>NC_041819.1:12206109-12510340 GCF_900964775.1 Scleropages formosus | reverse complement strand
GGACTTGCGCTGAGACACATTATAAGGAAAATGTGACAGCGGACATTTCGAAGCCTTCTCGTTCTCGGTGAGGTGCATATTTCCACGCTGATCGGATCTGTGACCAATCATTTCTGCGTTTCTGCACGTGGGCTTCGGTGAATTTAGGTTTCCTTTTGTAGCCAGGGCTGAAGCTGTAAGAAATGCCAACCGCCATCCAGGAGCAAAACCGCGGAGTGGCACCTGCTGAGCTTGTGGTGGAAACAATGTGTTAGCAGCGCAGAGCCCACAGCGTGCTGAAAGAGCGCCCCACGCGTGCAGGCCGATATCGCTCTCACACGCCGCTTCTCATAACACTACGCTCTCGCTGTCATTCGTTTCCCCGCCGAGAGCGGCGCGTCGCTGAAGCCAGGGTCACCGCCAGAACAAAACGTTTATTTGAGCGGAAGCTCGAGTCACGTGATGCGCCACACAAACACCTACGCGCTCTCGGAATCGTGGTCGCACCTGTGACGCTGAAAAATCGCGGCGGTGTCCTATGGCTGGTTTTTAATGGATTAATTCATGTACATTTAACACACACACATTTTCTGAACCACTTGTCCCATACAGGGTCACAGGGAGCCAGAGTCTAACCCGGCAGCACAGGGCGCAAGGCCGGAGGGGGAGGGGACGCCAGTCCGTCGCAAGGCACCCCAAGCGGGACTCGAACCCCGTACCCACCGGAGCGCCACCGCACCCCCCTGTACATTTAACATCGATCGCAAATATTGCATTAGAACACCACGCTGTCCTGCGTGTCCTCTGCGATACTGAAGGTCACCGAGTGACGCAGAGCGATCCACGTGCTGTAAGGATGTACGAGGACGACGTGACGCAAGCTGTGCTGCGGGTTTGCCGTCCGGTTTCCGTGCGTTCTCCTCGAACACGTACAGTTAAAACGAGCGACACCGGGCTTCTGCGACACTCGCGGTCCTATAAGATGAGTAGGTCTTGCGGCGACTGCCGAGATCAGCCAGCCCAGCGCAGCCTGAGGCGGCGGGGGTGGATCAGTGATTGACAGGATGGGAAAAGTGTCTCATGACTTTTTGTCAAAAGCTCCACTGCAAGACCCATAAATACAAGTAGTGAGAACTGACCTTGTTTTTCTTCGTAGCTAATAGGAGCCCACACGCCTCCTTTCGTGTTGACTTTGCCGACGCTACGCTTTCAGTTAACCCGTTGTTAGTCATCCCTCGTCCCGCAGTAGAAACTGCAGCAAAGTGTGAACTGCGCTTAGAGTTTGCGCTCGGGCTGGTGGTTGTTTGCGGAGAAAAGACAAAAACTCTGAAAATATAAGCACGATTTACCACAACCAGTGTGAATCTGGGCTGAAGCGATGTTTTACCGTGCGCCTGGCCTAGAGGAGCATGGAAATTCACTGTGCGGCATCAAGCGGGATGACCTAAAGGGTCACCTTGCTGAGCTCGCGACACTAAATCCTGAGCACGGGTCCAAAAGAGTCTTTCCGCGAAACGTGGACGGTCCTTATTGTCGCGTACTGGCGTTTAAGTTAAATAAAGCGAAATAATGCTCACGAGATATAAAAAGCCAGCTACACTCCTACAGTGTCTTGTACAATTAAGTTACTCTTTGTACTTAGTACCAGTTACATTAAGTTACTACGTTAATAAGCACAGGTGCTCCTAACAAGCTGCTCTTCTGCTGGGTGCACGCTTTTCTTTTCCCCACATCTTTTTCTCGGAGCGCCGGCAAGAAGCCGAGGAAGAAATAGCCGAGGTCCGAGGAACGGGGGTGTCGCGCGGAACGAGGCCGCGGCGAAAACGCCGAAACGCCGCAACGCCGCGCTCTTCGCCCGGAGTGTCGCGGCCGTTTCTGCGCCTCTTTTTCCGAGACTTTCATTTCAAAAAGGCTGGAATCAGCTGCTCGTGTACAATCTCTTTGTTTTCTCTGTTTTTGTTTCACTTTTACACACGGCAGTACTCCTTGTGCCATTTCCCTTTTCTCTGGAGCGTGTACCACAGTAAATAGCGGTTATATATATATATATTTTTTTTTTTTCCACATTTATGAGTTGTGAGGTAGAACAAGGAAAGCACACAAATCCAGCATGTAATGGCAGTAACCCAGTCGCCAGTCTCTCTTCAGCCAAAAGAGAAGCAGGCCGCTTCGGAGGGTGAGAAAATGACAGCGGCAGGAAACCGTGTTGCTCTTAAGAGTGCTGAAGCAAGGATGCGTCACTTGTACGCTTTATAGAGGGAGCGCATGTTTGGCCGCGCGAGGCAGGAGCGGCACGAGGCCCAGGCGCCGGGCGGGCGCGTACGGCCAGGGGCCCCCCTCTCAGGAAATGTGACCGCGCGTGCATTGTCAGTGTACGGAAACCGCCGCGTGTGGGCACCTCCAGGAGCTCCCGCGGCGCCGGCCCGCTGTCACTTCCGAGAAGAGGTGAGGGGCGCGAGCACGAGCGCGAGCGAGCTCTCAGGCAGCCCCGTGGGTTTCTCCCTTGATGTCTGCCTCTCCGCTTTCGGTTCACATCATGGCATAAATGTGGGCCGTGCTGCAGTTCGCACCTCACACGTCCCACCCCCACCTCGGTTCGCCTCCCCGGCGCGCCCCCCTCCCGGCCCACGCTGCCTTCTTTCACACACCAGAGACCCCCGGGGGGGTTCCCAGAGCGCGGTGACGTAGAGCCTCTGCACTTTGTGCTACAGTGCCACACCGTAGCTCTTGTGTCCAGTTACTTTATTTTACACCTTGTACGCACATCACGCATCTATGACGTGCGCACGCTTTCTTTCTTGCACGTTTTCAGAAATCACAAGTAATAAAATGGTAACTGTAAAATGCAGAAATCTGCACCCATTAAGCATCACTTTCCCACCGTTGCGAAAGGAGCGGGAGATACTTCTTTCGCTGGGGTGAACGGCGTCGCGCGTTGGACAACGTTCAGGTGGAAACCTCCTGGGAGTTCTGGTGATGTTGTGAACCTCATTTTCTTTTGGTTCCAGGTTCATTTTGCAGCACAGCCCAGCCCTGCTGGGGAACTGAAGGTGGTTTCCCCCCTCTTATACTAACTCCTTTCTGAACTTAGTCTTAGGTGTTTCACAAAAATATTTGTTTTAGATGGTTATTTAATGTCTTCTGCATTGGCGTCAATGAGAAAGAGCATATTTTAGATTTCCAAGTATCCCTTTTGCAAAAAGTTACAGTATTACAGTAAGGATTTTGTATGTCGTTAAAGAAAGAAAGTATATATGTAGACATAATGAAAGCACTTGTCCCAAGCGGGATCACAGCGAACCGGAGCCTATCCCAGCAACACAGGGCACAAGGCTGGAGGGGGAGGGTTCACACCCAGGACGGGACGCCAGTCCATCTCAAGGCGCCCCAAGCAAGGCTCGAACCCCAGACCTGCTGCGCCAAGCAGTTGTTGACGATGGATGGTTACTAAGCTTTGTAGGAAGTTCATTAATTAAGAGCATTGTTTTTGGAAGCATTCTCACTTTACAGCTTTTTTCCCCAAGTGCCTGTTCTTGAGAAGCCGGTTCCTGCTCAAGATGTATCTGCATCAAAATACCAATTTGTAAGTTTTTAGTACAAATATCTGTCTTAGTTATTTTGTGAGCAACTTGTGCTCAATGGCTCGGACATTTAACAAATTTCTGATGCACTCATTGACGGTGTTGTACCAGTGTAAAGACAGAAATGTGTGTATTGCACAAAAATATATAGATTATTTTGATTTTTGAGATAATTTCAGGCCCTCTGCCTTTAGTGAATTGTCAACTAAGAAATTTTGCTCTGGTGAAGTGGTTCTGTTCTACAGTTATATCTTTTCAGGGGGGTTGCACTGCAGACTTGTTCAAGATCAACACTTGCAATGCAGGCTGGATGGGTTCATGAAGGACTGTCTTATTTCTTATAATTGCTATTTTAAAGCTGACAGGAAATCCATCCACAAGCACAGCATACTTTCCTGCTGTGATTATGACATTTCCATCAAGAGCACCTGTTCACAAACAACAACGTTACAGACCACTGCCCCCTCATTTATTTCCATAACAGAGGTGTGACCCAGAACCAGAGATGCGTGTGTGGTCTCTTGGCCTGTGCAACAGTCACCAGTGGGGGCTGCATGTGGAAGAAATCAGCATTGCTGTGGTTCATTGGTATTGCCATGAATGTGAATTGGCCTTAAAGGTCTGTTACAGAAACCACAACCTGACAGCCTTCTGCAGCCACTTACTGTAGATGTACTGTATGGATCCCAGCCGTGTTACGAGACGTTTCACTATTCTCCTCATATTGCTGCTGACACTCTTATAATAATACATTTTATGGTTCATACCTTAAAATCAGTTGTACTGTGATGACGATTCAACTCCAAGCAGGGCGAGTGAGGTTAGAGTAATTTCAAAACAGCTGGATATGCTGGAGAATTTACTGGGTTTCTCAGCGAACGGCGGCTGAAATGTCACCGAGGCTCCAGATGCATCAAGAATAGGTCATGTTTTTAGAAACTGGCTCCATCCCTCAGTACCTTCCTCAGGTAGAGATTGCCAGCCCATGGTCACCAGGCTGCCATTAACACCATCCATTTTTAGAGCTCTGTTACTACACCCCCAGTGGCTTTGCAGTTCCATTTACGGTACATTTGTTCCTTTAGCTGATGCTTTTCTCTAAAAGGACTTGCAGTGTTAAGCTACCTACAGTTATTTACCCATTTACACAGTTGGGTTATTTCACTGGAGCAATTTTTCTGTAAGTACCTTTCTGAAGGGTAGCACATCTGGAGGTGGGATTTGGTGAGAAGAACTCAGCCCCAGTGGTGCAGTACCCCTTCACATTCTTATGTTGTGCAGTGCTCCACTTTACTGAGTTTATTTCTTATGTCACATACAATCTGGTGATCTTGAAATTACATACCACGCGTGGCTCTTCAGCCAGTGCGTTAAATGAAAATCATTAATTGTCTAGGAGCCTATTCTTATTAGCTCCTCAGCATAAGGTTCAGACAACTATTTGCTTGAATTGCAAACACATTCTGCAGTCAACCAGCTGGCTAAGCAATATTTGCAAGATGCTTGATAAGGTGACTATTTGATGAGTTACGGGTAGTTAAACCACATCCCTTGAAGAAACATCTCTGCATGGAAACCACAGAAGCATTAGAACCTTTTCTTATGCAAAAGCCTGAAATCAGAAATGAAAAGGTAGATGCTATATGTCTGCTTTCTTTTGAAGGGAAAGAGCTGTAATCTTTCTTTCAGTTGTTATAATGTCTGTATTTAGTTGACGCTTTTCTCCAAAGCGACTTACAATAGTTTACCCATTTATACAGGTGGGCAACTTTTTACTGGAGCAATTTAGGGTAAGTACCATGTTCAAGGGTACCACAGCTCGAGGTGAGGCTTGAACCTGTGGGTCCAAAGACAACAGCTCTGACCACTGCGACACCAGCTATTCTCATAAATGTAGAATTCGCAACTAGACCCATCATTAAAAACACACGACTAAATTATCAGTTTGTTTATTGGATTTGCATAATAAAAGCCAACGAACCAACGTCAAGAACCGCTTTTCCCAAGCGGCATCGCGACAAACTGAAGCCTAACCCAACAACACAAGTGCACAAGGCCAAAGCAGGAGGGAACGCCAGTCCACCACAAGGCACCCCAAGCAGGACTCGAACCCCAGACCCTCCACACAGCAGGCACCGCATAATAAAACCTTATATCACAAATTTCCAAGCAAAATATTGTCCTCCCGGTGTTTGGAAAGAACTCCACTAAGTTACAGTTTGTTAGGTATTAGGGGGACCCAAAAAAATATTCTCATTATAGTTGGCTTATTTAAGCAGCTGAGTTAAACACAAATACTGGGGGCGCATTAGACTTGTACTTGTAATGCCGACACGCTGTACCTCAGACATATTTCGTGCCACTTTTGTCATCAGAAAAAGGCAGAGCGTAGCAGGCAAAGCAATATGTGAAACAATGTGAGCTGACAAACCATCCATGTGGTTAATATATTTGTCTGATAAGATACTTGTGGTTAAATTTATGTTTTGCGTCTGACCACTACAACGCAAGACGTTTCACGCATCCTGACTCAGATTGCTGACAAGATGTTTATTTTAAATGTCAAATATTCTTTGGTTTGTTTTTTGTCTTAATGTGCTTAGTGTAACTGAGAGGACAAACCCTGTTCAGATGAGTTGTTGTAACGTGTTAAGATTTTTAGTGAGACAAATCACACGACAACACCACACCAGTGTAACATCACCCACTTGCAGGAGTGTAGAGCTGCTACTTTTTGTCGTAAAATTGCTTTTTAACTGCGATTATACTGTATCTGTGTATTAACAAATGATATAAAAGTTTGTTACATATTTATGATAGTCTAGTGATCTTTTACAAGAATTACGAGAGCAAATTCAGTTCTAAAAAATACCACAATTAAGCACTATCACGTTGATGACTTTTTACACATTGAAAGGTATTTTTCTGCAAGCATGAATTTGGGAGGGAATTAAACACAACTGTAAATGTAACTAGCACCACATTAATGTTTTATTTGTTCGAACATGTGCACATTTGTGTCTGTCGATACTCTGTTGCAGTTTCACATTTGAAATAAATACAGGGATGTACGTAATGTTGAACTAGTGCTTAATAAATGTAAGTGAATTATTGACCATTGCTGAGTGTTTACTCTGTGCGCGTGTGGCTGCCCTGCAATGGAGTGGCATCCCATCCAGGGTGTACCCCACCCAGCCTCGTGCCCAGTGATTTCGGGAAAGGCTCCGTGCCACCGCAACCCAACAAAGACAAGCGCTTACCGTAACTGAGTGAGTGAGTGATATGTGGATGAATATGTAATTGTAAGTGTGCCTCGTGATCTGCAGTGTGGTGATTAACAATGGCAATAGAGAGATATTTTGACTGGGAGATTTATTTATTTGAACTTTACTTCTCCTTATCGATTTCCCTTTGCCTACAGTCACACCCCGTGCAGTGACAGCTGTTCACTGATGATGACATTACAGTAAAAGCTTGGGCATTAATTATATTAACTTTTATGACATTCGTTGTAAAGCTGATTGTAACTTGTGATGCAACCTAAAAAGTGTACCAAAAGGTGTACTAGCTACACATCCTCCCTAACTGGAAAGTGTATAGATGTGGCAAATCCATCCAAACTGTGAAGGGTATGTTCTCAACACATCCTCCCACACTTCACACATTGCGTTGTCATCTTTGTCTTCCAGAGGATGTCAGTTTCAGTGTTCATGAGCTCTACATCAACTCTACAAAGTTTTGCTGTCAGTTGTTGCTCTTCTGCTGTTGTGTAGCTACCTTGCTAATTATTCACCGATTTACATTTTTTCATTTCCTGCAAAGGAGCGTACAGTTATCGTGAACTGGTACTCAGCTGACACCTTGGTTCAGTGCAGCGTACAGTGCTGGATACACTGTGCCAAACTCACTGCAGTAATTCACCCACCTGTAGAGCAGAGCAATGCAGCACACACATACACACGGATACACACACACACACACACACACACACACACACACACACACACACACACACTATGGGAAATTCTGATTCACCAGTTCACCAGAAACACGCATCTTTGGACTGCGGGAGGAAATGCACATGAACACAGGGAGAACATGCAGACTCCGCACGGCCCCTGAACCCGATTCAAACCCATGTCCGAAGGTGCATCCCAAGGTGTCGCCCAAAATGTGTTACAAATCGTGTGCTTTCAAACCGGAGTGTCGATGTTAGCACGAGCAACGGAATGTCCCACAGATACTCCACCTATTAGACACCCTTTGACTAGCTGCAATAAACTAGTTATAAAACTTGTAACCAGCGCTTTGTACTGCGTAATTCTTATGGTCTAAATGAACCATTGCCCAAGTAGGTAACTCTCTAATCCGCTTCACTGACAAAGCACAGCAAGTTCAGAGAATGTGACTCCTACTATAGGATTTTACCTTTTTTTTTTTTTTTTTTTTTTTTTGGATTTAAGAATCTAAAAACACTGGCATCTTTCATTTGCTGGGTATTTCAAAGATGCTGCCTGGTGTGTAGTCTTTCCTGTTGTGGCCAGGCGATCGCATTATGGTTATGCACGCTGACCTTGTTTGAATTCTGCTCCTATCATAACCTTTGTGAAAAGTGTTTACCATGAACTGCTGCAGTATAGATGCCCTCATGTGTAAATGGATCAACCGGTGTAATCTGGATAAACGACATGCAAGTGATATGTTTGAGCTTGAATCCCCGCTGCTGTTGTAGTCCACATGAAAACAATAAAATAGTCATGATCCTGAATTGCTCTAGTAAAAAGGACAAAGCACTCTGAATGGGCAAATAATTTACCCTTATAATTTATATAGTGCTTTATTATACTATGAAAGTAAGACACTTAGTGTACAAAGTTGACGTTGCAAGTCAAACTGGACAAAAGTTTCAGATAAAAACTATTAATAATAACACCTAACAGACTCTGGTCGTTTGTTCAGTTTAGTTGAAAGTATTTAATTCTATTGGCACGGCAAATTTAATTTTTTGGAAAGGTGTGTAGAAATGTTTCCATGAGTTAAAACTCGCCACTGAAGCTGTTAACATGGCTAGTGTTTCAAAAAATGAAGAAGCATAGTTTTATGAAACAAGGTGTCTTGGTACACCACACCCTGCTCAGTACACGGTAATTATAATAGCGATGACGGTTATTGAAATACACTGGTTGAGTGCTGTCTTAGTACCTGACTACTGCTGTGTGCTAATAGTTTACTTTTACTGAAGCAGATTTTTGGAATGCTTTTTTGGAGTACTTGAGTAAAGTTTAACAGTAAAGTTTAATAGTACTTTTTACTACGGTACATTTGCTTGAGTATTGTTCTTCATAACTTTACTCTTACACGCCACCTCTGTTAGAAGTAATGGTGTCCTGCAGTTTTTGCTGTTGAATGTATGATCAACATACAAAATTTTCATTGCTTTTTTTTGCGTTTAAAATGGCTGAAGTTTTTAAGACCCAAATAATTTCATTTCTCTCTTCTTACAACAGCACAGTGGCTCGGTGGGTTATGAGTATTTCTGTAAGCTGAAGATTTCAGTTACTTTCCAGATTTTTTTGTTTTACCACTAACTGTTCTCTTTTTCACATCGTAATAAGGTTGACACCGCGTTTCATGCGACGCCAACAACCCTATCCTGCACCACAACAGAACACAAGAGAATTCTGACAACCGCTAACACAGGCAGTTAAAAAAACTCGTGTAACATCTACAAATACTTCTACAATCATCCACCAGAATGATCCTTGAGAAAATGTTTAAAATGACCCCTAAAAGGTGAACACATCTTCTGTCGTGTGATGGAAAAAGTTTGCTGTGCTCCTGCCACCGAAAGGGCCAGAACCTTTGAAGTACCAAGCGACTGAGACATGTGACTGGGGCGGTAGACAGCCTCAGGAAGCCACTCTTAGCTCTTGTAAGACAAAAAGGGGTGACACTCTGTCAAACAGAAGAGGAAGGACTCAAGAGTCACAAACCCTGTGAGAGAAGGAGGTACGGAGATGGAACTCTGCATCTGGATTTATGTGACTTTTTCTGTTACCACTGGTCTCGCTCAAGGTGAGTGCCTTTCTGTGCAGTTCAGCGTGTGTTTTTTTTCAACTTCACTTCGTATTTGTTGTTTGAAGCCGTTCAGAATGACTTGCCTACATGTTTCGGGTTAGGGAACTTTCCCGTGAAATGTCCTCATGTTTAGCGGGCTGTATGTTTGATGCTCTGCGTACAAGTGAACGAACAAGCGATCTCATACATTCACATACAACATCATCAACAACATCAGCGATGCTTAAAAGTGAACACATTACTAACCTGTGGAAGAGAATTGTTTGCTCTCAAAATGTCTTTTAAACGTGTGTATTTAGTCTGTTTTTTGGTCGGAATAATTGTAAGAGCAACTATTTCTAAATACATTCGTAGAACAGTAAATATTCAAAAATGAAAGAGCTGGTCCTGATAAGTCTTCAGTCTACATCACGAGGTATGTTCTGCAGAGCTGATCCTGGGTCAGCCAAGATTCAGAGCAAAACCTATTGTTCATTCATTCATTCATTCATTCATTCATAGTACATAACCCCTTGTCCAGTCCATGGTCATGGTGTCTATCCTGGGGAGTACGTGGAGTGAGGCAGGGGATACCCTGGAGAGAATACCAGTGAACAATGACACGCTCTTTTAGTCACACATGTACACATTTAAAGCAGTTTAGAATAACTAGGTAATGGATGTTTTTGGACTGTGGGAGGAAGCCAGAGCACTCTGAGGACACCCATATGAATTCCAGGAGAACAGGCAAACTCTGCAGACTGATCCAGATTCAAACCCACACCTAGACCTACATCTTGGGAGCTGTGGACCACCAGCGATACCTTCTGGTGCCTGATGTTGCATACTGTACTGACTGGGTGGAAAGTGGACAAGGGACAGAGGCTGAGCAGTGGTTTCAGACCATTAATAACAGAGTTTCTGTTTTTCAGTTAGTGATGCGTTATACGTGTAGATCTTTGTCCTTGGCAAACATTGTGCTGAACGCTAATAAAATATATGAATCGCTAAACTGTTGTTTCTCAAAGAACTTTGGATTTGTAAGATCTTAACAAAGGTCCAACTAATTCTGTTATTAAGACCCAGTACAGCCTTGTTCAAAGGTACCAAAATACAGGTGTAATATATGAAACTGACACCAGTACGTCAGCTTGACAGTTTAAATACAACAGGTGCAAACAAGAGATTGTGAATTTTTACAAACTTCTTTCAAACCAAAACAAAATCATTCTACTCATGTGGTTTCGACTTATTTTCCCAGTAACTTGAACTTTAATTCCCCAGTGACAGGACACCATTCTGGAATTTCTCTGTATACTGATGTGACTTCGCTCTCTCCAAAACAAGATTCCGCAGTGCAAATAATAAATGGTAACTAATATTTATCGTTGTCACAGATATTTATGTTTCTTTAATGCCTATGTCAATAACACACACACAGATACACTTGTAGTGTAGTTAATTATTACAATAGTCAGTTTTAATGCCAAATTGTAATTTTTATGTATTTTGTTTCCTTTCCATGATCATGATCTATTCTGCTACACTTCTAGAGAAAAGGGAGGAGTATTTTGACTTGAACAGCACTGTGAATTTGTCCTGCACCAATAAGAAGTTGTCAGTTGTGTACGTAATGTGGAACATTAACATCAATAATTCCAAATGCATAATAGCATCTAATACTGCAAAAGAAGAAGACACTTGTAACGATGGAAAAGTTCTTCACAACATTACTAATGGTGAAGTCTACCTTCACATTCCTCGCTTTACAAAAAAAGATGAAGGACTTTATCACTGTGAAATAGCATCCAAAGAAGGAAGTCACTCCACAGAAATCAAAGTGTACGCTAGAGGTAAGAATTATTTCCTCAGTGAAAAATTTCACCTTTGAAAAGACAACTAATTTTTTGATGATGGAAAACATATACACATTGATTAATTTCAGCAATATGTTGATACAGCCATAATGTCTTTGTATATTTCAAGTATACTAAGTTCAGTATCACATCTCATGATTATTAATATGTTCTTTCGGTGGGTTTCAGCCTCCCTAAACATATCCACCAGGCTGGATGCAGACCACAGGGTCGCTGTGTGTTCAGCCACAGGAGCTCCTCCAGGTGTCTCCATCTCATGGAGGACATCATGGAACTCAACCGGTAACCAGAACTGCACACCAAACCCAGATGGCACCTTCGACATGGAGAGCCGTGTCAGCCTGCCTGATGGTGTCAATGAAACTGACCTGGAGTGTATCGTCACACATCCTGACTGGAACAAGAACCACACTGAGATACTTCATGTTCCTTCTTTGCTCAGTACGTGTCAGTGGTTTTGTGAAACTTTTAAACTCTTTGACTAATTTTGCTACATTTGGGACAAAGGTGACTTCTCTAGGACATCTTACAGTGTGAAGTTACTTACAGTAACTTACCCATTATTATAGCTGCGGAATTTCTAAATTGAGCAATAAAGAGAAAGTACCTTGTACAAGGGCAGTATAACAGGAGGTCAGATCTGAACCTGCAACCTCCGCACCACCTGCAAATCCACATTTTACAACAAACTCGTTTAGTCTTTGAAGTAATCCAACTGCCATGCGTTTTGTCTTTCATTTTAATAATAATTGTTCCGCTTTCTCTAGAGCACCAACACTCACCCATACTGCTCTGTTGAATAGATGGGTAAATGATTGTTGGTAGCTTGGCATAGTGCATCCAGCGCTGTGAGCTGTCTGTGGCAAAGTATCCTCTTAGCACTAGCTAAAAATAACTGATTGTTACATAGAAGGCCTTGAAAAAAGTCTGAAACATTCATTTTCTATTAATACTTGATGAGTTTGTATGATGCTGATATTAAGGTATATCACTGACGAGCAAAAAATTTTTAATTTTGAATTTCCCAAATGTTTGCTTCAATCAGTGTCTGAGTCTTGTAATGTTTAATGGCGAATACTCTTTTCAGGACCATACCAACATCTCTGGCAGTGGATAATAATATCTGTGTGCTCCATCTGCTTTTTAACGGGAGTACTGACTGGACTCTACATCATAAGGAAGCATCTCAGTAAAATAAGGTATGACAGATGACGAGCACATTATTGCTGCGCTTACACTGTGCTAGCTATTGACATTCTACATTTTTACAAAAAATGTTATTTCTAAAAAATAAATACATGATGTTTTATTAATAAAATATTGCAAGTTGCACTCAGTTTACCTTAACATTTCCATGTTCTGTCTACCAGGAACTGTTGTAAATTCAGGTTTTCCCCTCCTCCTCCTCCTCCTTCTCCTCATGCTACAATGAAGGTTTGTTAAGTGTTTGAATACTTTCAAATTTATAATGGCTGTTTGCCTGGTGCACAAATACATTTTTAGTTGTTACTGTTATAGTTTACTGTCATTGCATTAATTTACAAAATCTTTTCTAGAAATCAAATGATTAGTAATTTTTAGTGGAAAAGAGTAAACATGAATCATGTTGAATACTTTTATTTATATCTAAAAAAGTCACAATACTTCAGGTGCAATAAGTAGAACGAGTAGACGTGTCATTTATTAGATAGGGTTGCTTGTTTTGAGTCAGTATTGAGAAAAACACTGACAAATTCTAGAGTGTATATACTAATATATAAATGGACGATAGTTCTCCTAAAGACTATTTGTTGGTTTAATGTCAAGCGCTAACCCAAAGTTTCACATTTACTTATTGCAAACAGCAGTGGCCCTGTGCTGATTTGTGGAAACCATAGAAAACTTTTTCTCCAAGTACATATTGTCTCTCTAGTACATCCACTTAACCCATTTCATGGAAGTGATGAGTCTTGTATTTTTTAAATTAAATTATCAGATTTATCACAACAAATCCCAGATGAGAACAGATATCTGGAGCTGGATGTGTCACACAATGTGTCACAAACATCTGGATTGCTGACCTCTGCTTCTGATGTTGTGTTGATGGGGACAGCTGGTAGTGCAGTGGTTGGAGTTGCTGCCTTCGGGCACAAAGAATGTAGGCTGGAATCCCATCTCTAAATATAGTACATTTGAGCAAGGTACTTACCTTAAAATTGCTCCAGTAAAATTACCAAGCTGTATAAAGAGGTAGATTAACATTGTACTGTAGGTCACGTTTGAGAAAAGCGCTCGCTAACCGAATAAATGTAAATTTAAATGTTCATCCACAGGACGTGGAAGAACTGGAACCCTACGCCAGCTACGTGCAGCGAATCAACTCCATCTACAACTCCTCTGCTGAGCTCTGCAACGTGTAGCTCCACTTGGAGAAGCACAATCGCAGTGGTACGGAGGATGGACGAGCGGAGGACACCTTGTCGCCTCTGAGACAAACACTCAGGAAGCCTGAATCTGAAGTGAGTGGGTCTGCTGTTCCCAGGACTCTCCTCACTTCTGTAGCATCATCTTGTTTCAGCCTGAGCTGGAAAACCCTCGCAGTGAGCACAAAGTTGACATTTCTCTGCTGAAATCATCGAAAGGACCCGATGTCCAAGAGCAAGTGGAGAGATTACAAACATCAAAACTGAAGCAACTGCAGCTGGAGGTGAAAGCGTCACCATGCTCTTGACAGTACTGGGTGGCACAGGGATTTTCACCTCAGGTCGGAAGAACGGTAACAGAAAGCATGAAGACATACATTGCAGAAGATTTATCATCACTGGAGCAAAGTGTAGACATGAGACAACACTCATTTCCACTCATTTCTGCAGGAACAATTACCTACACACTCATGGACATCCTGTTACTCATGTATTTTTTTCACAAGAAGTATTATTTGAGCACCTGTATCACTTGCTTTCTTTTTAAGTTCATTTAGCAATGATGTCTTCAGTATTGGGCAAAAGTGCAATTATTGATGTGGTTTTAACACATTATTTATAATATAATGCTTTATTAACTGCTAGAAACATATAATCTATGCTTTTAAATGTAGATCTTGAGTCATAGTGGATTACACTTTATGTGTAGAATAATAAAATGAATTCAGCACTCGGCCTTATTGCGTATGAAGCAATGAGTCAGACTCTCTAACTGTGCAGATAAACCAGATGTTATCACTGAGGGCCCTCAGACACGTGGCAGTTTCTCCTACAGAGAGACACTTTACCTGATGTCAGACTCCATCTAGTGGAAGACAGCAGAGCCATCTGAGAACCTTATAAACTGTGTAATACAGTACATATCGTAAAACTTTGTAGTGCCAGATTAAAGTAGAGGAAACAGTGTAATATGGTATGTAATTGCGTTGGTTGACAAATGACAAATAATAACGTTATCCATCCATCCATCCATCTTCTTCCGCTATCCGGGGCCGGGTCGCGGGGGCAGGAGTCCGAGCAGAGTCCTCCAGACTTCCCTCTCCCCGCACACCTCCTCCAGTTCCCCTGGGGAAACCCCAAGGCGTTCCCAGGCCAGCCGGGAGACGTAGTCTCTCCAACGTATCCTGGGTCTGCCCCGAGGCCTCCTCCCAGTGGGACATGCCTGGAACAACTCACCAGGGAGGCGTCCAGGAGGCATCCGGAACAGATGCCCGAGCCACCTCAACTGGCTCCTCTCGATGCGGAGGAGCAGCGGCTCTACTCCGAGCTCCTCCCGGGTGACTGAGCTCCTCACCCTGTCCCTAAGGGTGCGCCCAGCCACTCTGCGGAGGAAACTCATTTCTGCCACTTGTATCCGCGATCTCATTCTTTAGCTCATGACCATAGGTGAGGGTAGGAATGTAGATTGACCGGTAAATTGAGAGCTTAGCCTTACGGCTCAGCTCCCTCTTCACCACAACAGACCGGTACAATGACCACATTACTGCGGACGCCGCACCGATCCGTCCGTCAACCTGCCGCTCCATTTTTCCCTCACTCGTGAACAAGACCCCGAGATACTTAAACTCCTCCACTTGAGGGAGTGGCTCCCCCCTAACCCGGAGGGGGCAATCCACCTTTTTCCGACTGAGAACCATGGCCTCGGATTTGGAGGTGCTGATTCTCATCCCTGCCGCTTTGCACTCAGCTGCAAACCTCCCCAGTGCACGCTGCAAGTCTTGATTTGATGAAGCCAACAGGACCACATCGTCCGCAAAAAGCAGAGATGAGATCCTGCGGCCACCAAAACAGACACCCTCCGTTCCCTGGCTGTGCCTAGAAATTCTGTCCATAAAGATAATGAACAGAATCGGTGACAAAGGGCAGCCCTGGCGGAGTCCAACATGCACCGGGAACAGGTCTGACTTACTGCCGGCAATGCGAACCAAGCTCCTGCTCCGGTCATACAGGGAACGAACAGCTCGTAGCAGCGAGCCCCGAACCCCATAATCCCGAAGTACCTCCCACAGGATGCCACGAGGGACACGGTCGAATGCCTTCTCCAGGTCCACAAAACACATATGGACTGGTTGGGCAAACTCCCACGAACCCTCCAACACCCTAGTGAGGGTATAGAGCTGGTCCAGTGTTCCATGGCCGGGGCGAAAACCGCATTGCTCCTCCTGAATCCGAGGTTCGACTATCGGTCGGATTCTCCTTTCCAGTACCCTGGCATAGACTTTCCCAGGGAGGCTAAGGAGTGTGATCCCCCTATAGTTGGAACACAATCTCTGGTCCCCCTTCTTAAAAAGAGGGACCACCACCCTGGTCTGCCAGTCCAGAGGCACCGTTCCCGAGCTCCACGCGATGCTGCAGAGGCGTGTCAGCCAAGACAGCCCCACGACATCCAGAGACTTGAGAAACTCGGGGCGGATCTCATCCACCCCCGGAGCCTTGCCACCGAGGAGTTTTTTGACTACCTCAGCAACTTCAGCCAGGGTAATGGACGAGTCCCCCTCCAAGTCCCCAGCCTCAGCTTCCTCTATGGAAGGCGTGTCGGAGGGATTAAGGAGATCCTCAAAGTACTCCTTCCACCGCCCGAGGACATCCTCAGCTGAGGTCAGCAACACACCACTTCCACTGTAAACAGTGTTTGTGGAACACCGCTTCCCCCCTCTGAGTCGCCGGACGGTTTGCCAGAATCTCTTTGAGGCCGACCGAAAGTCTTCTTCCATGGCCTCACCGAACTCCTCCCAAGCCCGAGTTTTTGCCGTGGAGCCGCGTTCCGTTTGACCCGTCGGTACCCGTCAGCTGTTTCAGGGGTCCCATGAGCCAGTCAGGCCCGATAGAACTCCTTCTTCAGCTTGACGGCATCCCTTACCTCCGGTGTCCACCACCGTGTTCGGGGATTGCCGCCGTGACAGGCGCCGAAGACCTTATGGCCGCAGCTCCGAACCGCCGCCCCGACAATGGAGGCGTGGAACATAGTCCATTCAGACTCAATGTCCCCCACCTCCCTCGGGACCTGGCTGAAGCTCTGTCGGAGGTGGGAGTTGAAGACCTCTCTGACAGGGGCCTCCGCCAAACGTTCCCAACAGACCCTCACTATGCGTTTGGGCCTGCCAGGTCTGTCCAGCTTTTTCTCCCGCCATCGAATCCAACTCACCACCAGGTGGTGATCAGTTGACAACTCAGCCCCTCTTTTCACCCGAGTGTCCAAGACATATGGCCGAAGATCAGAAGAAACGACTACAAAGTCGATCATCGACCTCCGACCTAGGGTGTCTTGGTGCCAAGTGCACTGATGGACACCCTTATGCATGAACATGGTGTTTGTTATGGATAAACCGTGACTAGCACAGAAATCCAATAACAACTCACCGCTCGGGTTCAGATCAGGGAGGCCGTTCCTCCCAATCACACCCCTCCAGGTGTCACTGTCACTGCCCACGTGGGTGTTAAAGTCCCCCAGTAGAACGACAGAGTCCCCAGTGGGAGCGCTTTCCAGCACGCCCTCCAGGGACTCCAAAAAGGCTGGGTACTCTACACTGCCACTAGGCGCATAAGCACAAACGACAGTGAGAGACCGTTCCCTGACCCGAAGGCGCAGGGAGATGACCCTCTCATTCACCGGGGTAGACTCCAACACATGGTGGCTAAACTGGGGGGCTATTAATAAGCCCACACCTGCCCGCTGCCTCTCACCCTGGGCAACGCCAGAATAGTGGAGAGTCCACCCTTGGTCGAGAAGAGTGGTTCCAGAACCCAAGCCGTGAGTGGAAGTGAGCCTGACTATATCTAGACGGTATCTCTCAACCTCCCGCACCAGCTCAGGCTCCTTCCCCGCCAGTGAGGTGACATTCCAAGTCCCAAAAACCAGAGTTGGCGCCCGAGGTTTGGGTCGGCCAGGCACTCGGCCCCGACCACCGCCCAAATCTCAATGCACCTGCCCCTTACGGTCTCTCCGGCAGGTGGTGAGCCCACCGAAGAGCGGCTCCACGTCATGGCTTCGGGCTGAGCCCGGCCAGGCCCCGTGGGCATAGACCTGGCCACCAGGCGCTCGCATGTGAGCCCCCTCCCCCCAGGCCTGGCTCCAGGGTGGGGCCCCGGTGACCCCATACCGGGCGGGGTAAACGAAAGCCTTGGTTTTAGTTTTTTCATAAGGGGCTTTTGAACTGCAGTTTGGCTCGTCTGTCATCCAGGACCTGTTTGCCATGGGAGACCCTACCAGGGGCATATAGCCCCAGGCAACATAGCTCCTGGAGTCATTCAGGCACTCAAACCCCTCCACCATGGTAAGGTGGCGGTTCACAGAGGGGTAATAACTTTATTCCCTTACTAATTCAATTTATTTTATATAGAGAACTCTTCTAACAGTGACATCGAGCACTGAACAAAGGCATAAGACAAATACACAAATAGTTAGTTAGCTGTATATTAAATTATTACAGTATCTATGCAGTAATTAAAGCTATAAGTATACGTATTGGCCATGGAGGAAAGGAACAAAAAACTCCCAACCAAAAGGCAAGGGGGAAAAAAAAGCCAAGTTCCAGTGGCTGCCCATACCTGCTGGGCATTCTAGATGAAAAAAGACTTAAGACAATTTACAACTAATAACACTGTAGCTGATGTAATGTGTGGCATGTCAGAGGATATTTTTGCAGGGGGTGTAGATTGGCATTCAACACACTGATGTGCAATTTAAAATGAAGGGCTGGATTACATTAAGAGATAAAATTAAAAAATTAGATTAATTCATTCATGCTTGTTTTTCATAAGGGCCACCCCTTATACATGGCAGCTTACAATATAAAGTTTGGACAATACACAACTTCTTACAGGGTTACAGGGTAACGGTTATATGATGGTGATAACAAATGAAACTGTGGAAAAATAAACTTATGACTAGACAGTTACAAGATCACAAAATCAAACCAGAATAAGATGAGGTCAGGAACAACAAAAATAAGTGCAAATATTCCAAATATACAGGTTACAAAGCCAGTTTGATCCTGTAAGCAAGATCAATGTATAACACAGAAGAGCAGAGGTCTGGGTAGTTCCAACACGGTGTGTGAAGAGGTTTGTCTTCCAAGGGTGGTGGGCGCTAATAAAAATTGTAGCAGATGGCACGTGGAGCAGAAACGTATTCCACCACATAGCAGCCATAGGAAAAAATAGGCAGTACTTTCATGTGCTCAGGGAGAGGAGCCGCAGACAGGGGATGTACTCTGTAAAAGAGGAAATAAACCTTGTAGGGATCTGTAAGTTGGAACGAACAACTTAAACCTGATCCCAGCTATATTGGAGAGTTGGTGGAGAGACCGGAGCAGAGTCGTTGTGTGTGTAGTGAAGAATGTCACACACTGGACCAGCAATGACATTTAGGATGACCTGGAGGCGACAAGTAGCAGGCTGAAAACTGTCAGCAGGAACTCCAGAAGTCCAACAATTTGCGAACAAGAATTTAGACAAGAAGTTGATCTGAGCTGGTGACTAGCAAGGGGTACTTTTGTGGATGTAGTAAACGAGAACATGACAATGTATATGTGTATGTGTGTGTTACTTTGCTGTATTGCACAAGAAGTGAATGACGTAGGGACTTTAGAGTAGTGAGTCAGCTAAATAACAGTTAATAATCATGGTACGGTGCTCTGGAGAGAAGCGTCTAAAATGAAAAAAATACAAATGCAGCTAGAAGTACAAGTATTAAATAAAAATCCATAAAACTGAATTTTTGTAATTCGACTGGGCATTTTTCAGGATGACTCTAGTTTTTATTTATTATTTCGACACTTTTTGCTTGAACTCCCCCAGATTAGCATACACACCTGGACATGGATCACCGAATAAACAAGCACCAGGTGTGGCCAATGTTGAGTAATGCTGAGAGTGTAGAAAGCGAGAGTAGCGTTGTTAATAGCATTGTCAGAAAAGACAGGGTTTCAGTTTGTGTTTCTGTATCTCATTGAGGATATTAGTGTTTCTTCTGCAGCAAGTTATCTCGCTGTTTATTAGAGCTGAACAAAGAGTTTTGTGTTTGGATTTTTTGAACATGAGCAGTGGGACTGAAAACTACTGGAAGTCCAGCCACAAATGCTCCTCGCCTGCTTACTCCTTCAACCGGACATGAGCTGGCATGACACGACTTCCCTAAATGCGACATTTATTTTTTCCAGAGATATTCCAGTGTCTTCTCTCGCTGCTATGGTGCGTGCGTGTGCTGCTGTAGCCTTGTGTGGTTTCCTTTGGCATTAAAAAGTTCCTATCTAATACTAAACCACACATATCAGGTCGGGACTCGCTGCTGTTACTTAAGACAAACTATTTCAGCTACTGAAGATTCCCAGCAGCGGCATTTTTTGACAGGAAGCCTTATTGCTACGTTAGTTCTCAGAGTTCCCCTTTGTGTGCATATCTGTGGTTTGGTGGATACAGAAATGCGCCTGGAGCAGCTTTTCTGAGGATATATTTCCAAACTCTGTGTGATGCTTCACTTCCTGGTTTCCCAGTCAAGCTATTCCTGTTCTATAAACTCATCAGCGATATCAATGTAGTACATAAAAACATTTATTTATACATGTATTAACCATATCACATTAACGCATACTTAACATGTCTCAGCCTTTCAAAAATATTTGGAAAAGTTTGTGAAATTGTCATCTGAATTCATTTTTTGCACGAGGTCACCCAAAATTGTAGTCTTTTGAAAAAATCGCCAACCCCTGAAAGATGTTTGGAAAGGAAAAATGGTAAAGTTCACTCTGCTCCTGCCACATATGAAGGGCCAGAACCTTTGAAGTACCAAGCAAGTGAGACATGTGACTTGGGCACGAGGCATTGCTGAGTCTGCCGGAATCCACTTTCAGTCATCATGGAAGGGTGACACCGTGTCACACTTCTGAGTGATGTGAATAACAGCAGAGGAAGCACTGAAGCACTGAAGACACAAAAAAAGCCCTTTGTGAGAAGGAGATATGGAGAACCTCTGCATCTGGACTTGTGTTTATATGACTCTTTGCATTACATGCAGTCTGACTCAAGGTAAGTGCCTTCATTCCTCTTATGGTTTTTTCTCTTTGCATTGTTGGTATTTGTGATTGGAGGCCCTAGAAACATGACTTGTTGACATATCCAGTATAAGCAACATTCCCAACATTTGAAAATGAAGCTATAAGACTGAATATGAACTTCAAATTGAAGAAGGGGAACAGTCCATGATTTAAGCAGTTCTTTACATGTATTCATTTAGCTGGTGCTTTTCTCCAAAGTGACACACAACTATTGATCCATTTATACAGCTGGATAATTTCAGGGGGGAATTTAGGAAAAAGGGGGGGTGCGGTGGCGCAGTGGGTTGGACCGCAGTCCTGCTGTCCGGTGGGTCTGGGGTTCGAGTCCCGCTTGGGGTGCCTTGCGACGGACTGGCGTCCCGTCCTGGGTGTGTCCCCTTCCCCCTCCGGCCTTACGCCCTGTGTTGCCGGGTAGGCTCCGTGACCCTGTATGGGACTAGCGGTTCTGAAAATGTGTGTGTGTGTGTGTGTGAATTTAGGAAAAATACCTTATTCTAGGGTATTATAGCTGGAGGTGGGATTCAAATCTGTGACCTTTGGGTCCAAAGGTGGCAGCTGTACCCACTTTGCTACCAAGTGTACTTCCCTGTGAGGTACACACGAGCTACTAATAAAAGAGTAACAGCTGTTGCTTGAAAAATCCTGTAAAGTATTATACATCCTGATACAGCCAAGCCTCAAAGCAAGAGGAAAATTTGCTGTATTTGCCAATAAAAGCTGAAATTGTTTTTTCTAACCTGTTTCCTTGGACAAGGTGAATGTGTCTGACCATATGTCATGTGCTGAAATTGTGGAAAGGGTGCAACATATGCAGAATATGGATGAGGATGATTACATGTATGCCGACTCAATCGTTATAACTGCTTCAACCTAAAATCAAGAATAAAGCACTTGCGTTAAGTTTTTTATCAATACATTATTCACAAGTTGCCCAAAATACTGTGTGTGTCACAGATGGCATATTTCACTCTGATTCCTTCATTACTATTTTAACCTTAATGGAACCAAGATATCCATTTATTTACAAATGATAGTTTTACAAATGATTCTGTTGACTAAATGAAATTTCTGTAACAAATGTTACCATTTACAAAATTTTAAATGCTATTCAATACCTGTTTTCAGTTTGCAATAAATGATAACCAATATCATTAATAACTTTCTGAGAATATGTAACAGATCCAGATTTCTTTTCTCAGCCAAACTTTTCAGTGAAAGCTAATAAAATCTTCTATCTATAAATCCTTAATCTACAGTATCTCCAAGAGCACTGGATTGCCAACAAATTAATGAAGAAACAACTATTGCTAACATTCAGCCCACATGCATAGCCCCAGTCCTGTCTAGTTAAAATATGAGTGGTTTTTAATACGGATGTTTGTGCCTGATGCTAATATAATGCATGGATTTACCACTGATATGTCAACTCAAAAGATAAAATGTAACAGGTAAAAGCAGGACAAAGAAAACAGGAAAAACCAAAATTCTAATTTCTTTCAAATGATCATGAAAATCATTGTACTCACATTTCTAACTTAATGTCCTACTAAGAAACTTTAATTCAGAGGTCAGCAATCTGAAGTCTCTTTGACCCATATACAGTAACTACACTGGCACAAAAAGCAAGATTCGACCATGATTTTGACATATGGTAACTAATATTTATTTTTAATATGACTGACAGCTATGTTCCCTTAATGTTTGTGCTAATAATAGATCCTCTATATTTATATAGTAACTCGATTTGGGGAGAAAAAAGAAGGAAGTAGAGCATGTATTGTCTGTTTCCCTTTAGTTTCTTTCCCTATCTGCCACACAGAGATAAGTTGGAGTTTACATCAGAGAGCTTCAGCTGCCTGTTTCACTAACATGCATATTTCTGTTCAACATAATAAAAAAGCAGAATAGGAAAATATCTGCTAGACATGTATTTTAATGAATAAGTTACAGTTGTAAAGGGTCCATGCTGAATCAGAGTATGCTGACTCCTTAAGTTAACACAACTGAGATCAGAAGTCTGTTTGTAAATCTAAAATCCCTTTCACTACCAAATCAGAATCACTCAAAGTTTAGTCACAGTATCATACACAAAAGGGCAGGAGACAGGAGGTAGGACAGGAGTGTGGGATGTTTAAGTAATTGTTCTAAAGACAAGGCAAGAATCATGGTCTGGGACAGGTGTGACTTGAAAAGTGGAGGCACGAATGTCATTCTGTGGAATGCTCTGATGTTAAAGCCAAAGTACAAAGCAAAAGTCGTGGACGAGGGAATCAGGATGTGCGGAGGAGGAGTCGGGGATGGAGAAACGGGCAGGAACACAGGGCAAGGGACAAGCAAGGTGAAGTGGCTGGTTGCGAACACAAGAGGCGGCTGTCTCAATGAGATTCCGAAACCTGGGAATGGTGGTGTGGCCCACTGATTCCTGCCAGGTGCGCTTGACTGGGGTGCGGTCTGGGGCGTGACACAGTCCCTCCCCCACAGGTGGCTCTTGCTGCCCCCTTGCCAGCGCTTAGAGTCCAGGAGGGAACGGATGGTGTAGGCCAAAGCTCCATCCACCTGCAACAGAGGTGGGGCATGGTCGTGGTAGGTGCATGGAGGAGACAGGTCTTAAAGGGCCCTACATACTTGGGACTAAGTGTTTGGGATGGCGGTGTCAGCTTTATGTCCCTGGTAGAAAACCCGGGTTGGAACAATACAGCACGGCATATCTTATCCGTCTGTGGTTTGTATTGCTGACTGCTCTGTCGCAGGTGTTCTTGCACCACCTGCCAGACCTGCCTGCTTTGCTGAGGCCAGGCATCCACTGCTGGCACCTTGAAGGGGCCTGGGTGCTAGGAAAACAGAGATGGTTGGTACCCTAAGAGACACTGTAATGAAGACAATCCTGTGGAAGAATGGGAGAGTGAATTATGGGTGTATTCGGCCCATGTCAGGAAGCGTGACCATTTGGTCTGGTCATTGCTGCATAACTTCATAGGAATCATGGCAGGTCCTGGTTCAGGAATTCTACCTGACCGTTAGCTTGTGGATGGTACCCAGAGGACAGACTGAAGGACACTCCAAGTCTCTGCCAAAATGCTCTCCACATGCGCGACGTGAACTAAAGAACTCGATCTGATATCCTCGGGTGTTTACGATCGCAAAGGGGACAGTTGTCTCAAAGAGATTCTGCAACCTGGAAGCAGTGGTGTGGCTATCTGTATACTCTGTCCCGCTGATTCCTGCCAGATGCGTTCAATTAGGGTGTGATCCGGGGTGTGAGACAGAGACGTCATGGTTTTGCAAAACCTTTGGACAAATAAAAATAGTGGATTGGTGTTTTTCAGAGATCCTTTCAAGTTTGTGAAGGCTCTGTTTGATAAGGAGAAGTCCGGGACGTTAAGGATAGAAAATCATGAGCTGAATGGTTATCTGCGTGAGGTGTACTCTAGTGAAGAGCATGATGGTGGACTAGAGTTGCCTGCGGACATCCCCCTTGTAGGGGAGATAGGGTGGGAAATGGATGTGTGGATGTGTTCCCCCTGAGGTGGGGAGAGATGCAAGATGTGGTGCAGCAGGCAAAGGCCTCTTCGGCACCTGGCCCAAACGGAGTACCATACGGAGTGTTTAAATGTGCTCCGGGTGTACTAAAATTTTTGTGGATATTGATGGCTGTTGTGTGGAAGAAGTGGCAAGGAAGTTGGTAGCATACTTGAAAGCCAACAGGCTGATTTACATTTATTCATTTAGCAGATGCTTTTGTCCAAAGCGACATACATCTCAACAAAAGTACAATTTATGCATGACATTAAGATTAAGAGACATAGTTGCAGACGTGATTCTTAAGTAAACCTACATTTGTTACTTACCACTTGCTGCACCGAGGTTCATCGTTCAAGTAGGTGCATAAAACACAGGATAGACAAATCCTGATACCCTCCACCCATTTTTTTTAATAATATCAAGATACACAAGCAAGCAAATACAATGCCGGAGTAGTGGCCAATAAAAGGCTTTATCTGGTGATGCTCATGAAGTTACGGTGCATTGAACATTTACACCGTACATAAGCTGGAGAAATCTTGGGCGAAATGGGTCCAGAAAAGGTAAGTTTTCAGATCCTTCTTGAATGTAGACAGAGTTTCTATAGTTCTGAGTGAGAGGGGAAGGTCGTTCCACCACAACGGAGCCAGAACTGAGAACCTCCGTGCTTTACCTTTCATGCACGGGACCACCAAGCAAGCAGAAGTAGATGAGAGAAGGGGTCTAGCTGGGGTGTAGCGGTTGATCAAGACCTGTAAATAGCTGGGAGCAGTTCTATTGATGCATTTGTAGACAATAACCAGAGTCCTGAATTTGCTTCGGGCAGCTATAGGAAGCCAGTGCAGAGAAATGAGAAGAGGAGATACGTGGAAACGCTTTGGCAAATCAAACACAACTTGTGCAGTAGCATTTTGTAGAAACTGCAGAGGTTTGATGGCAGTAGCAGGAAGGCCACACAGAAGAGAGTTGCAATAATCCAGGAGGGAAGTCACCATGGCCTGGACAAGTAGTTGAGCAGAATCAATTGTGAGGTAGGGATGGATCTACGAATATTATGCAGGATGTATCTGCAGGACTGCGTTGTGGCTTCGATGTGCTGAGAGAAAGACAGACTTGCGTCAATCATTACTCCCAGACTCTTAGCCAAGGAGGTAGGTGAGGTGAGTGAGTTGTCCAGTTTGATCGATAGATTGTGACAGGGGGATGGGCCAGCTGGGAGGTAAAGAATCTCTGATTTGGAGAAGTTGAGTTGGAGGTGGTGATCAGACATCCATGAAGAGATATCTGACAAGCAGGCAGCAATACATGCGGAAATGTCTGATGCACCAGGTGGAAAGGAGAGGAATAGTTGAGTATGATCAGCATAGCAATCATGGGAGGCTATGACCGGACCGAGAGAGGAGGTGTAGATCGAGAAAAGAAGAGGACCAATACCGAGCCCTGCGGGACACCGGTTGAGAGAGGCAGACGAGAAGAACGAGAGCTCCGCCAGACCACTTGATATGATCTGTCTCTTAAGTAGGACTCAAACCATCTTAGTGCCACACCTTTGATCCAAAGCTGGTTAAGAGAGGAGAGTAGAATCCGTTGGTTGACTGTGTCGAACATCGCAGACAGTTCGAGGAGGATGAGAACTGAGGAGAGGGAGGTGGCTCTGGCAGCTTGGAGAGCATCAGACACCACCAGAAGAGCCGTCTCAGTGGAGTTGAAACCCGACTGATAACCATTGAGGAGACTGTTCCGGGTAAGGAAATCAGACAGTTGATCTCATGCTGCCCCCTCTAGGGTTTTAGACAGGAAGGAGAGGAGAGAGACCGGTCTGTAATTTCCAACTAGATTGGGATCCAGGGAGGGTGTTTTTTTTAACAGAGGTGAAATTAGAGTGCTTTTGAAGGCAGCTGGGAAACAGCCAGAGGAGAGCAAGGAGTTGATGATCTCAGAGATGAAGGTGGAGAGTTGCAGGGAAATGTTCTGTAGGAGTGACGATGGGATTGGGTCAAGCGAGCAGGTGGTGGCTCTGCGCAGTATCATGAGGTCAGAGATTTCTGATTCGGAGAGCTGCTTGAATTTGGAGAGGATAGCTTCACAGTGCAGTCCAGCGTGAACCGAGGAGGTTGATGCTAAGAACTTGTCGGGAATTGCTTTGACTTTGCCTCGGAAAAACAAGCAAAGTCGTCAGCAATTAGAGAAGAGGGAGGAGGAGATGGTGGGGGACACAAAAGGGAGGAGAAGGTCGCAACGAGTCTGTGTGGCTTTTTTTAGATGCAGACTGTATTTTTTTGTGGAAGAAGGGGATTTTAGCTGAAGAGACAGCAGATTGAAAAGCAGCTAAGAGTGATTGGTAGGCATCCAGGTCCAATGGAGTTTTGGATTTACGCCATCTTCGCTCTGCAACCCGCAGTTTGGTCCTGTTAGCACGTAATGTATCAGACAGCCATGGGGTAGCGATGGGACGTGCTGGTCTAGAAGACAGAGGACAGAGAATTGAGGGAGGAGGATAGGGCAGAGAGGAAAGTGTTAGTGGCATCATCTGTAGATAGATCCGAGAATTGCGCAGCAGAAGGGAGAGTGGTCAGAGTAGCAGAAGCAAAGCATTAATATGAGAGAGATTTTAAGTTGCGGCAAAAGGTGACAAAGGGAGCAGAAAGAGGCAAGGAGTTAATGGTGAGGTAGGGTTGAAAGGAAATGAAAAAGTGGTCAGAGATATGCAGCAGAGTGACAGAGAGGGCAGGACAGCCACAGTTGCGGGAAAATGCAAGGTCAGGACAGTTGCCTGCTTTGTGAGTAGGAGGGGACTGGGACAGGGAGAGATCAAAGGACTGCAGGAGTAACAGAAGGCTGCTTGCATGAATGTCATCAACATGCAGATTGAAGTCACCCAGGAGAATCAACGGAACGTTGTCCCCTGGCAGGGAGCTCAACAAGATGTCAAGGTCATCCAAGAAGCAGCCAAGAGGGCTAGGAGAGCGATAAAGAACAACTACAACAAGAGTGATTGGGGCAGTGATAGAGACAGCATGCCATTCAAATGAGGACAGATCATGCAAATGAAGAGGAAGAATAGAGTATTCCCTTCGGGGAGAGATTAGCAGGCCTGTGCCTCCACCTCTGCCGGAGGAACGAGAGGTGTGAGAGAAGAAATAGTTAGTGGAGAGTCCTGCAGGTGTGGCTGAGTTGTCTGGGGTGATCCACGTTTCATTTAGGGCCAGGAGGTCCAGTGAGAGATGGGAGATGTAGGCTTATATGAAGTCAGCCTTTCTCACAGCAGACTGGCAGTTCCAGAACGCCATGGAGAAAGTAAAGTAAGATGGAAGGTTTGACAAGTGAGGATAGACCAGATTACTGTAGCAACGAGAGCGCCCAGGTCTCCGGCTGTGGTGAAGTTGCACGGCTCGCTTACCGTAGAAGACTTTGATGGTCAACATGTTGGGCGCATGTGCCAGTGGCCTTCCTCGATGGCCTTTCACAGGTAGACTCCCTTGTCTTTTCACCCTGAGTCTTCGCACCAAGAAGCTACGCTACAGATCACCAGCCGCTATTTAAACTGGGCTACTGCCTATCAACTGAGATTCCTAATTAAAACCGAAACTACTCCAACAATGGCGACCAAAACAAACAATCAAATAGACATAATTAATCGAACCACCGAGTCATGCCCACTCCCCACTACGGGACACAGAAAAGATCCGGAGAACATTCGTCCGACAAACCATTAAATATTACTTAACAATATTTAACAAACAAATTAACTACAATACCACGCAACACTACACAGACACACAACCGATTGTGTCTATCCGCACAGCTACACAACACGAATGCGCGTCGGGAAAAGAGGTAGCAAAACAATTACACTTACCTGAAACACCACGACAGCACCTCCAACGCAAAATATAGTGCACAATAAATGCACAAAATACACACACACACACACACACACACACACACGTCCCAAACAGGGTCACGGGGAACCGGAGCCTAACCCGGCAACACAGGGCGTAAGGCCAGAGGGGGAAGGGGACAGACCCAGGACGGGACGCCAGTCCGCCGCAAAGCACCCCAAGTGGGATTCGAACCCCAGACCCACCGGAGAGCAGGACTGCGGTCCAACCCACTGCGCCACCACACCTCCGTATTGCGCAAAATATAATGCACAAATTAATGATTGATACCTCAGTGCAGAAAGCGGGGCTTCCAGGATGCTCAGAGTGCTTGGAGCACACCAGTATGATTTGGAATCAGATTCAGTCTGCCAAGAAGGAGAAAAGTGATCTCTGTGTGGTGTTCCTGGATTTAGCTAATGCTTATGGGTCAGTTCCGCACAGTTTGCTGTAGGAGGCGTTCAGGTTTTTTAAGGTTCCTGGAAGTGTTAAAAGGCTGGTGAAAGCTTACTTTGCAGATGTTCAGTTTTGTTTTAGTACAGAAAGCTATACAATGTCTTGGCATCGTTTGCATGTTAGAATCATAGTTGAATGTACAGTTTCGCCATTGGCTTTCAAAGTGGCAATAGAAGTTATTATAAGGGCTTCCAAATGGGTTGTTGGTGGTGAGGGGCTGCGGGATAGGACACGCCTACCCCCTATTAGAGCATATATGGATGACATGACAACCGTTACGGCTCCGGCTCCTTGTACGCGTCGTTTGTTATCTAAGCTCAATGAGAATTTGAAGTGGGCTAAGTTGAAAATTAAGCCAAGTAAATTGAGGAGTCTCTCAATTGTTGGTGGGAAAGTGGTACAGGAGAACTTTTTTATCAATGGGAAAGTAATTCCTTCTATTCTGGAGAAGCCAGTGAAGAGTTTGGGTAGATGGTATAGTTCTGTATTAAGTGATAAGGAGCAGGTTGTGGCACTAAGGGAGGTGGTTGTGGAAGGCATAAAGAGCATTGATGCATCCCTCCTCCCTGGGAAGTTAAAGTTGTGGTGTCTGCAGTTCGGGCTCTTGCCACATATTAGGTGGCCACTTACGGTATATGAGCTTTCTGTCCGGGAGGTGGAAAAGCTCGAGCGGGTTATTAGTATGGCAATAAGAAGATGGCTGGGAATGCCACGCTGTTTAAGTAGTATAGGGTTATATGGTAAGGGCATGTTGGAGCTGCCGGTATCAAGTTTGGTGGAGGAGTACAAGTGTGCAAAGGTGGGTTTGGCGCTGACTCAAACGGAGTCAAAAGATGAGATTGTGAGGAAAGTGGTGCCCTCAGTGAGGACAGGTAGGGGGTGGAATCCCAGAGATGCAGTCCAGGGCGCAAAAGGGGCACTGATGCTATTGGATGTGGTTGGGCAAGTGCAGAGAGGGAAGGCAGGGTTTGGCTCTGGCCATTTGCGGCGGTTGTGGAGTGCTGCCCTGGAGGCAGACAGACGGCGGCTGGTTGTTGAGCAGGTCTGGGGGCAGGAGGAGGAGGTGAGGGGTGGAAAGGCGGTCGCATTAGTTAAGCAGGGTCAGTGGGTCAACTGGAAAGGCGTGGAGAGGAGGAAGCTACGCTGGCAAGATGTGTGGGCGATGGAGGCGAGTTGCCTTAATTTTATTGTTGGAGCAACTTATGACGTGCTATCAATGCCACAGAATGTTAAGCAATGTGCAGGTGGCAACTGTTCTTGTAAATTGTGTAGCAGTGTGTTGATGCTGAGGCACATTTTGTCAGGGTGTAAGATTAGTTTGGGGCAGGGGTGCTATACTTGGCACCATAATAAAGTTGTTAGATGTTTAGCAGGTGTGTTTGAGAGCAAGTAGCAAGTTGTGAATTCTCTGCCTGTTGGCAGTTTAGCTAAAGCAATCGGTTTTGTGCAGGCAGGAGAGAGTAGCACTATGCAACAGCAGACGTGCCTTGGTAGGTGGGGTAACGGACTGGACTGGAAGCTGTTGGCTGATGTGGGCAAGCAGCTCCAGGTTCCGCAGGTCATTGCTGTTACTTCACTGCATCCAGACATGGTGTTATATTTGGAAGGTGAGCGTATTTTGTACTTTGTAGAGTTAACAGTACCATTCGAGGATGCTATGGGGGAAGCATACGAGTGGAAACTGTTAAGGTATACGGATCTGGTGGCAGAGGCAAGGGACTGTGGATGACAGGCTCATTTGAGGCCAGTAGAAGTAGGTGTAAGAGGGTTTATGGCTAAATCAGCTACGGCATTGTTGGGGAAGTTCGATGTTAAAGGCAGGGGTGAAGGAGCTGTCTGAGGCAGCAGAGAAGGCAAATCAGTGGTTGTGGTTGAAAAGAGAGCAGGGTAGTTAAGGTAATAGGTTGGAAGGAGGTGTGTAGTAGTGGAAAATTGGTGGCAGGTGGTGAGGAATGGGAGGCAGCTGGTGTTAATTAAGGAGGTGTGGCCTTGTTAAGTAGGATAGTTTAAATTTGTGGAGTGGCACATTGGCAGTTGGTTTGGCAGCAGGTATGGAGGAAAGGTTAGAAGGTATACATTGAGCTGTGGTTTAACTGGTTTGGTTAGTGGGGTTGGAGTATTTGTTGAGCCTTCCGGGGGTGTCGTGGGCGTCGTGGGCCTAATTCACTGAGACACTGATGAAGGGAGGTGCCCATTTGATAACCTCAATGAAATACTCATGTTGGTACCCAGCTGGTCTCGTTTGTTTGTGTGGTTGGTGAGTTAGGCTTGGTCTATTGGTTTGGCTTTGTTGGGGTTGGTTGGGTTTTTTTTTTTTTTTTTCCCCTGTTGGTGGGTTAGCCTTGATTTGGTTCTTTGTTGGTGGGTTAGACTTGGTTTGTTGGTTTGGTTTTCTTGGTGGTGTGGTTTGATGGGTTTTATGTTGGTGAATTAGACTTGATCTCTTTTTTTTTTTTTTTTTTTTTGTCGGTGGGGTTTGATGGGTTGGTGTGATGGTTGGGTTTTTTGTGTTAGCCGTTTAGGCTGGCTTTTTGGTTTGGCTTTGGTGGGATTGACTTGTTGGCTTGCATTTTTGTTGATTGTATAGTTTGATGGTTTTAAGTTGGTGTGTTAGACTTGATTTGTTGGTTTGGTTTTATGGTTGGTTTTTTTTTTTGTGTTGTTGGGAGTAGGCTTGATTGGTTTCTGTTGGTGGTTGAGACTTGGTCTGTTGGTTTGGCTTTGGTGGGTATGGATTGATAATTGGTTTTTTTGTTAGTGGGATGGCTGGATCTTATTTTGAAGGCTTTTTTTTTTTTTTTTTTTTTTTTTTTTTCTTGGGTTAGGCTTGGTTTAAGTGTTTTATTGGTAGGTGTGGTTCGGTTTTTTTTTTTTTTTTTTTGGTGGGTTAGGCTTGGTTTGTTGGTTTGGTTGGTGGCACCAATTTTGGTTTGGTGGGTGGGTTGGAGAAGCCAATTAAGCTTCTTGTTCTCACATCATAAAGATGTTTGTTGGCTATGCTGGGTGTTCTCTGTGGCTTCAGGTTGGTGGTTGGACTGGGTCCTTGTGTACAGCCATTGAAAAATACGCACAGGGTATAACATCTTTTCCTGTGTATCTTGAATGATTTAAAAATCCTCTCTAAGACTTAACTATTTTTATGAGCTCCAAACGACAGTACATTTTAAACTAATTTAAAATGAGGAAGGCAGCACGATAGTACAACATGTAGTGCTGTTATTTCACAGCACCTGGGCTCTTTGGACATAGGTTCAACTCCAGCTCAGTCTGTGTGGAGTTGACAAGGTTTTTCCTTTTTTTGTGTAACTTTCCTCCAGGTGCTCTGTTTACTCCCACATTCTTTGGACATGTCTTGTGTCCCATCCAGGATGTACCCTTCCTAGCCTAGAGCACAATGATTCCAAGATAGGCTCCGGACTACCAAGACTCTGACATGAAGAAGCTGTTAACGAAAGCAAGCAAGTGAATTAAAATTAAAGATAAACCATTTCCACAACATACTAATCAGTCTGCAAAGTTAACTGACTGGTCTCATAAGCATGTTATGTTCTTTAGTCACCTTTAACTTTATTGTGTACCCAATCAATAAAATATGACATTCCTCTTTATTTATGGGTCAGGTTGTGAAAAAGTCTTTGATAGTGCTATAATACATAAAAAGATGTTTTAAGCCTTCATATTTTTACATTTTATTATTATTGCTGTGTTTTATTTTTACATTTTCACTAACTTCAAATACATTAAAACTTAAAACTTTTTAATTGCCATTTTAATTGTTTATCTGTAAACATGCACAACACTCACCGACTGGTTATAATTTTGGGACACTCAAACACCAGCCATGCGTTACTTCATCTATTGCACACCACACTACATACTGTTATGTTCAGGCATTTTTCCTGAACCACAGGAATCAAAAACAGTTTTTGGACCACAACAAACAAAAACTTCAGAAAATGGATCAGCGAAGAAAATCCAATTAAAATAAATACACTAGAAAAAAATGTTTATTCAGCAATTTATTTGTAATTCAAACATACATAACATGGGGAGCCATGTTTCCTTTCCTTGATCATGATCTATTCTGCTACATTTCTAGAACAGAGGAAGGAGTATTTCGACTTGAACAGCAGTGTGAATTTGACCTGCATCAGTAAAAACTTGTCATCGATTCTGCACAATATATGGAAGATTCACATCAATAATTTCAAGTGTGTAATAGCATCTGCTATTGATGAAGATGAAAAAGATACTTGTAAGGATGGAAAAGTACTTCACAGCATGAATAATGGAGAATCCTACCTTCACATTCCTCGCTTTACAAAAAAAGATGAAGGACTTTATCACTGTGAGACAGTGTACAGAGGGGGACGTCACTCCGCAGAAATCAAAGTGTACGCTAGAGGTAAGAATTATTTCCTCAGTGAAAAATTTCACCTTTGAAAAGACAACTAATTTTTTGATGATGGAAAACATATACACATTGATTAATTTCAGCAATATGTTGATACAGCCATAATGTCTTTGTATATTTCAAGTATACTAAGTTCAGTATCACATCTCATGATTATTAATATGTTCTTTTGGTGGGTTTCAGCCTCCCTAAGCATATCCACCAGGCTGGATGCAGACCACAGGGTCGCTGTGTGTTCAGCCACAGGAGCTCCTCCAGGTGTCTCCATCTCATGGAGGACATCATGGAACTCAACCGGTAACCAGAACTGCACACCAAACCCAGATGGCACCTTCGACATGGAGAGCCGTGTCAGCCTGCCTGATGGTGTCAATAAAACTGACCTGGAGTGTATCGTCACACATCCTGACTGGAACAAGAACCACACTGAGATACTTCATGTTCCTTCTTTGCTCAGTACGTGTCAGTGGTTTTGTGAAACTTTTAAACTCTTTGACTAATTTTGGTACATTTGGGACAAAAGTGACTTCTCTAGGACACCTTATAGCGTGAAGTTACTTACAGTAACTTACCCATTATTATAGCTGCGGAATTTCTAAATTGAGCAATAAAGAGTAAGTACCTTGTACAAGGGCAGTATAACAGGAGGTAAGATTTGAACCTGCAACCTCCGCACCACCTGCAAATCCACATTTTACAACAAACTCGTTTAGTCTTTGAAGTAATCAGACTGCCATTCTTTTCCTCTTTCATTTTAATAAAAATTGTTCCGCTTTCGCTATCATTTTGTGTTCATCTTCTGAACAGGCCGGTCAGGTCAAATCCAGCTCTGGTATGGCCTCTAATGACATACTATGTTTGTCAGGAACCAGGTGTCAGCTGGACATGCTTTCCTCAGATTTTTACCCAGTCGTCTTTCCATGTTGCTGAGAAACTGAGCTCCATTGGTGTGAGACCACAGCCTTCCCACACAGGCACCTAGCAAGCAGCCTTACTGGGCTTCTCCATCCCTGGGGGTCTGCATTCTGTTATTTAAAAAACACACATGAACTGTAGGATTAGCCCCCTGTAGTGGTTTAATATGACCCCACTTGATCTGTTTGCATGATGCTGAAACTGAGAATTTTTTTGCTCATCAGCAACATGCTTTTTTTTAAAATTTCAGTTTTTCCAAATGTTTGGCTCGATCTGTGTCTGAGTATTGTAATGTTTAACGGCGAATACTCTTTTCAGGATCGTCCCAGCATCTCTGGCAGTGGATAATAATATCTGTGTGCTCTGTCTGCTTTTTAACGGGAGTACTGACTGGACTCTACGTCACAAGGAAGAATCTCAGTAAAATAAGGTATTTACCTTATGGTGAAATAGAGGCTTGGTACATTTTATTGTGCTCGCTGTGCAAAAAAAATCCGAGTTGCTTTCTAAAATTTTACAAAAATGTAAAATCTGAAAAAATGAATCGATCATGAGTGATTCATAAATTAAGCAGTAGATGCTTCATAAAACATACATCAACCTTTCTGGTTTCTGTGTTAACCAGGAGCTGTAAATTCAGCTTTCCCCGCCCTCCACCTCCTCACACTATGGTAAAGGTGCGTAATGTGTGATAATAATTTCAAATGTATGGTTGCTCTATATATGGCACAAACACATTTTAGTTATTACCATTTATTTTCATTGTTACTTTTAAAAAAATATTTCCCAAAAGAGAAATAACTGGTCATGTTTTTGCATAATGTGTCAACAGCAGTAAGTAAAGCAACCACACAAATGTAATTCCATGATAACTTGCTGGTTTTAAGTCAGAGTGGGCAAATGTATTTGTATTTTTATGTGTGTCCATACTGATGTAATACTGGATGTACAAATGTCTTATAGTGGTATTCTTTTTGGAAATGATTTGTTTAATGAACAATGCTCAAAGTTTCACATTTACTTAGCAGAAACAGCAGTGGCCCTGTGCTGATTTATGGAAACCACAGAAAACTTTTTCACCAAGTACACTATGTCTCTCCATTACATCCAATTACTCATTCAGTTGATGTTTTTCTCCAGAAGCAACTTACAATGTCAGTCTAACTACAATTATTAACCCATTTATACATGTGGGTAATGATACTACAGCTGTTATGGGGTAGGTACCTTGCTCAATGGTTGTATAGCTAGAGGTGGGGATCAAACCAGCAACCTTTGGGTCTAAAGGCAGCAGCTCTAGCTACTACACTACCAGCTACCACTTATCTCATTTCATGGCACTGATGAGTCTTCTCTTTTTTTTTAATTAAATTATGAGATTTATCACAGCAAATCCCAGATGAGAACTGATATCTGGAGCAGGAGCTGTCACACAATATGTCACAAGCGCCTGGATTGCTGACCTCTGCTTATGATGTTGTGTTGATATTGACACCTTGTAGTGCAGTGGTTGGAGTTTCTGCCTTTGGATACAAAGGATGTAGGTTGGAATCACACCTCTAGATCTAGTACCCTTGAGCAAGGTACTAACCCTAAAATTTCTCCAGTATAAATACCCAGCTGTATGAAGAGGTAGGTTAACATAGGTCATGTTGGAGAAAAGTGCTCGCTAACCAAATAAATGTAAATTTAAATGTTCAGCCACAGGACGTGGAAGAACTGGAACCCTACGCCAGCTATGTGCAGCGAGTCAACACCATCTACAACTCCTCTGCTGAGCTCTGCAATGTGTAGCTCCACTTGGAGAAGCACAATTGCAGTGGTATGGAGGATGGACGAGCGGAGGACGGACGAGCGGAGGACACTCACAAACACTCAGGAAGCCTGAATCTGAAGTGAGTGGGTCTGCTGTTCCCAGGACTCTCCTCACTTCTGTAGCATCATCTTGTTTCAGCCTGAGGTGGAAAACCCTCGCAGTGAGCACAAAGTTGACATTTCTCTGCTGAAATCATTGAAATGACCCAAGATCAAGTGAAGTGCTTTCAGATATGAGTGAGATTGACCATGCTCTCTAGTATTGGTTAGGGCAAAATCATGTGAAAAGAACAAAAACCTGAAAATTTTGGGTTAAACTGTTCTTCAGCACTCAGAACATGACTAGAATATATGCCGTGTTTCCACTCATTTCTCCAGAAAAAAATGTTTCTCTGCTCTTTTTTTAAGTATAATTTTCACTATTATTGATAATTATTGGTGGCACAGCAGTACACCATACCTTCTTCTTCAGGTTTAGTTCAAGTGCTGCAATCATTGGCTCTTGGGCAAAAGTGCAATTCCACTTTGTTTTCTTTAAACACGTTAAGTACAACACTGTGTTAAAAAAAACCACTAGAAACATTCAAAATAGGGTGGGTGCTTTTGGATTACATATTTTGTTTTGGACAATAAAATGCATTTATTTGTCTTATTGTGTATGAAGCACTGACTCAGACTGTAAAAAATTTAGATAAAACAGATCATGTTTATGGAGACTCTCAGACACATGGTCATTTATCCCACAGAGACACTTTACTTGATGTCAGACTCCATCTAGTGGAAGGCAGGAGTGTATGTAAACGCACGCGCACACGCACGCACACTCTTAAACCGCTTGCAGGGTCGGGGTGAACCACAGCCTAACCTGGCAACATAGGACGCAAGTCTGGAGGGGGAGTGGACACACCGAGGACAGGATGCCAGTCCATCGCAAGGCACCCCAAGCAGGGCTCAAACCCCAGACCCACCAGAGAGCAGGCCCCAGTCAAACCTGCTGCACCACCACACCCCCCTACAAAATACTGTCCTTAAAATTGTTGTACTTTGCTTTGGCAATACACATGCATACAACTTGAGCAAATAATAGTGCATTGATTTATAAACTTGTCTTAATGAAATTAACTCCCCAATAAACACAGTGGGACCCTAGAGTGCGAGACTCTCACTCTGATCTCTCTCAGTTTGAGATGTAGGTTGCTTTGGGGAGAAACATCTGCTAAATAAATTTAATGTAAATTTTCTTTAAAGTACCATGCCCCCTGCTGTTAGGAAGATATATTAACATCTGAGTAGCCCAGAGTAAAAATACAGTTTCACTATGTTCATATACTTCTGTATTTGCAGATGAGCAGCTTGTGCAATTTTTTTTCCACACTACTGAGCTACAAGAACACAGAGAATGATTCTCTCATTCATTTGTTGTGTCTTTAGATTTATTTACTTAGTAGATGCTTTTCTCCAAAGCAACTTCCAACAAGCTCTATGTAGTGATATCAGCCCACACACCTTATTCACCACAGTGACTTACACTGCTAGATACATTACTTACAATGGGTCACTCATCCATACATCATTGGAACACACTCTCTCTCACACACTATGGAGGGAACCTGAACAGCATGTTTTTGGACTGTGGGAGGAAACCAGAGCACCCAAAGGAAGCCCACACAGAGACAGGGAGAACATACAGACTCTACACAGACTGAGTGGGGATCAACCCCACATCCTCTCTCACACCACCCCAGTGCTGTAAGACAGCTGCACTACTTGCTGTGCCACCATGTCTTTAACTTTCATGTGAAGCAAAGTTCACTTTCTGATGTACCAGTATCTGATGCTTTCTCCCCCCCCCCCCCCCCCCCAGAGTGCCTTGTAATGTTACAGTTATCACAAACTTACAATTATTTACCCATTTATGCAGCTGGGCAATTCTTATTGGCACAATTTTAGGAGAAGCACCTTGCTCAATGGTACTACAGCCAGAGGCAGGGATCAAACCTGCAACCTTGAGATCCAAAGGCAGCAGCACTAACCACTACCAGGTGTCCCTGATTGTGTCTTTTGCTTGATTCATTCATTCATTTATTTTTGTTCTATGAATCAGCATCATCATATTATGTCTGTACCCTATTCTCTGTGCCCCTTTTCTGGCTTACATTCAGCCACCCCTGAACTCGCCACACTAGTGCCTACAACACGAGATTACACCACAGAGCCATTGAACACATACTGACTCATATAGAATCAATATCTCTTTAGCTTTTTTTTATCTTGAAAATGGACTTTGAGTTGAGATAAGACCCTTCAATGTACAGTTACAGTTGTGTTATGAATGTCAGTCATGTGTTCCCCATAGTGGCTTTCTGAGCACTGAAAGCACCTGAACTTCAAACTTCTTCTTCTTGATGTGTACTTCCTGTTCTTAGTTTTCATTCATTTGTAAGGATTACAGTATTGTGGATTTTCGCTGTTACATGATGCATTTTTTAAATGGTACATTTTCTTCCTTTTTTTACCTGAAAACATGTAAAAATTAGTGCTTGAGGCTGCTGTAGTGATCGCCACAATTAGTACTTGTGCTATGGTGCAAACCTGTATGTATTTGAACAAGGTAAATCTCCATTGCAGTCATTTGGAAACCCTGAAACAGAATGCAGTTCTGTGTATTTTGCTTGGTCTCAGCCCCTTCATTGCTCTAGGCAAGTGCTTTGCTCAACACGATGTCCCCGACCTGGGCTTTCAAGTCTCAGCCAAGCATTCATTAAATAATAGTGTGTGAAACCTGCAAACGCCTGGCCTCTGACTGCTGCTTTTGTGCAGCCCTACCTTGCAGAGACAGAGACTGTTACGCTTTTACTTCTAACAGAACCACAGCTTCCTTTCTGGCCACCAGCTCTGTCTTCATCATCTCTGGCATTAGCGTCATTTTCAAAATAACCTAATTCGGAGACACTTTTACAGCTCCTTTGCTACAGCAAGCTGTGTTCCAGCTCAAACACTCTTACGGCCGCTCTACAACACGTGCAGATGAACATTCTGTGGTTTGCATTATCCCTGCTGCTCAGAAGTGTGTGCTCAGTACCTGAGGGTAAGGACATCTACCACCTTTCATTTATACTCACAAATTTTGACATGCAATGCAGGAATGTGCAACGTATACATTATTCATCGAGTGGATACGTTTAACTGGATTAGACATTAGTAGTAGCTGTAGTGGTTTAATATGAGCCTGATGCTGCATTGCTGATGTGATTTTGGGGAAAAGAAGATCAAAGTGGTTGTTAACAGTCTTAAAAATAATTCTGAGGTTGCAGGTTCTAACAAGAGAGAAATTCGGTGGTTGCACTTATACTTACATATAAACGTGATAGCTGTATTTATCAAGGTGTTACCTCTACTTCCACCCACCCACCCAATTTCAATAAGGACTTGTCCCGAGCAGGATCGCAGTGAATATGAGCTTGTCCTGGAAAAACTGGCCGGGTACATGGGGGGTAAACTGTGCAAGGAGCTCCAGTCCATAGCAAGGTAGCCACACATGTACACACACCAACTCACTCATTCACACACTAAGGGAAATTCTGCATCACGAAGCGTTAGCTGTACTTCTCACCACTAACGGATTCCTTCACTTCAATATCAAAAACTTCTCTGAACATAAACGTGTCCTCTTCTGGGGGGTACCTTGAGGTACTGTGCGACTTTCTGCAGCATTCTTCTGTGTAGTGCTTTGGCTGAATCTCAGTAGTATTCATTTAATATTTTACTTTATTAATTGCAAGAGTCCTTGCTATTCGCCCACAACTCCAAAGTACACTAGCATGTGTGAATCTGCAATAGACACAAAGACATGATATCCATATACAAATACAGCACAGCGAAAAAGAGGAGTAATGCCAAAGAGTATAAAAAAGTATATAAAAACAGCTCTTCTATATGTTCGGTGACGCTAGGAGAATAACTGATTTTTTTTGCATGTCCATATTTTGATTGACCTTTAAAAAGCAGTGATGTGTTATTTTATGATCTGTATGAGAGAATTTTGACTCTGTCATGAAAAAACAGAAGGGAAAATCAGAATCAGAATCAGAATCAGAACGAGCTTTATTGCCAAGTATGTTCGCACATACAAGGAATTTGTCTTGGTGACAGGAACTTCCACAGCACAGACAGAATGACAGTGACAAGACACAGATGAGAAGATAGAGTATGTGAGCAAGGGATAAAAAATATTTAAAAAATATAAAGTACCCAATATACAAAAATAGTACAAAAATAGTCGCTAGATACAAATGCAAGGGAGTGTAAGAGAAATGTGATAAATAGAATAAATATGATAGATAATGATAGATAGATAAAAATATGGAAAATACTACAATGATGGAAATCTCAGAAACATTTATTGGCACACAAATGGTCAGTTAGGTTTCTATTCTCCAAGCTAATAATCTTAATGTTTTTACAAGGCCTTAAAGGATTTTTATTTAAATACCTCATTTTACTTAGTGTATTTTCTAGAAATCTAGATTACTTTTCACCTGTTTGCTTTGCATACTTGCGGTACAGAGTTTCTGTGTTACATAACACATGATTTACATAAATTCAAACTTCAGAAAAAGAAGAAGGGTTAATAGCAAAAATCCCAAGCTACGAAAAAGTTGTGTTACTGTTTATGTTAATACTGCCACCTCCTTGCGGTGCTGTGAGGAAGACGCAAAAGGGTGTCGTGCTGGCCGTCACGCCTGCCCTCGGCCCTCAGTCACGCTTTGTTCTCACTACCAGTTAGTCACGGAAATAGTCACTTACATCACAATACTTTCGTGTGCTTTCTGTTGTGGTCAAGTTAAAACATGGGTGGAAAGATGAGAGAGGCCACCAGTTGCTGCTAGTGCACAGCCCATGCCCAAGCGCTCCAGAGCTGTTATGAACATTAAAATAAATATAACTGAGAAATACGAGCTTGGATGAAGCTTATCAGCTATAGCACATGAACATGGTGTCTATTTCGGCAGTGACCACCACTGTGAACAATGCCTCCCGCATAAAACATAAACATGAGAAAGGATCTACTTTACTGAAGTCTGCAGTAATAAGTGTTCTGTTTTTTTGTTTACAGTTTACACTACAGTACTGCATACCATTAATACTGTAATTATTAAATGTAATTTTATTTGTGTATTTTATATGAAAGAACCTGACTGAAACAGCATTTCAAACATGGTGTCAATTCCGATGAATCATACATGAGTGTTTCGAGTTGTAAACTGTCTCTACTTTAAAATATTTTAATTATATACACCTTTGAAAGAAGGGTGGTGCAGTGGTGCAGCGGGTTGGACTGGGTCCTGCTCTCCCGTGGGTCTGGGGTTTGAGTCCTGTTTGGGGTACCTTGTGATAGACTGGCATCCCGTCCTGGGCGTGTCCCCTCCCCTTACGCCCTGTGTTGCCGGGTTAGGCTTCGGCTCCCCCCGACCCCGTATGGGACAAGCGGTTCAGATGGACAGACCTTTGACAGAGGTTCTTAACGTATGTAAATCATAATCCAGTTCACTATGAACCTCTAACAAAGTTTTACAGAAATTTATTATTGCTTTATTTGGGTTTTTTGCAGAAGTAGAAGCATGGATAAAATAAGCGGCCTCTCTATTATCACGCTTTTATTGATAGACATGTGGTTGTTGAATTTACAAAAGAGAGAGAGCTTTCTTTATTTTGTTAGACAAGGTTATTTTCAAAGTGAGCCTCCAATTCACAGACACCCTGAAGCCCATCCACAAGTCTCCATAGAACCCTGGCAAAAACCCCAATTTATCACCATTTAACTCAAAACTGTAAGTTAAATGAAACTCATTTTCATCTTTTTGAAACAGGACCCGAAATGCAATGTTTGGAAGTAGGACAAAACATCTTTCTCATGTGTCCAGACACAGTATTTAATGAATCAGTGCTTGTGACCTGGAAGATAAATAGAACCAGTGGAGAACAGTGCAGTGCGGCTGTTCGGTTTGACCAAAATCAATCTCAACTGAACAGCACCTGTAAGTCCAGAGTAACAGTGCAGATAGAGGGGGACAGAGCTGTGCTCTACATCAGTGTCTTACACCAGTCCGATGAAGGCAGTTACACCTGTGAGCATGTTTACCATGGAGGAATGAATACCACACACTTCAACATCTGTACAATGGGTAAGTACCTTCTGTCTCAACACAAAATTCACAAACTGTGTGCTTCTGACACAGATGAAGGACATAGATGTATAAGAGAATTTGAAAATATCCCCAGTTTTGGAGTCATTTTAAAAATGGCAAATATTTTGCACTGCGAAATAAAGCAAAACCGCAGCACCGTAGCTCCTTACACTGTCCTAGGTTGTCGATTTGAACTCGGCTCAGTTTGCGTTGAGTTTGCGCTGATATAGATCTGTGTGTGTTTCATCCCACAGCCTAAAGACGTGCATTCCATGTGGGCTGGTTGCTCTAAATTGCTCGTAGTGTGAATGTGACACTGCCATTTACGTTCATCTAGCAGGTGCTTTTTTCCAGAGTGACATACAGTTACAGAATTTACCCATTTATACAACTGGTCAGTTCTGAAATGAACACTTGAACACATGTCCCTTGCTCAAGGGTAGTACTGCAGGAGGTGGGTTTGGGTTAAAAGATTAGACCTATACTATACACAAGTGTATATCTGTAAATACATACACTGTACCATAGTGATAATATTCTTAATACATTCATTTTTCAGTCAAACAGCTAACCCAGCATGACTCCCTATGCTACAACCTGCCTACAGTTCACAGCCCATGTCCGCATCCACGTCCTGTCCCGTGTATTTATTTACTGTCTTGTACTCTATTCTGTGTTACACCATGGTCTCTGGAGAACTGACATTTTGTTCCACCCTATACAAGCTATATAGAGGAATGACAATAGAAACTGCTGCAGATATTAAACAAATAAATTACAAAAAGATTATTTTTACATGAAACTTTGTGTTATTGTGCCCATAATAATATGAAAATGATCTTCTGGCTTGACCTGATGCCCTGGCAGGGTTTTGTGTATGTAGAGCACATCTTACCTCGCTTACCTTTGCAAACTCAGACTTCCCCCATATAGTAACTGTAATTTACCTTCTTCTTGCTCGCTCAAGTGGTAGCACAATGTTCAGTGCTCCTGTCTTTGGACCCAAAGGTGGCAGGTTCAGATATGAGCCACTGCTGTAATATCCTTGAGCAATGTACTAACCCTAAACTGCTCCAGTACAAATTACCCAACTGTTTAAATGAGTAAATAATTGTAAGTTGCTTTGGAAAAAAGTATATCAGCTGAGTGGACAAATTTAGGAGGATATTTAAAAAAAAGAGAGGAAAAAAAGGTTTTTTGGAAAGAAAGAAGGTTGTTGAAAAAGCACTGGAAGCAAAGTCACAGAAGTCTGCACACTTCTCCTGTTGTCTGAAACTGTCATCCAACCTTTTCCTAAAATACCTTCTAGATTCTTGCATGCTGTAAAATATATTTTTTCCTTTAGGGTCCAACAGACATAATCCAAGTGAAAATTCTCATGTGATACCAGTGATCTGCATCGCATCCACAGCGGTGCTTATAGTTATAAGTTTAATTCTGAGAAAAAGACTGACAGACCGTTGCAGGTAACACATTCTCTCAGTCGCTGCCTTGATTTTTTTTGGGGGGGGGTCTGTAATTTATGAAAAAAATAATGTCTGGATAAACGGAACATGAAAATACTTTTACATAATGCCAACAGGACACAAAGACAATCAGCAGAATCCTCTTCTGAGCAGGTAATTTTCTCCAGTCCCAAATATAATTATATATTTTTTCTATAACATGTTATGCTAAAACAATATAAAGTAGTAATATATTATAGCACTTATGTTAACACAATACAGTACTACACACTGAATGGTGTCTCACCAAAATTTATTGTGAAAGCTAAACCTAATTAGTTTGACTTGTATTGATTTATTTATGAATAAACTGTGATGTAGTTTAACATCCTGTTACAGTTTCCTGTCTACTGTAGGGATATCTTCTTACTTTTCTAGCTTGTTTTCATTCTTTTGGTGTTTAAATATTGACATAATAATATTTTAATGTCTTTAAAATATATTGCATTGCAGGAGCTGAACGATGTTGAACCATACAGCATGTTCATACAGAAGAGTATTGGACTCTATTCAACCCGGACTTTCGTAAACACCTGAAACATAGACCGGTTCTCTAAGGTTCTAAGTCTATACATTTCAATGAATTTAAATTCACTTAACCACGTGACACAGTTCTGTTTTACAAAACTGAAAGAGAAAGTTTCACATATTTCATGAACAAGATCTTTTTTAGGTACAGAACCACCTGGGAACTTTTTGTTGATGAACTGCTGCAAGGTGTAACAAGTAATGTTCATAAATAACAATCCACCCATAACAGCGATATCTAACTTACTCAAAGCAGCCTCTGAGCAGACCCTTTGACATTTACTCTGTGTCCTCCAACACCAGGCAGTTCTTCACTTCGGTATCTTCTGCTTCTGAGATCACGCTTGCATGTAGGTGGCTGTTCAGGTACTATGTATTGAACGGTTAAATTGTTTCTGAACACAGCATCGTGGTGCAATTAGTAGCTGTGCCACCTCACAGCACCTGAGTGGTGTGAGAGGATGTGAGTTTGATCCCCACTCAGTCTGTGTGGAGTTTGCAGGTTCTCCTTGTGTGTGTGTAGGGGTTTCCTCCCACAGTCCATGCAGTTCAGGTGAAATGGTGGTGCTACATTGCCTTTAGACTCGGAATGAGGGAGACACTGCGTGAGGCTGTGTCACTACTGTGTGATGGACTGGTGTCCCAACCAGGGTGTGACCCCCTCAGCCTTTGCCCAGTGCCTCCTGGATGGCCTCTGGTTCACCACAAACCCTGATCAGGACAAGCAGTAATTGACACTGGATGGACGGATGGATAAACACAGCCACTGCAGTTAAAAATTTGCTAACCCAAAGTAACTGGACCCTAAAGATATACAAATGTTTATTACACACACAACACGCAATACAAAAATGTGTATAACACATACAGCTGTGGATTATGAAAGAGACACGACCTGTAAATATGAACTCTTGCAACACATATGAAGCATGTGAGATGAAAATATTACGCAAGTATTTGTTTAAATCAAAATAAAAACAGTCAAGCTATGTGTTTGTTTTTTGTGTCACCTGTATTAAAAGAGTGCTTGAATTTGAAAGAAACAACACATTTGAATGTGACTCTTTACTGAATGTAAAACACTCATGTAATAGAGATGAAGTATACAGTGCTGCTGTTGAGTACACTGAGTGCGCACTATGCTACATTTACGCTTACATTTATTCATTTAGCAGACGCTTTTCTCCAAATCGCCGTACATCTCATGGAAAATACAACGTGTGCATTACATTAGCAGGAAGAGAGATATAGTTGCAGACGTGTGATCCTTAAGTGAGTTTCTTTCCACCATATGAACCAATGTTCATCACGCGAGTACTTGCATAAAACTTTATCCGAATATCCACGATTCCAAATCATCTAGCATTTTTTTTTTTGAGCTATACGTAAACACACACACACACACATTTTCAGAACCGCTTGTCCCTTACGGGGTCACGGGGAACCGGAGCCTACCCGGTAACACAGGGCGTAAGGCCGGAGGGGGAAGGGGACACACCCAGGACGGGACGCCAGTCCGCCACAAGGCGCCCCAAGCGGGACTTGAACCCCAGACCCACCGGAGAGCAGGACTGCGGTCCAACCCACTGCGCCACCACACCCCCATTATATGTAAACATCTACACTATATTACAGGAGTAGCTTTGTAAAGGTTTATCTGGGCGTGATCTCAAAGTTGTGTATACAACTCTTTTTTTCTTAAAGTGCTATACTAACAACCCAAGAGACCACCGTTTCTTCTCAGGCTCACTGCCCTGCGAAGTCATGCCTGCCTTCAGTTTATTTCCTTTCACAGTGTTAAACTGTTTTTTCCAGCAATATGATGAGGCTTCTCAGTTTTTTCACCCTGAGAGAAGCCCCACTCATATTTATAGCTACCGCTCTGCATCTGTGCTCTACTGATCTGCTCAGTGTTTTGGGGTTTGAGTGCTGAAAGCACCTGTACTTTATACTTCTGTTCTTCATTTATAATTCTTGTTCTCAGTTCAGCTGGTACGCTTTAATACACATAATTTTGACAAATTTTATGTGTTGTGTTTTTTTTTAAAAAACAAATAATATTTACAGTTATTCTGAACGTCTACAGAAGGTAGAACAGTGCTTAGGGCTGTGGCCTTATAATTTGAGCTCCTTGGTTTAAATTCTCCTTTAGTATCTTAGTGCAACATTATACTTACCCTGAGCAGCTCTATAAATCTTTTTAAGTCAATACAAAACTCTACCGTCACACACAACCTTGGACAAAGGGTTTTAGCTAAATGTTTGTGTTCAGCTGCTGTGTGAATTTTACTTTACTTTACTTACTTTAGTAAGCTGCAGAAATTCATAAAGCTCCATCCTATTCTATGTAATCCTATCCTAAATAAAGACAAACTAACAACCAAATGTGTAAGTAAAACAGAGCTGTACAGCTCCAGACAGATGCTGTTTGAAACAAACTGTGTAAAACCTGCAGGGTTCTGGCCTCTGACAACAGGACTTGTGTGGCTCGTTCTGTAGAGACAGAGACTGTTACACTTTTACTTCTAACCGAACCACAGCTTCCTTTCTGACCACCAGCTCTGTCTTCATCATCTCTGGCATCAACGTCATTTTCAAAATAACCTAATTCGGAGACACTTTTACAGCTCCTTTGCTACAGCAAGCTGTGTTCCAGCTCAAACACTCTTACCGCCGCTCTACAACACGTGCAGATGAACACTCTGTGCTTTGCATTATCCCTGCTGCTCATAAGTGTGTGCTCAGTACCTGAGGGTAAGGACATCTACCACCTTTCATTTATACTCTCAAATTTTGACATGCAAAGTGGTAATATTTGTTATGTTTATTATATTGCTATGTATATGAATTTATTGCACACATTTACCTTTTCACAATTGAATATATAGTATAAATCCTTTTTAATGAGATTTCTAGTCTCATGAAATGTTAATTGTACATTTCTGGGTTGATTTAATTTTGTTGTAAAATTAAGCAAAACTTTAATCTTTTCAAAACAGGACCTGAAATGGGATGTTTGGAAGTAGGACAAAACATCTTTCTCATGTGTCCAGACACAGTATTTAATGAATCAGTGCTTGTGACCTGGAAGATAAACAGGACCAGTGGACAACAGTGCAGTGCGGCTGTTCGGTTTGACCAAAATCAATCTCAACTGCTCAGCACCTGTGAGTCCAGAGTAACAGTGCAGATAGAGGGGGACAGAGCTGTGCTCTACATCAGTGTCTTACACCAGTCCGATGAAGGCAGTTACACCTGTGAACATATTTACTATGGAGGAATGAATACCACACACTTCAGCATCTGTACACTGGGTAAGTACCTTCTGTCTCAACACAGAATTCACAAACTGTGTCCTTCTGACACAAATGAAGTATACCAAGGAAAATTACAGCCAATAAAGTTTGAAGACTCATCTGATGTTGATTGAAAGTGATTAATAAAATAAAGTAAGTAAAATAAACTTAAAGTAGTTATCAGTTTAAAAAAAAATCTAACTGAACAAATCAGCATCTGGAGAATGAATTTACATCCATCCATCCATCCATCTTCCTCCGCTTTTATCCGGGGCCGGGTCGCGGGGGCAGCAGTCCGAGCAGAGTACTCCAGACCTCCCTCTCCCCGCACACCTCCTCTAGTTCCTCTGGGGGAACCCCAAGGCGTTCCCAGGCCAGCCGGGAGACATAGTCTCTCCAACGTGTCCTGGGTCTGCCCCGAGGCCTCCTCCCAGTGGGACAAGCCCGGAGCACCTCCCCAGGGAGGCGTCCAGGAGGCATCCGGAACAGATGCCCGAGCCACCTCAACTGGCTCCTCTCGATGCGGAGGAGCAGCGGCTCTACTCCGAGCTCCTCCCGGGTGACTGAGCTCCTCACCCTATCCCTAAGGGTGCGCCCAGCCACTCTGCGGAGGAAACTCATTTCTGCCGCTTGTATCCGCGATCTCATTCTTTCGGTCATGATCCAGAGTTCATGACCATAGGTGAGGGTAGGAACGTAGATCGACCGGTAAATTGAGAGCTTCGCCTTACGACTCAGCTCCCTCTTCACCACAACAGACCGGTACAATGACCGCATTACTGCAGACGCCGCACCGATCCGTCTGTCGACCTGCCGCTCCATTTTTCCCTCACTCGTGAACAAGACCCCAAGATACTTAAACTCCTCCACTTGAGGGAGCAACTCCCCCCTAACCCGGAGGGAGCAATCCACCTTTTTCCGACTGAGAACCATGGCCTCGGATTTGGAGGTGCTGATTCTCATCCCCGCCGCTTCGCACTCGGCTGCAAACCTCCCCAGTGCACGCTGCAAGTCTTGACTTGATGAAGCCAACAGGACCACATCGTCCGCAAAAAGCAGAGACGAGATCTCGCGGCCACCAAAACAGACACCCTCCGTTCCCTGACTGCGCCTAGAAATTCTGTCCATAAAAATAATGAACAGAATCGGTGACAAAGGGCAGCCCTGGCGGAGTCCAACATGCACCGGGAACAGGTCTGACTTACTGCCGGCAATGCGAACCAAGCTCCTGCTCCGGTCATACAGGGAACGAACAGCCCGTAGCAACGAGCCCCGAACCCCATAATCCCGAAGCACCCCCCACAGGATGCCACGAGGGACACGGTCGAATGCCTTCTCCAGGTCCACAAAACACATATGGACTGGTTGGGCAAACTCCCACGAACCCTCCAACACCCTAGTGAGGGTATAGAGCTGGTCCAGTGTTCCACGGCCGGGGCGAAAACCGCATTGCTCCTCCTGAATCCGAGGTTCGACTATCGGTCGGATTCTCCTTTCCAGTACCCTGGCATAGACTTTCCCAGGGAGGCTAAGGAGTGTGATCCCCCTGTAGTTGGAACACAATCTCCGGTCCCCCTTCTTAAAAAGAGGGACCACCACCCCGGTCTGCCAGTCCAGAGGCACCGTTCCCGAACTCCACGCGATGCTGCAGAGGCGTGTCAGCCAAGACAGCCCCACAACATCCAGAGACTTGAGAAACTCGGGGCGGATCTCATCCACCCCCGGAGCCTTGCCACCGAGGAGTTTTTTGACTACCTCAGCAACTTCAGCCAGGGTAATGGACGAGTCCCCCTCCGAGTCCCCAGCCTCAGCTTCCTCTACGGAAGGCGTGTCGGAGGGATTGAGGAGATCCTCAAAGTACTCCTTCCACCGCCCGAGAACATCCTCAGCTGAGGTCAGCAGCGCACCACTTCCACTGTAAACAGTGTTCGTGGAACACCGCTTCCCCCCTCTGAGTCGCCGGACGGTTTGCCAGAATCTCTTTGAGGCCGACCGAAAGTCTTCCTCCATGGCCTCACCGAACTCCTCCCAAGCCCGAGTTTTTGCCGCGGCGACTGCCAGAGCCGCGCTCCGTTTGGCCCGTCGGTACCCGTCAGCTGCTTCAGGAGTCCCATGAGCCAGCCAGGCCCGATAGAACTCCTTCTTCAGCTTGACGGCATCCCTTACTTCCGGTGTCCACCACCGTGTTCGGGGATTGCCGCCGCGACAGGCACCGGAGACCTTATGGCCGCAGCTCCGAACAGCCGCCCCGACAATGGAGGAGCGGAACATAGTCCATTCAGACTCAATGTCCCCCACCTCCCTCGGGACCTGGTTGAAGCTCTGTCGGAGGTGGGAGTTGAAGACCTCTCTGACAGGGGCCTCCGCCAAACGTTCCCAACAGACCCTCACTATGCGTTTGGGCCTGCCAGGTCTGTCCAGCTTTTTCCCCCGCCATCGAATCCAACTCACCACCAGGTGGTGATCAGTTGACAGCTCAGCCCCTCTCTTCACCCGAGTGTCCAAGACATATGGCCGAAGGTCAGAAGAAACGACTACAAAGTCGATCATCGACCTCCGACCTAGGGTGTCCTGGTGCCAAGTGCACTGGTGGACACCCTTATGCATGAACATGGTGTTCGTTATGGATAAACCGCGACTAGCACAGAAATCCAATAACAACTCACCGCTCGGGTTCAGATCAGGGAGGCCGTTCCTCCCAATCACGCCCCTCCAGGTATCACTGTCGCTGCCCACGTGGGCGTTAAAGTCCCCCAGTAGAACGACAGAGTCCCCAGTGGGAGCGCTTTCCAGCACGCCCCCCAGGGACTCTAAAAAGGCCGGGTACTCTACACTGCCGCTAGGCGCATAAGCACAAACGACAGTGAGAGACCGTTCCCTGACCCGAAGGCGTAGGGAGATGACCCTCTCATTCACCGGGGTAGACTCCAACACATGGCGGCTGAACTGGGGGGCTATTAATAAGCCCACACCAGCCCGCCGCCTCTCACCTTGGGCAACGCCAGAATAGTGGAGAGTCCACCCTCGGTCGAGTAGAGTGGTTCCAGAACCCAAGCTGTGAGTGGAAGTGAGCCCGACTATATCTAGACGGTATCTCTCAACTTCCCGCACCAGCTCAGGCTCCTTCCCCGCCAGTGAGGTGACATTCCAAGTCCCAAAAACCAGAGTTGGCGCCCGAGGTCCGGGTCGGCCGGGCACTCGGCCCCGACCACCGCCCAAATCACAACGCACCGGCCCCTTATGGTTTCTCCGGCAGGTGGTGAGCCCACCGAAGAGGAATGAATTTACATTTACAGTTATTTAGCAGATGCTTTTATCCAAAGCGATGTACATCTCAGCGAAAACACAATTTGTACATTAGGAGAAAGAGACACGGCTACAGACATGTGATTCTTAAGTAAACCTGGTTTGTTACCTTTCCCTTGATGCACTGATGTTCATCGCACGTGTAGGTGCATAAAATGCAGGATAGATGAATCCTGATAACCGCCTACCAAAAATGTTCATTTATTTATTCTTTTAAAAAAAATAAGGTACATGTGGTGATCAGTTGTTGTTTATGTTATTACCGATAGAGGGCAGATGTGTTCGGTAGGTACAGGAAGGATACCTAGGTAGCAAGGAAGCGGATTTAGGAGGAATACGTAAAAAGCACATGGTTGTGAAAACCCAGCGTGAACATTAAACGAGGCTACGTGCCAGTTAACAATATCATTCTCAGTGTGTTTATTGAGTAAACACAACAGTACACAAACAAACAATGACATACAATGCCGGCGTAGCGGCTGCGTAAAGGCCTATCTGGGGAAGATCATGAAGTTACGGTGCATGAACTTTTACGCCACACATGAGCTGGACAGATCTTTAATTTCTTGATCTTTCCAAGATTTTGTAAATTAAAAATCTGTAAATTTCACAAAAGGTACAAATTCCACAGAGTGAGGTAACACCAACTGTCCATTCGAGTATAATTTTGCTTAGAAACGAAGACACATTTGCTGAAATGATGAACTCCTTACGGAAATCTCGTGTTTATTAACAGGAAACTCTTACATACGATAAAATTTCATGTTTTTTCCCTTCAGGACGCAGAACACATAATGATTCAAGAATCATTAATGAAAATGGAAGTTTTCAAGTTGTGAGATACATCGCCTTCACTGGGTTTATGGCCATGTTATGGATTATTTTTTTAGTCTGCAGAAGAAAACGACAAGGTCAAGATATATTTTAAGATATATTATATGTAGCCCACCCACTCAATTCTAATGTTTTTTTTTTTTTTAACATTACTAGGTGAATCGGTAGTGTCTACAACACAACTTTGGGATGCGTGTACTGCTTCCCCCCCCGTGTGACACAGGCAGGGACTGTCACAACATCAGGTGAAATATACCCAACGAACATTTAATGTAAAACTACTAGTTCACACAAATAAACATTTACAATATTCATACCAACAAAGAAAACGAACACTTTTTTTGTGCTCGGCGGTTTTTTTCCTTTTTTTATATGACTCAGTCTCTGGTACCGTCCGTCTCTCGTTGTGACGTTGGCGCGCTTTATTCTGGAGCTCCTTCCTCCTTCCCTTCTTGGCTCGTCCACCACCGAGGGAAGTTCCCCGGACCCCGCCGTCACGCTTTTCGTCGTGCGATGCGGGAAACCGACCCGGCGACAGCGACCCGTCCTCACATCCGCTCTCTCTTCAGCGAGAGGGTGGAGCGATGATGGCGAGTCCTGGCCACACTCTCTCCGCGGTCCAGTCGCGCTGGCAAAACCCTAACACTTACAGTATTACTTCCACTGCCCACAACTCCGAAAAAAAAAAAAAAAACTAGATAGGTGCAACGATCACGGTGTCTCCCACACACGTGACGTGCTCCGTTCCCCCTCTTTCCCTTAAACTACTCAAAACCAACTGACCGCAAGCCCGCTGGCTGTTATGCTCGCGTAGTTTAACGAAACATCCGAGCGAGAACGAACCAAAACCGGCTCGTCCTCCTAGCCCGGTCTCAAAAAAAAAAACTCCCTTTCGCCCCACGCGGTGTTCCAACTCTCTCTCTTTTTTTTTTTTTTAATTATGAAATAAATCACACACAATACCAGAATATTAATTCAGAACAGTCAACCTAGCCAGGGGGAATTTTTTTTTTTAAAAAAAGGGAAATTATAAAACACTCCAATAACCAAATATTACATCAAGACCTTAAAATTATCACAATAAGAAACAGTCTTAATAGCCTTCTTATTATCACATTCCTTGATAGTGTCAATGTACTGCTTAACTTCTTTAAGAAAAACAGAAAATATAGGCTTTTTATTGCGGTGTTCCAACTCTCCTTCTTACTCCCTCTTCTTCCTCTTCTCTACCGGAAGATCCCGCCCCACAAGGTCGCGAGCGCTTTCCCCACCAGCACCGATTGGGCAGTCCCTAAATGACATTTTTCCTACCAATAAACACCAAAAAAAAACGTACGATATATATATAGGAATAAAAAACATCAAGTTACAAAACCATAACCCTCTCCATTTATATAACTATTTTTCACCCCAAATACCCAGCTACACATGGGAATAGATTCCGTAGGGCTACATAAGAGATATTTTATTGCAAATAAATAATCAGAATTATTATAAATGTTATCAACAGAACTGTTAAGTGTTTAGTATGCTCTTCCGGACAACAATCTTTTTAATTTATTAATTTTAGTAAATGGCAGGGATTCCTAAACATGAGCAGCATCATGAATATAATAATGCCGGTTATTGATTCTTTTGGTCATTTCACCTTTAATTTTAGTTGCTTAGATAACACTTCTTTCTCCTGAATGTTCATATTTGTAGCCCCTGGCCCACTTGTGTTTGTAAACTTTTGAATGAAGTTAATTTGATTAAATAAAATTCCAAAAAGTGGAATATGAGTATGGAATTATCAGAATATGATTTCTGTCGCTCATTAAGATAAAGGGGTCTGTTTCTGTTACAGCTAAGCTCTGAGACACAGCTGCAAACACATGAATGAGCTGCTGAATTCCATAAGGTCACAAAGCTGGACTCAACTGAATGACTAGAACCACGACTAAACAACTAAAAAAAGACTCCAGATCTCTTATAATTCTTGGGACAGAGGAGATCCCCCTTACATGGTAGTGGACCTTAATTCTGAGGAATCTGCAGAAATATCAGTTCTGTTGTAGTAAAACATGAACTACCTTTGGATAAGTACAATATTTGTCAAAGACAAGCCTTAAAAATGGCTAATTGTAAGCCACTGAATTCTAAACATTTAACATAAATTTTTCATTCTTCTATTTGCAGTCCCACCCCTAAAAATGGTTATGAGTAATTACTTCATTTCAGTCTTTGTCTTTCCGATGGTTAGGCTATATGGAATACAATACATTGCTTTTCTCTTGCACCTTGAACCAAATGCTTAATTTTCTAGAGCAAATATAAAATTGTCAATACAGAAAGTTTAACAATATCTTATTTACTGGCAATTTTTTTATTATATAGCAGTTCAGTTGACACTAAAATCGAAGACAGATGTAGATATGTACAGGACAGCCCGGGGTGTCATCAAAACAGACTTTTTGAACCCCATAGTTGGATCTGTTTTCAGAAATAGGTGTTGAGACAACAACCTTGGGCAAGCCTAACAATGTTTCTAATGAGACAAAAGTGGGGGCTTGCATCATCAGAACAGGTAGCAACACCTGACTTGGACTACAGACACTAGAAGTGCACCGCTGTTCCTGGACAAGGAGACAAGGTGTGGCTGTCTCCCACGATGCTCCAGTTCCTCAGTCGCGCCAGTAAGCCTGCCTCAGTGACAGGACCAGTGTGCGCAACTTGCCGAGTGTCAGTAGCAGCAGCAGGAGCAGAGCAGCAGCATATGGAGTGTGTCTGTGTCGCCTAGAAGACTGGAGTAGTTAAGGACACCCAGGGAGCAGAAAGACGACCAACAAAACACGTCATAACACTAAAAAAACCCACAATCCTGCATCATTTCAAGGAGCTCTTCTGTCTCATAATCCTGCCTTGTTTTTCAGTCCGAGATCAACTGCCTTCTTGTTCCTTCTTAAGTGTATTATTAGAGGAGGCAGTCAATACTGTCTCTGAGAAATACGATGGTGCAGACATCAGGGAGCTATCCAGGTGGTGTAGCTCCACCTTGTACCAAAGTTCCACATCCAACCAGCTCACAGCCATCTATTTCAAAAGACAGTGGTAAGAGAGTAATATATTAACATTTTCAATGTAGACGCAAGCTGACATCACACTTCCTTTATTTAACCGTACGTTATTTATATAACACTGCTTGAACGTATGTGAGGCCCTTGTTTCCCTTAGGTTGACCACAGAATGGTTATTTGACGAGAAGCAGTGTTTCTCATCTGACAGAAGTGGTGTGTAATGACCAATTACATATGTTGTTTTAGAGGAAATCATTTGCGTAGTAGAAACACAGAAACAGTGCAAGTGCAAAAATAAGTGAACCCCAAATTGCATTGGTTAAACCAAGTAGGTAAGTAGAATCAGGTGTGTAAATCAATAATTTATTTATCATTGTAAGTTTAAGATTTAGATTTTACAAGTTTCATATTTTACGCAAGAATAATGACCATCCCTGTAAGATTCACATACTTCCAAGCAGTACTGTTTGCACACCCCTGGCTGTAGCTCCTACCAACATGCCATCAGATTTCAGGAAGATTTGCATTTATCCTTTCACTATGGTTGTTTCTGACTGTTCTGAAACTGATCCTTCATTTGTGAGTGATTTTTCAGACCCACACTAGACGACATTGTCTGTGACTCCATTGACATTCTTCACCATCCATAGTGCTTATACTAGTCTGTCTATGCCCCTGGCTCCACTTTGCACGGGAAACCAGCAATGTTGAAACCATCATCTAACTCCTTGCATCATTACTATCCTGTTGACCATCCACTGTATGTTCTGAAGGCTAAACAGTTTTTGCCATTATGAATTTGTGAAATAACACCTGCAATGCATTCATAAAATTTTAGATAACACACACACACACACACATTTTCAGAACCGCTTGTCCCATACGGGGTCGCGGGGAACCGGAGCCTACCCGGTAACACAGGGCGTAAGGCCGGAGGGGGAGGGGACACACCCAGGACGGGACGCCAGTCCGTCGCAAGGCACCCCAAGCAGGACTCGAACCCCAGACCCACCAGAAACCAGCACCATGGTCCAACCCACTGCGCCACCGCACCCCCTTTTAGATAACACATTTGCTGAAATTTTGGACTTTTTATGGAAATCCCATCAATCAATAATGAAACAGGACCTCATATATTGTGAAATTTCCCATTGCCTTCAGAGTACAGAACACATGATTGAAGATGTATCACCTTTATTTTTAGTTTTGCCATGTCATGGATTTTAGAGCACATTAGAAAAGACAAGACATCATACTACGTAAGACATTTTATTGCAAACAGAGGATAAGAATTATGGACAGAAAATTCTATCAATATACAGAACTAAATTTTTAGCATTCTCTGCCTTAGAAAACATCTTAATATTAACAACAAGGATTGTTAATATTGTTAATACGTCGTTACTAAATGGCTGTGTTCAAAAAGCTTTTAAAACCGCCGTTATTAGACCCCTACTAAAGAAATCGGATCTGGATTGCAATAACCCATGTAATTATAGACTGATCTCCAATCGACCATTTTTATCCAAAATTCTAGAAAAAATCGTAGCTTCTCAAATTGTAAAATATCTTAATCATCATAATATATTTGAAAAATTTCAGTCTGGTTTCTGCACCAGTCACAGCACTGAAATGGTACTCACACGTGTTGTTAATGATATTCTCATCTCTTCTGATGCTGGTCAGATCTCTATTTTTATGTTACTGGACTTGAGTGCGGCATTTGATACTGTAGACCATAGTATCCTACTGAGTAGACTTGGAAACCTGGTTGGACTAAGAGGTACCGTTCTGAAGTGGTTTGAATCGTATCTAGCTAACCGTGAACAACTTGTACTGAAATATGATGACTGCACCCCCTCCATCTCAACTATGGTTCAGTATGGTGTGCCGCAAGGCTCTGTTTTGGTACCATTATTGTTCTCACTCTATATGTTATCATTGGGTGACATTATTCGCAAACACAATGTGAATTTCCATTCGTATGCCGATGACACACAACTTTATGTATCGTTTAAGCCTGATGATCCATCACATGTGGTGTCGTTAGCTAATTGTTTTACCAGTAGAAAATTATGGATAAGTAAAAATTTTTCATCTCTAAATGCCAGTAAAACAGAGGTACTTGTGGTTGGTGGTGATGCCAAAACTCTCTACATAATCACGCCAATCTTTATAACAAATGGTATTACCTTCAAGCGTACGGATTGTGTCAAGGATTTGGGTGTCCTGCTGGATAGAAAGCTGTCATTTGTATCGCATGTAAATGCTTTGACTAAGTTGTGCTTCCTTCAGTTAAGAAACATAGCTAAATTTCGGCAATTCCTATGTAGACGGGATTCTGAGAAACTGGTTCATGCTTTTGTTTCCAGCAGGCTGGATTACTATAATGCTTTATTTTCGGGTTGTCCATACCAGACTGTATCCAGGCTACAATTGGTACAAAATGCTGCTGCGAGAATTGTCACTAGAACTAGGAAGTTTGACTATATATCACCTGTATTTAAATCGTTGCATTGGCTCCCAGTCGCTTTTAGAGTTGATTATAAAATCCTGCTTTTGACATATAAGGCAGTACATGGCATTGCTCCGGCTTACCTTTGTGAGATCATTAATTCTTATATCCTAGGATGATATCTCTGTTCATTAGATGCAGGTTACCTTAAAGTACCTGTGATCAATAAGACTTCAGTAGGAGGTCATGCCTTTAGTTATAGAACACCTAAACTGTGGAATAGTCTACCAGTTACTGTTAGAAATGTCCCTTCTGTTTCTGTTTTCAAATCCCAACTAAAGACTTACATGTTCACTCAGGCATTCCACCTCGAAATGTAATTCAACCTGCCTTGGTTGTTTTTTATCACCTTTATAAAAATGCATATTACATTAACTTAAGTAACAAATTACTAACTCTCCTCTTTCTTCTTGTTGAGCACTACCTCGCTACATAAGACCTGAGGAGGCCAGCCAGTGGTGACAGATGAATCCCTTGCTGACAGAGGATGATGTCCAACTACCATGACGAACGAGACGTTCCATGCTGAGCTGGGGATCCAAGATACCATTTAGCAACATGATCATTATTACTTGTTACACTGGCTTACAATTGTTACTTTCTAGAACGCCCAGGAGGGGTGGGCAACCACTGGCCCGTGGACCCTCAGAGGTTTTTTTTCTTGCCAAGCCTAGAGCAGGACACAGGCTATGTCCTGGATGGGACACCAGTTTATTGCAGATCACATACTCACTTGCTCAGTTACAGCACTACAAGATCACCATTTCACCTGAAACACACATTGGTCTGTGGAAGGAAACCAGAGCACAGTGGAAGAACAAGCAAATTCGAGACAGGCAGTTTTATACCCGCAACGAAACACACATCCTAGGATCTAAGACACCTGAGCTACCTGCAGTGCCACCACACTGCCCACTTATCACTGTAATTGAAGATGTATTTCTTGGTATTATTTCTGCCCCTGAAAACATTAATAACTTTTCAGAGCTGAGGCAGCCAGTAGTGTTATGTCTAGACATGAAACTAAGATGGGCATCTTTCGCTGTAAGTTCCGGAGACGGACATAAAGTACAATGACCTCAACTGTAGAGTGTCTATACACGAGCGCACAGTGCGAACCCAGAGATAAGGTACATGGGTGACACAGACTAAAATGCACACAAAGTGTTCTTACAGTAAGCGAAACTGATGTGAACACAGTAACACAAAGAGACAAGGCAGCAACAGGGAGGTACACAAGACCTGGACAGGCTCACAAAAGACTGGCATAGACAGGACAGGACTTTGGGATTAGAACAGATAAACACTAAACAACACCATGAAAAACAGGTTAGTGAGCAAGAATCACTGTAGAATCACAGAGGAAGCTGTAAAGAGCTGATCAAGAAGCCACACACCAGTGATCTAACTTTACTCCCTTTTATAGGACTCAGAATTGATTATGAGGCTAACTGAAAACAGGAGTGTTGGGTTAGTCGCATGGATCTCAAACGGTGCTTCTGATGAACAGGGATTCCACCCTCTGGGGTTGTAATAAGTAGGACTTTCCAACAGGGACTTCCAGTGTTTCTTTGAAAGCAACAATAGGAAACCCCATAAGTACTGTACTCTAAAGTGAAATGTGTGTGAGCATCTGGTCTGAAACACATCGCAACTAAATAACCCTAAGACCTCTAGCAAGCAAAATGAATATTATATTGGAAGTGGCACTTTTTTTCTGTTGCTGGCCATTATTTGAAGGTAATGCTCAGTGTTTTGTTTTGTCTGATTTTTGAGTAAATTTGCAAGATGTTACGATACAGGTTTTCACATATTTAAGGGCAATGATATCGTAGTGTTGAAGTGTTACATATGTGTTTCTATTAGCTTGAACTACCAGAGGAGTTTTATCAATGCTGTGTAATGGTTTAATGACTGATTTAAAAAAAAAAAAAAAAACAATTCTATGAGGTATTTTACCTGGAATATCTTAAATTTAATGTGCAATATTTTACTATTGAAGTACTGGAATTTTGTGTAGTTTATTTTTATTAATAAATGAAGGATTGATCCTGCTCAGTCTCTGTGGACTTTGTATGTTCTCCTCATGTTTGCATGGGTTATCTCTGTGTGCTCCTGTTTCCTCCCGCAGTCCAAAGTCATGCAGTTCAGGTGAATTGGTGACTAAATTACCCTTACTATATAAATGGGTCAATGACTGTTTGTGCGTGTGACTGTTCTGCAACAGACTGTCATCCCATCTAGGGTGTACCTCCCTCAGCCTTGCACCTAATGATTTGGGGATAGGCTCCGGTTAAGCCTGACCCTGCTCAAGACCAGTGGTTATTGAAATTGGATGGAAGGAAGGGGAAAGACAATAAAGGACTGGCATTAAGGAATCTCACTTGTTGATACAGAGCCGGCTTGGCAGAAGAACTTTCTGAGTTGTCAGTTGTCACATGTCTTATTAATGGTAAATAAATCTATAGTACAAACAGCTACATTGATGTATTTCTGCATTATTGTTGCAGCCATAACTACCCAAATCGAAGCACAGGGGTCAACTGTGGCTGACTTCCATGAAAACGTAACTTTATCCTGCACCGTCTCGGACCCAAAGGGGGTCAAGCAGGTCACGTGGCACAGACATCGGACCAACGGCTCAGTGGAGACTGTAGCTGCATATGGCATGCACCTTGAGGATTCGGTTTTGGAGCCGTTCGCAGACAAGGTCCTCCTCACAGAAACCTCCCTGGACTCCACCGCCATCACAGTGCGGGGGGTCTCCCTGGAGGACGAGGGCTGCTACATCTGTTCCTTCAACATTTACCCCAAGGGAACCACTCGCAAACAGATCTGCCTCATCGTCCGGGGTGCAGCAATGTTCACTGCCTTTCCCGTCTTTCTGTCTGTTATTTAGGAAACAGTATGTGATGCAGTGCCTTCTTTTACCGGACTTTTCTTTTCTTGTTAAAGGAGTAAGGACGGTGAGAACTTGGAAGAGACCACTGGTTGCTCCTGCACTTGACACAGAGAAGCCAGTGGTGGTTACCTGTTCAGCCACTGGCAAACCGGCACCTGAGGTTCAGTGGGGGGTGTCGGAGGACCAAAAGTCAGGACCGATGGAGACCACCTCGAGCAACACCAACAGCGACGGAACTGTTACCGTAACGAGTAGCCTGAGATTAGACCTGTCCACGTCCCCACGAACACATGTGGACTGTCTGGTGGGCGGTCAGGAGACTCAGAAAAGGATCGTGAGGAGGATTCATTTACAAGAGGATCAGCTAGCGTCTTCTGCAGGTGAAGATGATCAGAACACCAACATTATTAACACTTTTATTCATTTAACTGGCGCTTTTCTCTAAAGTGACTTAGCCTTAAGCTACCTGCACTTATTTACCCAGTGCTAATTTTACTGGAGCACCTCAGGGTAAGTTCCTTGCTCAAGGATACTACAGCTGGAGCTGAGATTCAAACCTGTGACCTTTAGGTACAAAGGCAGCAGCTCTAACTCCAGCTGCCCAATAACACACACACAGTGGCTAAAAACTGCTTGTCCGGAGTGGGGTCGCAGCAAGCTAGAGCCTGGTAACCTGTCTATCAGTTCACTTTTAGTGTAGGATTTTCTTTGCGGAGCAGGTGGTTGTGCGCAAAAATAATGTTGGTTGCCTGGGTTGCCAGATGGTGAGCGTTTGAGACTTTAAGAGATCGTTGTCTGAATGTGGAAATCAGTCGATCGAGCACCCAGTCCACAGAAGTGAGTTGCACAACACAACCACATGCTGCTTGGGCTCTCTGATTCATTTTGAGCTGCTGTGCAGTACAGCAGAGTCACAGGAGGAATTGCAAAAGTGCACAATGACGACACGGTGGGGTACGGGTTGTGTGGAAGGAGGGGACCCGCGATCCCTCATCTCGTGACCTGTGAGCTTTCGGTGTCCCTCTGTGAAATCCCACATGGTTGGTCTCCTCTGAACAGGGAGGATCAACCGGGTCCTCCAGTTTGCTACAGATGAGATTCCACTTTCTGTTTTGATCCTCTGCTTCTCAACAAAACAGACTGACAGGAACAGTAGGAAGTTTGACAACTTTACTTGTTTAGATATACGGGAAAAGTAGTTGAGATCACGGTACTTTCATGAGGGTTGTTTTGGGAATATGTCGTGTGTCGGGCTTTTCAAATAACATTCGATGGAATTTCTTTAGTTTAACAAGAAAAAGGGTACTTTTGTGTTTCCCAGATGACAGCAGTTTTCATCTGAAGATCATGATTGTTCTAAGTTCATTTGTCGCCTTCTGCGCTCTTCAAGTCTAAAGAAAGAAAGAGGTGAGTAAAGAACTCCGCCGTCTCACACACTCTTTCCCAGTATCAGTGTTCTTCCCAGAGCTCCCGATATACTGTAGTCACTTAAACTTTTCCATCTATACAATAGTCTCATCATTTCTGTCTTTACAGTTTTGAAAATGTCATTTCAGTGTGTTTAATTTGATGTTGTGTATGCGTGTATATGTATTTCCAGGCCTCTACAGCTGCATGACTTCTTGGGGAATGGTTTCTGGAGAGAGCCTCTCCTACCCAGTATTGAAACCCACTTTACCTCGGTGGTAAAAAGGTTGTTTTCATGTTTCTGAGAAGTTAAATTCAATTTATTTTTTTATAGAGAGCTCTTCTCACGTAGTGACACAGAGCACTTTAACACAGGCATAAGGCAAGAAAAACAAAGAAACAAAGATGACAGTCGGCAACCGACTATCGTAATATAATGCTTTTAGAGAAGTATAAGTACGCCTACTGGCCACAGAGGGAAGGTAACAAAAACTCCCAACCGAAAATCGAGTGAGAAATAAAAACCTCTGGGGGTCCAAGAGTCAGTGGCTGCCCACCCCTCCTGGGCATTCTAGATTAAGTAACAATTTGAAGCCAGTTTACAAGTAACAATGATATTATTGCTGAATGGTAGCTTGAATTCCCAGCTCAGCATGGTACATCTCGTTCATCAGTTAAGTCATCAAGTTAACTATATTACACCCATCCTCAGGAACCAGTGCACAGTTTTCCTTCTGTATAAAGGGTTGAAACCTGTCCTCTGTGGAGGTTAGTTCCTTTCTTTTGATACCACCATTGAAGCTCCTTACCACCAGTAACTACATTTTCTTTGTGAGGAACTCTACCACAGTACACTTGATATTCCAGCTTCATTGAAAGGTATTTTTTAGGTAGCTCACTGCAGCTAAATCGAGGATTCTATATACATAGAATTGGAGTCTATTATATCTTTTTTATTTGTTTTCTCATGTCACAAAGCATTCCTTTATTATGTGTTGTCTTATGTCTTAAAATTTCACTTGTTCATTGAGCTTTAAAATGGAGATATAGATATAAACATTAGTATACTACTATCATATAAGCATTGTGTTAAAAGTATTTGACTTTTAATTGGGTTTTCTACAATTTTCATAGTTACCATGTAATATTTTATTGTTATGTGCTATGTACTAAACTGGAAACACAAAGTTACTAAACTTCTATCTGTATTGTCTTTCCAGCATCTGCTGCTACCAATTACTCAGTGAAATTATTCAGACTTTTTAAAAAATCTTTTTCCAAGTGTCATGATCTCACTAGATTAACATTAAATTTTTTAGTGCTAAAGCTTATTCAGCATACTGGAAACACATACTTTTGTTACTGTTAAGAAGCAGATTGTTGTGCTCACATGTTACACAACAGAGCAGTGAGACAGAAGCTGTAAACGGTGAAACAACCTGAATGAAAGTGTTTCATGGAAGCACATTCCATGTGGGGACATTTTCCTGACAGCTGTATGTACTTTAAAACAGGGAATCTATAGGCCATAAGTTAAGTGTTAAATTGCCATGATGTTACAGTGCATACTATTTGTAAAAAACATGTTTAAACATATAAAAGCATTTGGCAGTTAATAACTGGAATGTGTGTATATATATTATATACAGAGACACATCCCATTTTTGTGATGCAATCAAAATCTTGCTCTCAGCTTCCACATCTGTATAAAACATTCAGAAACATATTAACCACTCTGTACGGTCACTATAGCCATGCCTTCCACTCAGTAACAACTCTGGCCTTGAGCACTCTTCTGTCTTTCACTCTAGACAACAATTTATTGTAACACAACTGTATATACAGACACCCCTCGACTTACACAATTAGACCGTTCTTGAACACCTAACGTAAGTCAAAATGTACCTAAGTCGGATTCCCCTTCCTCCCCCACCATTCAGCATAATAACATTAATAATTTTTCCATCTCAATTATTGCACCTTGACGTTCTTTGTTATTGTTGTTTTCATGCTAGCTGTTCTTTTTACGTGCGCCTTTATACGTGCAGCATCCTTCACTATCGTATCCACAGTCGATAGAGCTAAACCTTGAGACAGCTGGTAGTGTAGTGGTTGGCGCTGCTTCCTTTGTATCCAAAGGTTGCAGGTTCAGTCACCACCTCTGGTTGTAGTACTCTTGAGTAAGGTACTTGTCCTGAATTGCTGCAGTAAAATTACCCAGCTGTGTAACTAGGCAAATAATTGTAAGCTTGTGATAAATTTAACCTTAAGATAGTAAGTTGCTTTGGAGAAAAGCATCAACTAAATTAATAAATGTAAAATGATTGCTGTACACTTGCAAGACAGTTCTCATTTTCTTTGCATTTATTAATTTAGCAGACTCTTTTCCCCAAAGTGCCGTACATCTTATAGAAAATACGATGTGTGCATTAAATTAGCAGAGAGACATGATTGGCAGAGATGCATGATTCTTAAGTGCAGTTAGTTTCTTTCTTTTCATCATATGAATCAATGTACATCACACAAGTGGCTCTATAAAACTATCCAAATATCAACGATTCCTTCCTAGTATTTTTTAAATATATCTAAACATTTACGTTACGGAATAGTTGCGTGAAGATTTATGCATTGTTTAACAGGTATGATCTCACAGTTATAGAGTATGAACATTTACACATTACATGAACTTAAGAGGTCACGGGAGAAGTGAGACTTTAGCCATGCCTCCCATTCAGTAACAACTATGGCCTTCAACACTCTTCCTGCAGACATCTAAAATTATTAAAAGCTTTCGCTTCCATTTTTTCGATTCCTACACCTTGATATTTATTGAAGCAAGTTATGCATTTAGTTGAAGATACAACAATGTGAATGATTTGATTGTCATACCTTATCTTGAATAGGGCAATAGATGAAAAGCCAAAGAGAACGACCGAAATTAATGAAAAAATTACACATGGCAATATTTCTAACGATGGGCCTGTGAAAAGAAGAATAAAAAATTAAGTTTAAATATTAACAAGACAGTGTTCCAGACTTAGCCAGACAGTTTGAAGGCTTGTTTTTAAACTGCATTTGTCCAAAAATTCTTAATCGCTGTCAGAATTCACATTTCTTTTGCGTGCATTCTCAAGTGGTTAAAAAGTCGTAGTTAGGGAGTAATTTATTGTAACACAACTGTACATATATCAAAATTATTCTAAGAGTTTAAAAGGTTCACAGAAATACTGACCCATACTGGTTGATCTAGGCACATGAAATATCTCAGTGTGGTTCTTGTTCCAGTCAGGATGTGTCACGATGCACTCCAGGTCAATTCTATTGACACCATCAGGCAGGCTGACACGGCTCTCCATGTTGAAGGTGCCATCTGGGTTTGGTGTGCAGTTCTGGTTACCGGTTGAGTTCCATGATGTCCTCCATGAGATGGAGGCACCTGGAGGAGCTCCTGTGGCTGAACACACAGCGACCCTGTGGTCCACATCCAGCCTGGTGGATATGCTTAGGGAGGCTGAGACCCACCGAAAGAACATATTAATAATCATGAGATGTGATACTGAACTTAGTATACTTGAGATATACAAAGACATTATGTCTGTATCAACATATTGCTGAAATTAATCAATGCATATATGTTTTCCATCGTCAAAAAATTACTTGTCTTTTCAAAGGTGAAATTTCTCACTGAGGAAATAATTCTTACCTCTAGCATACACTATGATTTCTGCAGAGTGACTTCCCTCTTTGGATGCTATTTCACAATAATAAAGTCCTTCATCTTTTTTTGTAAAGCGAGGAATGTGAAGGTAGACTTCACCATTAGTAATGTTGTGAAGAACTTTTCCATCCTTACAAGTGTCTTCTTCTTTTGCAATATTAGATGCTATTATGCATTTGGAATTATTGATGTTAATGTTCCATATAGCGTACACAACTGACAACTTCTTATTGGTGCAAGACAAATTCACACTGCTGTTCAAGTCAAAATACTCCTTCCTCTGCTCTAGAAATGTAGTAGAATAGATCATGATCATGGAAAGGAAACAAAATACATAAAAATTACAATTTGGCATAAAAACTGACTGCTGTAATAATTAACTACACTACAAGTGTGTGTTTGTGTTACTGACATAGGCATTAAAGAAATATAAATATCTGTGACAACAATAAATATTAGTTACCATTTATTATTTGCACTGCGAAATCTTGTTTTGAAGAGAGTGAAGTCACATCAGTATACAGAGAAATTCCAGAATGGTGTCCTGTCACTGGGGAATTAAAGTTCAAGTTACTGGGAAAATGAGTCGAAACCATAAGAATAAAATTAAATTACAGCAGATGTTATTATGCATTTTGCACGACTGAGAACTTCTTTTTGGTGCAGGTCAAATCAACACTGCTGTTCAAGTTGAAATACTCCTTCCTCTGTTCTAGAAATGTAGCAGAATACATGATAAGCAAGGAAAGAAAATAAAGAATAATTTAGGCATAACTGGCTCAAAAGAAATATTTAAGTAATCTTATTCAGCTAGGGGGCGCGGTGGCGCAGTGGGTTGGGCCACAGTCCTGCTCTCCAGTAGGTCTGGGGTTCGAATCCCGCTTGGGGTGCCTTGCGGCGGACTGGCGTCCCGTCCTGGGTGTGTCCCCTCCCCCTCCGGCCTTACGCCCTGTGTTGCCGGGTAGGCTCCGGTTCCCCGTGACCCCGTATGGGACAAGCGGTTCTGAAAATGTGTGTGTGTGTATTCAGCTATTCTTTTCTGTTGTAGTAAACTTACATACAAATACATTAGTACTTTTACATTTATTCATTTACCAAATACCTTTTTCTATAAAGCAAAAAAAATCATAATTTCATTGATTACTGGGTATTATTAGGAGGGTATCAGGATTTGTCTATCCTGTGTTTTATTCACGTACTTGAACGATGAACATCGGTGCAGCAAGTGTGAGGTAACAAATTAGGTTTATTTGAGAGTCACACGTCTGCAGCCATGTCTCTTTCTCGTAATGTAATGTACTTTTGCTGAGATGTACGTCACTTTGGACAAAAGCGTCTACTAAATGAATAAATGTAAATGTAAATGTATTATTTAGCTGTCATATTTTATCCAAGGTGACATTTTATGCTTGATACACTACACTACTATCATCTACCCATCTATGGAGCAGATCACTGTACGAACACACTGCAGGCAATTCAGATATGACAATTCACTTGAACACCTGAAATACATGTCTTAGAGAAATATGCAACTAAGCTCTTTTGTTATTTTATTTCAGCTAATTTTTTGGATGTACAACATAAACCAGAGCACCTGGTGGAAACCCATGCAAACTCCACTCAGACAGCATTGGATTTAAACCCTTGCTGGAAATGTACATCCCAGGCACTGCAAGGCATCTGAGCTACCCACTGCACTACCATTCCACTCCTAACAAACATTTTTTGAATTTTATTATTTGCATTGTAGAATCTTGTTTTGGCACGAGCGAGGTTACATCAGCATGAAGAGAGACTTCAGAGTGATGCTCTGTCATAGGGAATTAAAGTGTATCGTAGCATTTACGTGACTATATGAAATACACAGAAATGGACGATGCTTGTCCATTGAAAAATGTACTATAACTGAACTGAAAGGCACAAACCTTGAGCCAAGCTGTAGGTAAAACAAACAGCCATATGAACACAAGTCCACATGTAGAGGCTCCCCATATTTCGTTCTCTCGCAGGGCTTGTGGTACTTCAGTTCTTTCTCCGTCGCGTTATTGGCATCCCTCAGTACTCAGCAGAGATTGTTCACATTTCTCTGAGAGGCAAGTCTGGCCTGGTCTCTGACCTGGTTCCCTGGTTCCTGTTCATGCATCTGCCATCTGGCAGCTTCTCTAAACCCTCACTTAGTACATGCATCCTCTTTTATGAACATTCAAGTTAATATTAGTTGGCACAAATGACCGAGCTTTGGGCCCCTTCAGGGCTCATATAATATAGCAGTGCACTGTGTCAGTGTGCCCGGTGACGTCACGGGGAGAAAGTTACTATTATAATTTTCAAAACAAAGCGAGCACGAGCACACCATAAAGGGAAACACGCCGTTTGCAGTTGGCCGGCTCCGCGGAGCTGGGTGTTAAGGGGTCCATGGCTTAGAAAGGGTTAATAAGTTCTGCCCCACACTTGTTTCACTTTCAATTTAGTGCGTTCGATCCAGTTCAAAATATTGGCGGGAAAGGACGTATATCTCGCAATATCTCACAATGGTACAAATTAAATCCTTATTTTTAGTCCTTTTGATGTCTCCTGCGGGTGAGTAATACATTTAAAAGCATACTTCATAAAATATAAGACCTGGAACGTCACGTGTGTTTGTTAATATTTAGAGAAAGTCAATATAACAATAGTTAAACTTACTCTGGTTTCCGATCGCAAAGAGACAGCAAAACAGAAAAAACGTAAAAGAATATAATAACGAGTATTCTTCAACATGGATTTCACGTCTGCCAGATTATTGTCTGACGATTATGTTTTATTTTGTAAAGTTAACAAGTGAAAAATGTTAATATACTGACGACCTGCATGATGATTCTAGACTAGTTCGGATTGTCAGGTTTCTACTACTGCCTTCAATTACATGATATTGATACTTATCCCGCACGTTTTAAGACATGATAATACTAGTCTAATAGGTACGTAAGACTTCAAAAGTAGTAATAACATTCCGAGTCGGACAGTTTACAACTGTGCTGAAGTACGGTACTGTACTTTGATTCTAAAGACGAGAGCTGGGACTCTAGTTACTAGGACTTTGAGCAAGCAGTGCTCAGGTTGTACCTCTAACAGTAGACGGGCTTATGCTACTTCATCACTATGCTATATAAAACACGGAAGTTTGCTACAAGCTCAAAAACCTAAGGCCATGGCATGAAATACAAATAGTTTCTCATGTTGTTGTGTAGATCATTATCACCAACTCAAATCCTAACTAAAGAACTGAAAAGACAGTTAAATTCCACTCTCTACCACTATATAATAATAATAATAATAATAATAATAATAATTTCATTGTTATTACCATGACTATAAATTGAGTGTGCAACGTACATAAAACACTGCTGAATGCTAGTTTTTGTGCAGTTAGGATTTGGCAAATGTTAATGGAATGTTAGGTAAGGGGGATGCAGTGGTGCAGTGGGTTGGACTGGGTCCTTCTTTGTGGTGGGTCTGGGGTTCGAGTCCCACTTGGGGTGCCTTGGGGTGGACTGGTGTCCTGTCCTGGGTGTGTCCCCTCCCCTTAGGCCCTAAGTTGCTGAGTAGGCTCTGGTTCCCTGTGACCCCATATGGGACAAGTGGTTCAGAAAATGTGTGTGTGTGTGTGTGTGTGTGTGTGTATAATGCGATGTTAATTTTTTTAATTGGTTTTTTTTCTTAACTATCTCTTACAGTCCTCACAGAATTGGTAAGAACACAGCAGACTGTTGTGGCCTCTCTTGGAGATGAAGCCCTTCTCAAGTGTGAGCTCACAACACCCAAAGATGTCCTGCAGGTCACCTGGCAGAGGGTGACTGAGGGTAGGACAGAAAACATGGCCACTTATAGCAAGCGCTACGGTATGAAAATCACAGACCCTTTCCGTGATCATGTCCACTTCCGGGAGGCAGAACTGCAGGAGTGTTCCATAGCTATTGAGGGTGTCAAGAAGGAGGACGAGTCTTGCTACAAGTGCCTGTTCAATGCCTTTCCTGATGGGGCCATTTCTGGGACGACCTGCCTCAAAGTCTATGGTAAAGGCTTAACGATACACAACACCCATAATCAAATGATAAATAATGATCCCTGCAGTGGTTTGTCACTATTTCTGAAATGATGGGTAAACTCTTCTGCCTGTCCTTATATTGTAAATGATAAAACATGAAATCATGCTTTTGTTTAATTTCTTTTTCTTCCTCACAGAATTGCATGAGCCCATGTTGGAAGTAAGACAAACTGTTGTACAGGATGATGGTCTTCAAGTACATGCCCTGTCCTGCTCTGTAACTGGGAGACCTGCTCCAAATGTGTCATGGGATGCTAGAAATGCCATTCTACAAAATTCCACAACAACTGAAACTGTACATCACAATGGAACAACAACCATCACAAACCATGCTACAGCTGTAGTACAGTCTAGCCTTCCAGACATAGAGATCAAAGTGAAGTGTGTTGCAGAAGACCCCTTTAAAGTGGAGAAAAAAGAGATCTACAGAAGAATCCCCATAATAAGTAAGTAAATAATGTCTTTCTTCTTGCAGTGGAAAGAAAAAAATATGTATATATAGGGGTTGGGGTGGCACAGTAGGCTTCGCTGGGTCCTGCTGTGTGGTGGGTCTGGGGTTCAAGTCCAGGGTGTGTCCCCTCCCCCTCCAGCCTTGCACCCTGTGCTGTTGAGTTGGGTTAGGTTAGGCTCTGGTTTGCCATGACCCCGCTCAGAACAAGCGGTTGCAGTCCTGAGATGATGATGATAATGATGATGATAGTCTGGGTTAAATAATGAACCATCATAGTTTGGCAGTCCCGAAATGAAAAAAAGACTTTCTCATATATGACTATCTTAGTTTCCGTTTCATATTAAATCTTTATGTGTTCCTGCAAACTGTCACCTGCAGATATTCCATGAGAGATCAGTGAAATTTCTACAGTAAATTACTTTATATTACTAGCCATTGAGCTAACTTCAGGAGAACTAAAACTGGATACTGAAGTACTGTGTATAAACAGAACATTGTCATTGAATATGCATATACATAGAGAGAGACACATTGCTGCTTTAAAGCATGTCAGCCTCTTGTTGCCCTTACTTTTACCATGTTATTTGTGGTTGTTAGTTATGTTGGTTTAGAGAAAATCATGCATGTAGTAGAAAAAAATTGTGTTAGTGGAAAAATAAGTGAACCTTAGTTGCATGGGTTAAACCAAATAGCTAAGGAGAGTCAAGTGTAATAATTTCTTCATTTTTTAAGTTTATTTTAAGATTTAGATTGTACACAAGCTTTCAATGGAGTGTATGTGTCTTTTCTTTCTTAACATTTTTGGGGTTTTGTTTCAGGACACAGCGACAGCAGAAACAGTGATTCTAACTGGAGCATGACAGGTAGGTAAAAGTATATTCCATATCCTCATGTAAAAGTTGTTTAGGATTTGTATGTTTGTACAAGTGCATTTGAAGTGTTTGATTCTCCAGATTGCTGTTTGTTTTGAATTTTGTTTTTCAGTTTTATTCACATAATTCTTCATTTTCTGAAGAAATCTGGAACATTAAGGTCATTTTTTAATCCTTTGGTACAAGGAAAAGCAGCTGACCTTGAGAAAAGGCTGTTTTGCAGGAAGGGGAGATTTTCATGGTTGACACACTTGTGTTTCTCCTTCACAGCAGTAGTCTTGGCAATCATTCCTTTGATAGCCACTGCTGGATTTGGAATCTGGTTGCACAGGAAAAGACGGCACCAGAGCAGGTAGAAATGCCCCAGACAGTAGTGTAGTCTAGTGCTGGACCTTGCTGGACCTTACTGGGCCTCTCCTTAAACGAGGAAAGCTTGTTATGCCAACAGTGCCGGTTTTACCCTTAACCGGTAACAGCTAGTGAAGTATGTTTTGTAACTGTTTTTCCTAACGAAAACAATTATAAAACATTCTTTTAGTTTTTTTTGTTGCTGCAAGTTGTAGACTGGTTAGGATCAAATGCATAAAGGTTTTCCTGCTTTCTTAAAATATGTAAAGAATCAAAGTTCTGTAAGAGAAGCTTAAGGTACTTCAGTTCAGTAAAAAATTTTGTTACTTATGTGGAATGAAGCACAAAAAACTGCCAATTAACCAACCCACCACGATTAAGACTGGACATCCTTGTTTTAAACTAATGTTTCTAGACATTGAAGTCTGTTTTCCCTTCTGCTGATCTCTCTTCACTCTATTTGGCAGAGAGTCTTCTTCACAAGGCAGTGCCATTAAATATCCAAGTGATTCATCTTCAGAAACAAACAGGTCTGTATTGTTTTGCATGAGGCCATGGAACCCTCTATCTGAACTATGTTTCTGAACTATGCTTAAGCATGTATGCATCTATAATACTTTTGTTCCTTTTTTATTTTGCTTTAATGTTAAAATAGTATACTGTAATGGAAGACAAAGTGGGAGGCAATTTATTAACCATTTTTCTTTCCTCAATAGCACACCAGCTTCATCTTCCTTTAAAATACAGTAAGATTTTAATGTTTTTTTAAAATACTATACACCATTCACCCTTAAATTACTTGATTGAAAAAGACTCATTAAATTAATGGAGATTTACAAACTAACGTCATAATCCAATCCTGGGGAACTCAACCAACTGAAGTTTTCCATACTTTTCAGGATAAGTCCACAAACCACCCTAAAGAAACGAGAGTAAGTCTTAATTTCTTAAACACTATTTATTCTACATTTTAACTAATTTTCTAATAAGTAAAAAGTATAGATTTAGTTTGCAAGTCTGCTGTACAAGCCAATCTCTTTTTTATGTTAGCTGCACAACATCATCAGGAAAAGACTTACTGAAAAAAGCTGCGTAAGCATATGTTCCATTTATTTGTTTCTATATTGGCATTTTTTTTCTGTATTCTTATATAGACTTCATTAATTATTTTTCTTCCTTAGTCACAGACCAGTTTCACCTCAGTTCAAAATAAGACTTCAACATCTTCATTTATTAACATCAGTGATCCTTAAATAACCTGAGTGTAAAATGCTTATCCAATAGACTTATATAATATTCCAATCCAAGAGACCAAACAATTTCAAGTTTTTCATACAGTTTCAGGTCTGAAATATAATCTTCCACAAACAAAATGTAAATGTTTATTTCTGAAATATTTTTGTGATATATTTTAACTGATTTTCCAGTAGTGATAAATTGTTATTATGTAAATTATTTTGTATGCAAGATAGTATATTCATAATTTTTTAATGTTTTTTTTTTTTTTCCCCCAAAGATCCATGTTAGCTTCTCCAACAAACAACGGGTAATTTCTAACTTCTTCGCTTTTCCTTCTGTTTAGTTTTTTAAATATAGCGAGTCTTTAAATTCAAGGGTTTTTGGTTGTTATGTGCAGTTTCATTTTCTCTTGCTTTTATTCTTTCCTATGCTTTAGACAATTTGGAGAAAAGAAGTGTAAAAGGTAAGAATGCAATGTGAGCACCATATCTCAGCACATCCAACCTGTTCTGAATATTTTTATTGTCTTTTTAAACAAGGTGACAATACTATTTTTTTAAGATGTCAATGAATAAGATTCTTTACAGTAAATTTCTTCTCAGTTTTTGTAAAGCACGCATGTGCCACAGTTTCACAGGATCCCTTTTTTCTTTCAGGTCCCTTTTTTAGTACCAGAACTTGAGGCCATGAAGCGTGATGATTCACACTGAATTAATGTCCATATTATTCATTCCTCATTGTACTCAGTTTTATTGATATACTGTATTGTTTTATTACTCTATCTTCTATTTGTGGTCCTTATTTCTTTCACACGGGTGTGTGGCTGAATCTCTTTCCGTTTTTCAACCACAGTACACTTTTTTTGTTTGTTTGTTTCTTGTTTTTTCTTCAGTTTCACTAAAATGAAAATGTTTTATCAACTAATTGTCTTGCCATGTCACTTGCCTGAACAAAATTTTAATAAAAAGGTAAGAAGATGCATGAATCCTGCGTGTACCGAACAAAACTAAAAGATGAAGCATAGTGTCATGAATCAGCACTTATAAAACAAACACTGGAGCTAACGATGGGTAAATGATCACACAGTAAGTAATGGCAAAGTTACAGTGAAACGACCGAAAAAAAAAGCGGTTTGAAGATAAAGTAAAGTTAGAAGGAAAGGACTGGATCCGCTAATAGTGACGTGTTGCCACCGGAGGTCAGCATCGCTGTACCCGTGAGCGCTGAAAAATGGAGCGGTTGTTATAACGACTTGAGACGCATCAATCACATGGTTTACACCGCTGTCTCGTTCGGTGAGACTGATTACCTGAGTAAATCGTGGCGCTGCCGTCGGTAAATCAGTGGTCAGGTCCTAGGCTGTGGGTGTGCATGAGGATACCCGGGACTGCGCCTCAGGTCACTTCTGAATCGCCAACCTGCCTACAGAATAGTAATGTGTTTGATGAAATATCGTACTTCAGTCTATGACGTCACTGTGGATTTTGGTGGTCAGACCGCCGACGATCGGTTCGTTTCCATTTCCAAATATGTGTGGTTCTGCTCAGTCCTTGGAGTCTTATAGCTGACATGTCCTGGATCCTAGTCTGAACGTCGCGCTGTGTGTGTGTCAGGGGGGGGGTGTGTACGAGCTGCTCACGCGGTAAGTAAATTCTTCCTACAATACCGATGGAAAAATATTGCTTTGATTACTTTTTTGACACTTTTATACGCAGCATAAGTCTACGTCTGTGTGGAACGATTTGTGTTGATGTTTAACCGAAGATGAGGAATCAAATAGCATCTTTTTCCAAGAAATATCAACGCTAAATCTCGTGTTGCTGCCGATTTTACTTACTCAGTAAGTTACTGCATGTCACAAGTCAAACTCCTACAGACAAGAAGTACATACATTGACAAATGCAATTTACGTGTAAGCTTTGCATCTGTAGTTTACTAGATCTTTTGGCACTGGAACAACTGAAACTTAATTATTTTAACATGCATATATTTATAGGCCACTTAACCTGCTTTTTAAAGTTAATTTAATAAAGTTAATTTAATTGGAAATTCGGATTTCATGCAGAAGCCGACTAGAGAACGGATCAGAAATGTGGATAATTTTTTTTTTTTAAATCACCGTTGTCTGGGAACAATAAAATTGTTAAATTATTTGTGTTTTTTTTTTTTTTTTTTGCCCTTAGCGATAATTTCGAATTAAACTGGCTTGTTTTTTAGGGGAAAGGCAGCACTTCTTCAAGTTTAGAAGGCACAGTCGAACAGTGTTGTAACTGTAACAGGTTCTGGTGTGAATAGAAGCCCATTGTGTGCAGTGGCGCTATCCTAACCCTTTTTAGGATCAGCTCGCTCATGAAACTGCTCACGGATACTACATAAACATAAAATAATGTTACATTTGTATCTCAGCCAGCTGGAGCACTGATGGAAGAACACATCTGAAAATTTTCGGAAGATATTTTCTTATTCGGACGGACGCATTTTTTGGCGGGAAGCCTTCGTCAGCTTCTCTTTGACGAAGGAAGGATTTCCCGCCTAAAACGTCTCTGTCCCGAAAATTACTGTAAAACGTCTTGCGATGTTCTTGAAGTGTGCTTTCCCATAATTGCCCCAAAATCCTACATACAACACCAGCTTTCTTTCACCCAAGCCCTATTCCTTATTTTACCGCAAATTGAGTTCATCTTGTTTTTTTCCATTTCAGCCACCTACAATTTCCCGTTTAAAAGTGTCACGTTCGTTTCTTGTTACCAAATATGTAACATTCAGAACCAGTCAGTTCTTCTCTTGAAACTTGTCAACCAGACGCTTCATGCTTGTGAAGCTCTAGTCTTGGGGGCAAAAGGGTGGCTGTTTTGAGAAATCCAGGATTTAGAAACAATTGGCGGGTTTTTCGTTTTTAAGTATCTAGAGAAACATATATAAAGTACACCATTGCCACTTGTGACATGTCAGTTTCCAGCAAATTTACTCTGATTCTGACATGTTACAGTTTGCACTCTTTCATAACACATGAACATCCCAGGGTTTTCCATAATCATATGGTCAGTATGAGGGGGATGCAGTGTAGTGTCTGACACAAAGATACACGCATGAAAGTGTTACATGGTGGCATAGCTAGAATGAAGAATGCCATTAAATTATTACTTGATGGACATCGTGTCCCAACCCATTCTATATCCACTGGATCATTACGGTGGTGCTGAAAAAGCCAGTGCATACTTTCTCTAAACCCTCTCAGTACAACTTGTTGTTTTAACTGGTAGATTCCTGCTAGGATCAAGACCACGGTTTACAGCTGTTCTGCTTCTCCAGCAATGCTGTATTGGTGTTCACATTCTTCAAAACTTCCATTCTTAGAATGACTGTTAAAGTAATCACTGTGTGTTCTCTCTGGTGTTTCAGTAGCATAGATTCATTACCACAGTCACAAAATAGTTGGTGAACATGTCACTTTTCATTTTCAAATGAAAGGGTATTTAACAAACAGTTTTACACTGCTTTTACATTTATTCAGTTAACTTTGTGTTGGCATCCAGTAAGATCAAATGGGGACTGTGTTGTCTGGTCCTCAGAGCAGCTGGCTTGAAGAAACCCGGGTGAATCTACCCTTGGCCCAGGAAAGCAGCTATCTAATGAATCTTTTTCAGAATTGCAGTTATTTCACTAGCCAGATCTACAAAGTTCGTGTTACAAATATGTGCTACTTCTGAATTTAATGTGTAATTGCAATACTGATTTGGTTCCCTGAAGGATGCCATATGTTAGAAACGGAAGGGCCTTCCATTCACTCTAGGCTGCAATGTGACATTGAATGGAGGGGCTTCTCTCAGCTCTGGAGACAGTCTCTAAAGTGACTCCTTGACATTTCTGCTGCGTGATTGTCTTACGGTATTTAAACCCTTGGTTTGCAGACGTCACCTCGTAAGAAAGATGAGGTCTGGGTGATCCTGGGGCCTTGACAGTGCTGTCTTCACAGTAGGACGTCTAAGACGAGTAAGCAACTCTACTGCAGACTGAAACAAGTTGAAGAACTGATACTGGTGTAAAGCACCCAGAAATCGGTCTATTCCCTTTGTAACTTTTTTTATCATGCGTATATATTCCCTCTGGCTTGTGTCATCTGCTATTAACATTTTAAAATGTTTTTTTTTTTTTTTTTTTCTCTTGGCATTTGCAACCTATAACTTAATTCAAACCAGGAATCTCTATTCTCCTTTGCAGACTGTGAGATGTTAGAGACCACCCTGCCACGATGCCTGCAGCTCTCTATATTCTTATTCATGCTATCCAAGCTTCAAGGTGTGTCTTAAAGTTTTTACCAGACAGTGAAAATACAAGAAAATTCCAAAAATAAAGAAAACAATAAGCTGTTTAGTTGTAGTTGATATTGCTAGAAACTGTCCAATATTGACAACACTTGAATAACACTTCTGCTTTAAGTACTTATGCAATTTTAAGTGTTTAAGATCAGTGACCTTGTTCAGTGGATTAACACAGTTCTTCCCGTTGATGACTGCCATTACAGGAGAGGTCACAGCCCCCAAAAACATGCAGGCCCTGGTGGGCCTCCCATTCACACTAGGCTGCAACGTGACACTGAATGAAGGGGACACATTAAAGCAGGTGCAGTGGATAGACAACCATGAAAAGATCCTGCTCACATACCAGCCTGGTAAAGCAGTCAGCTTTGAGGACAGCAAGCGTGTATACCAGACCATCTCCGATACCAGCAACACTGCCATCACCCTCAGGAAGGTGGGCCGGGAGGATGAAGGCTGCTTCAAATGTGTATTTGACATTTATCCTAGTGGATCGCAGAAGGGCCAGACTTGTCTCACAGTGACTGGTGAGTTCTGTCCCGCAGTCCTGAGATGAAATGATGATTGTCTGGGTTAAATAATGACCCAAAAGACAGCTGGTACCATAGTGCTTACAGTTACTGCCTTTGGACCCAAAGGTTCAAGGTTTGAGTCCCACCTCTGGTTGTAGTACCCTTGAGCAAGGTATTTACTCTAAAATTGCTCCATTAACAAAAAAAAATTACCCAGTTGTATAAATGGGTAGAATTACCTTAGCATTGTACGGTGCTTTGGGAAAAGCATTAACTAAATAAATAAATGTAAACCATCATAGTTTGGCAATCCTAAAACGGAAACAGACAGCCTCATCTATGGCTACCTTAGTATTGATTTCATATTACATCTTTATGTGTTCCTGCAAACTGTCAGCTGCACAAGAGATCAGTGAAATTTCTATAGTAAATTTTATTACTAGTCACTGAGTTAAGTTTAGGACAACTAAAGCTGGATACATAAGTATTGTGTATAAACAGAAGAACATTGTCATTATTTCAAACCTCTTCATTTTAACAGCAGTGTTAGGTCTAGAATCTAGGTTACTTACAACAGTTTACCCATGTGAACAGTTTGGTAGTTTTTACAGGAGCAAATCAAGGTAAGTACCTTGCTTAAGGGTAGTACAGTAGGAGACTGGATTCAAACTTTGGCCCTTTGAGTGGATAGTAGCAGCTCTAACCACTACTCTACCTGCTGCCTTTACCAACATCAACTAACTTTTAAAGCAGCTGAGACCGAATTATTATTTTTGTCATAATAAATGGGGAAAACAACTGGAATTTTATGAAATAGAATGATATACAATGACTGGCTGGACATGTTACATTTGTATGCTGACAATAATTTTGTTAAAGCAACACGGACAATCAAGCACCAGTATGTTCGCCAGCAAATTTTGTTCCTCCTTTCATGTACACCTGTGCTATAATGTGTGTGTTTCTGTGTCTGTGTGTGCGTGCGGGTGTGTGTCTGTGAATATGACAGCTGATGTCATCTTGGAGGGGAACAAGACAGCAGTGAGTGGGAAGCTGGTGACCTTGTCCTGTAGGTATGACCTCCCCATGAACGTCACACAAGTCCTCTGGACGAAGACCGCAGAGCAGGGTGACACCAGGAGCGTGGCCTTTGTCAACAAACACGGTGATCTCCAAGTCCTTGATCCTCTCGTGGGCCGTGGGACCCTGAGCCGTGGAATGGGCGAGACACACCTCTCCATCAAACCTGTGAGGACAGAGGATGAGGGTTGCTACACCTGCGAGTTCCATACCTTCCCTGAGGGCACCAAGAGTGCTACGGCCTGTCTCATCGTCTACGGTACGCATGAGGACCAGATGGGGACTTGGCCTAAAGTTTGTGCATTTTGGCGGTTTGTATATTTGGCACATAGATTCTCTTAAATAATGAGTTTACCTGAGAAATACATTCTCTCTGTGTTACAGTACATGCAAATGTTTTACATCCTCTACACTGTGTGCAAGTAGAATACAATTTACTCTAAGAAGTCGGTTAAACATGGCATATATGGAAAGAAATATGTGTTAGGAAAACAGAAGTGTAGCATACACTTTGTACTACGTCTGAGCCATGTTTCATCACACTTAATCGTGAATCATGCAAATGAATTCCTCTTTTCATCTTTCAAAGCAGTTTTTTCTCTTCTATTTTGCAGTGATGTAGAACTCATCAGTAGCAACAAATATCATCTTACCCCCGTGGGTTAAAAAAAGCATTGGCCTTTATATCAGCCATTAGTCAGAATTTCCTGCCTTGCTCTGTGCAGTGCCCTCCTGACTAAAATTCAGGTGTTGTTTCTGCAAACAGAACTAAAACCATAAGGGTGGCAGAGCTGTGCAGTATCAGCTGTGAATACTGAGGCTCCAGTTGTGATAAATTCCAACACTGATCCACAGTTTGACTCTGCTCCTCTCAGCCAAACACAACCCTCCTCTGTCCACCTCCACATTGTAACTGCAAACAGTGCGCTTTTGTCTGCAGTGTGGGCACACCAGCAGCTCCAGCGCTAATGCAGAAAGAAGCGATTTGTAAAGTAGGACTCTTTCAGCACACAATGGGGTGTGTGCATCTCACTAGCAGCATAATACCGCTTGGACTGAAACAGTGTTGGCCATATGGGTTTCTGCTTTTCCACCATGTTTCTCTATTTTTTTTTGTAAAATGGAATGCGTAATCTTGCCTGTCTGAGGCTGCAGCAAAGACCTTGTCCTCGTCTCTGCAGGAGCTGGTGTCCTTGCTGCTGACATAGAGGAGCCAGTGTGCTGTTTGGCCATAATGTAGAAACCAGGTGGCACCAGGGGTTTCAAGTGTTGAAGTCCAGGAAAACTGCAAACTCCAGCAGATCAGACATTGCTAATTCTCCCAGATCAACATATCTTCTCCTTCCACAACTAACATCTTTGGAGAACAGGGATGTGAAAGTAGATAGTGTCCCCTGGTCCTTTCACAAGGACCTAAATCAAAGTGGTTATGTAACAAGCAATAAGGTGTCCCTAAATTTCAGTGTTCATAATGCACTTAATTCAAATTGGTATGAACCGTGTTGTGGGAGCCTGAACTATGAACCACAGATTAAAGACGAAGAAGAGCTTCAGGTTGTGGGTTCGTGAAGTGCATTCAGCAAGCTATTTTGAGACTTGAAAATACATTAAGTTAGTTGTAATACAAATCCTTACAAAATAAGTGTCTTATAGACATCCTCAATTTGCCATGTGCCTCTTCCCTGCAGTTCTGCCCCAGCCCCAGTTGAATTACAGGACCCAGTCTTCAGATGTGATCGAGGCCAACTGCACGGCAGTGGCTCGCCCAGCTCCCGTGATCCTTTGGAACGTGGACGGGGACAACCGGACACTGGGCCCTGCTGTGTCCTCAGAATTCGAGCTAAGTGATGGGACCTCACTGGTCATCAGCACCCTGCTGTTCCAAGCCAGCCTGCTCGAGGAGCAGTCCGTCATGTGCATTGTGTACCACCATGGCCTGGACTCACCCATTTCAATCTCCATTAACAGCAAGAGTGAGTTTGACCTTCCCACTTGTGTGACTGATAGATATAGAGTAGGCTTAGAGCTGACCTTGTTTGAAAACACCACCCAGCTGTAGTATTCAGCTGCTGTAGAATTCAGCTTTCCTTCCACAATTTGAGCAGGTTCACAAATAACAATCCTAGCCCATGGTGTTTGATTTCCCCATCCTTCAGGCTGTGATGTTTTTAGCTTTCTGACAACATTGTGTATTTTTCTCCATACCGGAGAACATGAAAACTGTCAGCGAACTTTACTATTCATAATGTGCCTGCAGAAAGTTCACCGAGGTTCACATAACTTCATATTTTTGAAGTTCCTGTTGTTTTATGACAGACATGGCATGTTCTTTCAAAATTAGCTTTTATAAAATTAGCTTTTTCTTCTGTTTTTCTGCTTCCACTCCTTGTTCTGTTCTGAGCAATAAAATGAACTTAAGGGCTACCATGTTTCACTTTTCTGAATTTATATGCTCTCTTCTGTAGATTTAAATGTTTAGTCTGAAAAAAAAGTACATTTTCAAATTATATTCTTAATAAGTAAAATAACCATGACTGTTAGAACTGCAAAGCTACAGAAAGTGTGAAAAACAGAACCTAAGAAAAAATAACCATTTCAGTGTTTGAGGATGAAATTACTGTAATCCACTCTCTTTTGACTAAAGCATATATAAACCATGATGAACAAACATGGTAAAGCTCTGAGGGTTTCGAAACAGAGGTGCGTTTAAGTCTGGGGTTTGAGTCCCACTTGGGGTTCCTTGTGACGGCCTGGCGTCCCATCCTGGGTGTGTCCCCTCCCCCTCCAGCCTTACGCCCTGTGTTGCCGAGTTAGGCTCCGGCTCACCGTGACCCCACTTGGGACAAGTGGCTTCAGCAAATGTGTGTGTGTGTGTGTGTGTGTGTGTGTGTGTGTGCCTTGTAGGTTGTGGCAAGTTGAAAGACAGCAATTTTCAGGTTATTGATGTCCAGACGGCTTGTGGGCTTCAGCCCAGTATCAGCAGTGGGAACGTGTTTCTGATGATGATTTGCACTATCACATGCTATTTCACACACCCCTTGGATTAACATACCTCCACAGCATGGTACACACAATATAAAAGCACATATTGTGACCCATATTTTTTTTGTGTTCACATATGCATTTTTCAGGAATTGGGGATAATGTGTACAATGTTGTCTTTTTGGATCTGTACATTGGTTTATAAACCATTTTTTGACAATCTAAAATTTCTGCTTTCATTACCTCTTCTTTTTGAGTTGATACCATGATCAAATTTGCTGAATTATGGGTTTTTCTTGCTGAGAGTGCAGTTAAGAGAAAGTGTTTCAATGACTGTGAATGGTTTACATGAAGACAAACATTTTCTCTTGTCTTTGTTCTGCATCATCTCATCAGATGGGAAACAGGTCTGATTCCATTAAAGTGCCATTTTTAATTAACAACCAAACTTGGGTTTTGACAAAGAAGTTTAAAATTTCTGCAAGTGAATCGGTATATATGATTGCAATGAAATCCTTAAGGAAATAAATACTTTAGTGGTTCAAAGGCTAAAAAATATGATTTTATACTTACATATGAGTGGCATAAATATATAATTAAAGGCAATTTTGGTGATAATTCTCTGTGGTATTTGGGTGTTTGTACAAATCTGTGTCTGGGAGTGAGGCTGTGTACATGTCTGTATAATGTTTGTGACATTTCTTGAATTATGTTGCAGTTGGAAAAGCCCTCACCATTCTCATCTCAGTGACCACCATGGCTGTGCTCCTCATCCTGTGTCTCTGCATCTGCCTCTGGAAGTGCTTCCTGCGCAAGGACTGTGAGTGTAGCCTGGCATCGCCATTAAAGCAGCCACTCTGCGCAGAAAGAGCCACTTGAAGAGTGTGTGTGTGTGCGTGTGTGTGTGTGTGTGTGTGTGTGTGTGTGTGTGTGTGTGTGTGGTTGTGTGAAGATGAAATGGTTGCTTTTACTACAGTTGGTCTACGGAGTTGTACAGAGATAGCTTGGAGAAAGTGTACCCACATTTGTTTCAGTACTGTTGTTTTGGCGGACTCTGAAACCTTTATTCTTGAGTACGTAAACAGGATCTCACAGCTCAGTGACACTTCATCATGCAACAGTACAATGCTTGATTTAAGCAGGAAAATGTCCTTTGCACAGGAAAGACACTCCACATATGCCAATCCTGTGCCATCACCTAATTTATGCAGTTTCAGAAGCTCATCCCTTGACATATCTTTCCTTCATCACAGTCAGTATACACTATGAACTGTCCCATTGGATAGCTTGGTGGGTCAACATGTACATCCTAAGGAAACGCAGTACCTTTTCAATGAATGATTGATGAAAGAGTGCAGTTAGTCACTGTAAAGCTTTGCGTGCCAGGCAGAACAAGCCACAGCCAGGAAACGAGGTGGCTGGCACTATTTCAGGTTACACTGTTGTGGTATTAAGGCGCATTGGCATGAAGCTGGCCAGAAATTGGAGAGTTAGTCTGATACCACTGTTTTTGCTGGAGTGCATCACACGCATAGCTGCCCGTGGAATCGAGTCTGACACAAAGGTACGATGGTACAAAGGTGACTGTGACAGATGATGTGATGCAAGTTTATAGAGCAGTTAGGAGATCAGGAGGTTGATATTTAATAGTTATGAAAATTCTTTAAATCCAAGGTTGTCTTACTGCTGTGTCTTGACTGTCTGCAATTTTGTTAATATAAAGATCAAAATGCATATCTTGTGGCATATGCAACTGATGTCTTGCCAATGCTCTAATGTGTTGTTTATGCTAGTACTCAATGCTCTTTATTAATGATGAACATTATCAACATACATGGTGGACGTAGCACTGTGACTTCAGTGCCCTTATGAAAGGTAGCACATACTTCCTTTAACATCCAGTCCAAAGACAGCAATGAAACTGGGTGTTTTTTGTACCTGCTGGTTTTAGATTTGACTACAGGGATTAAAGATAATAGAAATTTCCTGTATTTTCTAAGCTTCTCTACTGGTATTGCAGTTTGTGGATTTGGAAAATTAAGGTTTTTAAGGCTGCTCTGTCTGTGGAACACCACACAGGCTCACAGAGCCAGCAAAAGAAAATTTGGAAAAAATTGAGTTTTTTTCCAAACAGTAGTAGAACCGTACAGCTAGAAGTATCACAGTTCAGTTTTGTTTAGCTCAAGAGAGCAGTTATGAAGAAAGGCTGATTTTTGTGAGAACATTGTAGGGAAGACAGGCCTAAAGGAGCAGACCGGATCTCTGTGGGGCGGTCTCTCTGGGACGGGATGTTAGCGCGGACGTCTTTCCAGGGCCCGTTGGGAAGTCCTCTGACACCAGTCAGCCTCACCTCGTGGAGTGGAGGCATGCTGATACAATGCTCTTTTTATGCTGTGATAAGAATAACTCCTTCCAGCAGAGCAACAGCACGGCCCTGCCTGAGCACCTCCTGGCCTTCCTTCCTGCGAGGGTCGGCTTTGCTCGATCATTTTAACACTGTGCCTTCCCTGAGACCTGGGTGCTGATTACAAACCTGACTTTGTTTTACCTCTCCATTGTGACCTGGAGTAAAGCATTGCTCAGTGTCTGAAAAAATCTGTGAATTTTCAGGAAACACATTGGTTGGATTTATTTTTCATGTCCCATAACTTCAATAGCCTCAAAACAGAATTTAGCACTAACATTCTATATCAGAATCTGTGTCCATGCAAGTATATACTGATAAAGATAGCTGGTTGTATCCAATCAGGTTGTACTAATGCAAACAAAAAACTTTCATAACAGTGATCACATACATAAAGCCACGAGTAGGTTTTTTTTTTGTTTTTACTTTTGGACTCGTTTCTGTTTATGGTCTCATTTTTTACATGCTGACAGCTTGATTTTTAACAGTACTTTTAAAATGTTTTAAACAGTCATGAGCTTCAGCTTCTGCTTGTGTAATGTGGAGTCAACCAGAGTGGGCAGTTTAATTGCGATCAAGTAAATATCAACAAAATGCAAAAAATGTGGTTATGTGTTGCCCAGGTGCTATAGCACATGTCCTGTGGGAAAAGAATGTTTAATATTTAAACAATATTTGATGCATCTTAAAGTAGTAACCAGTCCTGTGTTGTTTTCTGTCATTGAAATAAGCTGGAACGTGACAGTTTGTCAGTGAAGGAAAGAAAACATAAAAATATGGTTGGTTTTCAAGGAAATAGTCTAGCTCACACTGGTCCACAGTATGGAAAGGTTAGCATGGAATTTCGCTGAAGACATTATTTTAGCTGTGGTACACCGGTTAATACTCCTGTTTTTGAAGCTACATCTTTCAAAAGTACAGCAGCAGTTCTCCGGTTCTGAATGGCATGATGACATTTATGAAGGCAGTGTATTTTAAAAGAGGGCGGATTGGTACAGCTACCCCTAAAAAGCAAACAAATGTCTCAGCGTGATTTTCAGAATGTTTTCTTTTACCACTCTTGTTTAATCAAGGCTTTAAATAACCTCCTAAGTTGATTTTTTGATGTCTTTCCATGCCTGTCCAACACATGTTGCTTAGAGACCAGTCTTCCGGCAGTGGAACGTCTGGTGATTCAGGGACCTGGAGCGAGGGGGCGTGGGCAATAAATTCAGGGCAGGGTTATCAATGTGGAAACTTACTGTGGTTCGGTACTTTTCCACCCTCTCCTTATCACTGCCATGTCTGTAATGTTTTGGTTGTACACAGGCAACCAATTTCAAGCAGCACTGATGCTGAAGGGTTATGTTAAAGATGGAGAACAAGGCAATTCATGCTGCTGACAAATCCAAGCTAATGACATGAATCACAAACCATGTGCTGAAATACTGTGATAGTACAGTAGGAGGCCAAGAGTTCACATTCCTTCACTTCCCCTGTTAAATTTGAACGTTTATTTAAGAGTGATTAAGTTCAAGGCCTTAAGATTATCATGCTTTAGTCCACATTTTACCGATGAGAATCTTCTGGAATTCTAGGGCCCTGTTTGACAAACAAACTCCTTTCTTTCTCCCTGCAGATTAACTTTTAGACAGAAAACCCAGGAGGACTATGAAAGTGAAGTGTCACTTCCCAGCTATGATGTGGACTTCATGCCGGACATCTCTGAAGTACGTTTTTGCTCACACATGCAAACAGCTTGAATACTTGATCAGATGCTTTGGCATTAGAGTTGAGAGGACTTGGCAAAGGCTGTAGTCTGATGCTTGAAAGCATGGAGGAATACATTTTTAGCATCCTGCCAGAAGTGTGACTAATGTCAGGTAACATCAACATGACACTGGGGTAGTCAGAAGGGGTCACTCACTGTGTGTGGGTGGGCAGTGGTGTGACGCCAGCAGAGTTTCGTGTGCACTGCTTACAAAGTACCCATTTAGCCGTGACCTCTCGCACCCATTTCCCTTGAGAAAGGTGCAGCTGATCGTGTGTAGATTGTGGCAAATAGATATTACAGCTTCAAGTTCCTGTGTTGCCACATGTTTATCTTGTTTTGAGTAATGCACGTCTGGCATCGGATGTCACTAAAAAGATGAAAATTATCACTATGTTTGAAGCATGACTTTGGAACTTGTAATATTTATTTGTTCATATACAAACTGTTACATCAAGAGAATTATGATAGCTGGCAGTGTCACATTGGTTAAGAATCAGTTGATGGTGTTTTGCAATGTGACTTTGCTGGAACTGAAATACCGTAATATGAATAAAGCTGTCTAGGTCAGTCCCCCAGATGTACTATTTATCTGCTTTTCAGTTTACTTCATTTCTACAGTTTGTTGCTATATTTGAATGATTTTACATTTATTCAGCAGTCACTTTTCTCCACAGTGACTTCTAATGAACTCTATGTAGTGTTATCAGCCCACATACCTTATTCACCATGGTGACTTACACTGCTAGATACACTGGGTCACTAATCCATACATCAGTGGAACACACTCTCTCTCCGTCACTCACACACTGTGGGTGAACCTTAGCAGCATGTCTTTGGGCTGTGGGAGGAAACCAGAGCAAACTCACACAGACACAGGGAGAACATGCAAACTCCACACAGACTGAGCAGGGAATCAAACCCACATCTTCTCATACCACCCAGGCACTGTGAGACAGCAGCACTACTCACTGTGCTGCTGTGCTGCCCGATTGATTGGAATACTGTCATGTGAAGTATATAGCCTGCTAGCCATGCCCCTTAATGTTCAGAATTATCTGCATCACTGAACAGTTGTCAAATACATTGTGCTGCACCAACATGGGTCTTGTTTAATGTTTAGTATACTTTATTTTGTGCAAGAATTTTATGTCATCCTTTCAGCTTTTGTGCCTTTTAATTTTTCACTTGTTACAAGGAACATTTACACTGAGAAAAACATTTACTGCACTTCTAAAGATGTTCTAAAGACAGAGTATTATACCAGAGTATTTTAACTCCACAGATTATTTATTAAATGATTACACTATGCTAATGGAAATTCTTTTGTATACATTTTAGCTGGAAACTGACAGTTGTCTTATCTAATGTTAATGTAATTATTAAGCAAGAGTTTCCAGTGTAATTGAAACAGTGAAACGTCATACTTTGTATTGTTGTTAAAAAGTAAAATGCTTGGTCAAAAACATGTGAAGTGCTTGAATGTCTTGTAGAGGTTACATACAGTACATTACATTTTCTATTACTTATTGCATGTGCAGTTTAGAAAAACGTGTTAAACACATATAACTTTGTGTGTAGATGTATATAATGCACCAGGCATGAATTATGAAATACATTGTACTGCATCATATAAATAAATGCATGTTCCTTTGAGTTTGGGCATGATATAGCTATTCTTGACACGCAACGTGTATTCTTTGTGCATTTCTTACATTAAAATGTATTCATTTTTGTTATGGCATTTATTGTGTATATTTTAACATGTTTCCTGTGTATACATTGTTCATTTTGCATTTAAACCTAGTGGATCTTGTGGCTTGGTTCATTTTAACTGTACTTTGCAACTGTCAATTTTTCAAAAATTTCATAGTGTAACTGTTCATACCAGGCATTAGTTTTGATCTGAATAATTTCCCTCTGCACTGTTGTTTTATGTAACAACATAAACATCTTTCATGTGGCATAAATTTAATGACTCATTGTAACCCTGCTGCCCGACTTGGATACAACGAAGATAATGAAGCTGAAAGTTTCAGTTGGTTGTCCTTTCAATCCCCTTAGGCATAGGGAAAAAACATGAGTGTTGCCTAGGAAGCAATACTTCCTCTTTAACAGCAAGCAAACACTTTCAGTGAAATACTTTACCGTCATATATTGTCCACCCTTGAAAAATGGGAAAGGACAGTATATAACAAAATGTGAGACAGGCTTTCTCATCCTAAAGATTAAACACTTCACCTCTTTCCATTATGTAATCCCTCTAAATTGATGATGACTCAAGGTATCTTGACTAAAAGGCAAATATATTCTGAAAATTCTTCAGTGAGGAGGCACAACCTGTCTTTGGATTGTGGGAGGAAACCCATGCAGACACAGGGAGAACATGCAAACTCCACACAGATTGAACTCACATCCTCTCACATCCTACAAGCATACTGAAACAGTAGCGCTACTCACTGTGCCACCCCTGTACTATGTCATCAGCCTTCCTGGTTCCTCTAGAAGCTTGTGTTGAAGGCCATTTTTACCCATCTAAGGGTATATGTACATGGAGTCTCTCTCTCTCATTTTGAAATGTGCTTTTTGGCAGACTCTTAGAAGACTTATCTTCATCCCACACCCCCATTCGCAATAGCCAAAATACCAGGATGTTGCCAAAGAAAAAGCTGGAAGTGACTCTCTTTTCCCATAGTGAACAATCCCTCATGGATTTGCCAGTGTCATCTGTATACCTAGCCACAAGCATTCCTGTCCAGGAGATAGTGAGTCCAAGACACTGCCATTGTTTTTGGATCAGACCCATGCTTCACACTCACCAATACCAACACAGCATTTCCCAGAATTCTGAGATAAGGCTATACAGCAATTAAATCATCCAGTTTATATTCATTGAACAACACAGGCTCACTTGCTTGCTTTGTTCTTTTCCCACAATTTTGGTTATTCAAGGAAAGACAAGATCTCTCTGTTAAGCACATAGTAGATTGGACTGCATGAGACCTAACAATGGTAGGGAAGGCCCATGTTTTCATTGCTCATGATGGATATGTTATTTATACTAGGCTGCACTATGCTAAAGGCAGCACTGCGCTGTAACAGTCCAAAGACATGCAGTTCAGGTGGATTGAACTCTCTGAATTGCCTGTAGTGTGTATGTGTGTGTGTGTGTGTGTGGGGGGGGCGTGGCCGTTAGAGCCGCTGCCTAAACAGGTCACAGGTTTAAATTCCACCATCAGCTACAATTCCCTTGAGCGAGGTACTTACCCTAAATTGCTCCAGTAAAATTACCCACCTGTACACACACACAGTCTGAAACCACTTGTCCCATACAGGGTCACGGGGAGCCAGAGTCTAACCTGGCAACACAGGGCGTAAGGCTGGAGAGGGAGGGGACACACCCAGGACAGGATGCCAGTCCATTGCAAGACACCCCAAGCAGGACTTCAACCCCAGACCAACCAGAGGGCAGGACCCAGTCCTACCCACTGCATCCCCCCTCTCCCAGCTGTATAAATGGGTAAGTGTAAGCTTGTAACCGTAACATTGGAAGAAAGAAACACACACACACACACACACACACACACACACACACACACACACACACACACACACACACACACTTTCTGAACCGCTTGTCCCATACAGGGTCACAGGGAACCAGAGCCTAACCCGGCAACACAGGGCATAAGGCCGGAGAGGGAGGGGACGCACCCAGGATGGGACACCAGTCCGTCGCAAGGCACCCCAAGCGGGATTCAAACCCCAGACCCACCGGAGAGCAGGACCCAGTCCAACCCGGTCCAACCCACTGCGCCACCACACCCCCCCTCTCCACTTGGGAGAAACGTGTCAGCTAAATGAAGAAATGTAAATGTTCCTACATTCATTGCACGAAAGTGCCTGCAAATGAAAACACTCAGATTGTCCCACTCTGGAAGTATTGTGCGAAAACTTGTCAGCAGCCCACCCGGCCCCCACTCCAGCTTCCACCAATTGTAATGCCAAAAACATGTTGAATTACCTTGGCTGCAACTGAAATCGGCCAAGATAAGAGAGCAGAGCTTTTATTTTTCCGCAAAACCGGAATGACACATCATCATTATATTGCTAGTCCTGAGGCTTTTACCACACTAAGCAATTTCTATTCAGCAAAAGCACATTCATTAACAATAATAAGGCCTCGAACACTGATTAATTTGGTATTTTCGAGGTATTCATAATTTATTTCTCTAATACAGTAGTAATTGGCAGTAAGGCATCATAATCATAGAGGAGGATGTGTGCGGAGGGCGAGAAGAAAAGACTTCACGGTGAATGAATGTTCGCATTCCATTCATTGTCCAGAAAAGAACGATCTCAAGACTATTCAACACTCGTTCATAAAAGAAACGCTACACACTTGCCAAGTGTGACCTGGATTCGTTAAGAATTGCTAAAGTCCAAGCCATCGTCATCGTGTGAGAAGAAGAAGACACAGATGAACACACAGCCTTCGTTACAATTCTCATGACCTTCAATTATCAAGTTCTTGTTCATTGTTACACTTGTCGTTGTCTAATTTTCTTGTTATTCTGACATCGTTGTCGTTACGATATATTCATTCGTTTTGAGGAAACGAAGATGAAAACTCAGAAATCACAAGCGCTAGAATGAAATCCGTTTTTGATTTATTTAACTACGGAACGGACTAGTTAAACGTCAGCGGAGCGCATGATGTGTTGAATTATTATACGGAATTCGGACACGGTATTGGGATGCGTTAGAATTACATCTCCAGGCACGCAAGCTACGCTATGAACGGACCTTTAGAAGTCATAAATATATGCCTGAGCTTCTATAAATTATACGGCTCAACAAGCCTCAGTAAACCCCTAAAACACAACCACTTTCTAAATCCAAGCAACTGTGAATGAACCTCCTACGTCATTGGGCCGCTGGCCAAGGCACGAGCTATGATTGGTGTGTCACTAAGCATGTGACCTAAATCTTCATCACGATTGGTTGCTGAACGACATTGGTCTCCCGTGCAGGAGCTGTCAGAAAACCGGTGGATAACTTGACACGATACGCGAAAGGCGGTGAAAACCGCGCTCCTGCGCTGTCGTCTAACATTAAGTTTAGAAAGAACCAGGCGTATTCAAAATAACAGGAAGGGCCGAGAAGCAGTCTGTCTCCTCTCGCCCAAGTCCTTACATCTGTGATTTCCTGGAAATAACACTGGCTCTATTATGGGGACTGATAGCATCTTATTAGTGCTTATTAAAGCAAATAATTCACTTTAAAGTGAAAAAGGTTGTTCTTGTTAAAGGAAGTCTGCTGAGCACTGGGTGGGTCTGGGGTTCGAGTCCTACTTGGGGTGCCCGGCGTCCCATCCTAGGTGTGTACCCTCTCCTCTAGCCTTGCGCCTTGTGTTGCCGGATTAGGCTCCGGTTTGCCGTGACAAGCGGTTGTAGACATTGTGTGTGTGCGTGCGTGCCGAGCACTCTCCCCCCCCCCCCCCCCCGTCCTGCTCAAATACTGTGATCTCTCTTGTTTGTCCTCCACGCCTAGGAAGCCGAGCCCTCCGATTAGACATGTTTTCCCCCATTGTGAATGAGCAGCGGAACGTGGTGTAAGAGAAGCTGGAGTCCCCTACTGCATGTGCGCAGCTTCGCTCGAACTCCGCGACACGGCCGCTCGGTGCTTTCCGACCATAATGTGCGCGTCAGTCTCGCGACCGGAAGCTCAGGTAACGATGGCAACCACCTCTTTGGCATTCTGCATCAGTGACAGCCTGCTGAACCCATAGTGAGCGAGCAGACGCGCTGGCGGGGCCTCAATACCTGTTTTGTTCCCCAGTGACCAGTCACAACACAGAGCCCCATCCTCCACTCATGGTGCCGCCTGTTAGTTCCCAGTTTGTGGTGGAACTCCATGTACTAGCAGTGGCTGTTGTGAAAACAAGGTATCATCATCATGTTAATGAAAAACGTGCCATCAGTGCTGTGAGACCTAGTGACAAACACGTTATTACTGAGTCTTTTATTAGTTTGTTGGAATGTTATGTTTTGCGGCACATAATAAAACCAAAGGGAGGTGCGGTGGCGCAGTGGGTTGGACCGGGTCCTCCTCTCTGGTAGGTCTGGGGTTCGAGTCCTGCTTGGGGTGCCTTGCGGTGGACTGGTGTCCCATCCTGGGTGTGTCCCCTCCCCCTCCAGCCTTACGCCCTGAGTTGCTGGGTAGGCTCTGGTTCCCCGCGACCCCATATGGGACAAGTGGTTCTGAAGGTGTGTGTGTGTGTGTGTGAGAAATGGTAAGGACAGTAGGTGGTTACAGCTTCTGTCTGCTTGATGGAGCCTGGTTCAAACCCCACCTCCTACTGTACTACCCTTCCATTTGAGTAAAGTACTTGTCCTGAACTGAGAGGCTGTATGGGGCAGCTGATAGAGTACTCCTTAAAACTACTGCCTTTAGACTCCCAGTATGCAGGCTTTAATCCTATGTGTCACTTTGGAGAAAAGTTTCAGGTAAATGAATAAATGTGTGAACAAGGGACTCATTATAACCTGCCTTTGAGAAAAGTGTCAGCTAAACGAATAAATGTAAACTGTACTGAAGATATCAGTGGAGTGTTTCCTTTTTCAGTAACAACGACTACTTCCCACTTTTGCATGTGAAATGTTGTAGAGGCGCTTTTCTTTTCGTGGCTCAAGTTTTCAATGCGAGCTTCTGTCAAAACATGACACTGTTACATGCGGCCGCCAGGGGGCACTGTCTGCGCGTCAATTTCTTAAGCAAAATAGCCGGCACCCTCAGAAGCTCTTAAGGGACTTCTTTTTCATCCAAACTACACACACACACACACACACACACACACACACACACACACACACACACACACTGAAACTGCTTGTCCTGAGCAGGGTCGCAGTGAGCCAGAGCCTAACTCGGCAACACAGGGCACAAGGCTGGAGGAGGAGGGGACACACCCAGGATGGGACACAGTCCATCACAAGGCATCCCAAGCAGGGCTTGAACCCCAGACCCACCAGAGAGCAGCTGCAGGCCAAACCCTCATCCAAACTATTTTAACCTTATATGTCTTATGTCACTATGACACTGTGCATTTCAGGGGCAGATGATGGTGTGGGGATACTTCAACTGATTATCTCCCATTTTTCCTGAGATTTCTTGCCTGTTTGCTGCACTTAGTTGATTTTGTGTTATACTATATTTGCTTCATGAGATAAACTGCTTTATTTTTGTACTGATGAGTAATATTATCAGCAATTATCATTGCTTTGTCATCACCATCCAACTCCCCCATTCCTTTCACCGCAAACTGTCAGTGTCATCATTGTCACATGCCACCAAGCATATGACCACTTGTTCCTGTGAAACACACCAGACACTCAGCTTAAGCTTTCATTTTCTTTAATGGAACTCCATTCTTGCATAAATTTAAATATATAACATACCTTTATACATAATACAGATTAAAAAATGCATGTATAAATGTTAAAGTGTAAGCAACATAATCAATTTTACTAAAGTAAAATTAAATACCTGTATTGAATGGCTGCTAAATTAAGGATCAGAGTATGATATTTATAGACTTCCTAGTACAGTGTACAGCACAATGTTATTTATAGCCCTCTGAACATAGTGCAGTGCATTGCAGTGATTCAAACTAAATCAACCTATGTATAGTAATGTAGTATATGTGTACAAACATATTTTGAAAATTAAGATGGTTCCAAGTTTAATATTTCTGTCATCACCTTCTTTTAATGCAATAACAACTGAAACTGTTCAGTATTTCTCATTGAGAACGAGTTGCTGCGGATATCCTGTATATTGCTCAGGTAAACTGCAAAAACCTACCGGTGTGCAAACTGTGAAACTGGTGCATCTCGGCTTTCATCTAATGGTTTGTGTTAAAATGCGTTTCCCCATTAACAGCAGTAACCAGAAAAGCTACAGAATTAGCAAAAAAGGTGGTAAGAATGGATATGGGCTCATGAGAAATATTCAGAGAATGCATGTGTGACACCAAAAAGTAGAGTGATTAAATTTGTGTCAATTAGTGGATATAAACCCTAAATGTGAAAATATGATATTAAGTAGATGTGTACTGAATGTCTTACATTTTCCAGAGGACTGGAATAATCTGAGCTCAGCTAAAACAGAATAGACAGGCTGGCCTTGGTCAGCACGTGATCAGGCTTCGACATAAATGATGGAAATAAATAACGCAATGCAGCGAGTAGAAAACATGTAGCGCAAAGAGCAATTAATGCCAAAGAAAAGATATACATTTGACCTGAAGTAATGCAGGATGCAGTGTGAAAAATACAACTCTGACCAGTTGTTATTGTAGAATTTTTAAGGGTCACATTTAATAATGTAAACACAATATACAATCCATGTCTTCATCAAGCAATAGTCCTGGAATATTTGCTTCGTATTTTCATGATCTCAGGTAGATAAAAAAAAAAAAAAATCCTTCTGAAATTATACAATGAATACAATTTAAGTTTAGCAACCTGTAAACAACAGTGAAGTGTGTATTCTAGTTTTTTAACTTAATTAAAGTGAAGTGCATTGATACTTACAGATAAAGGCCTTACAAATTCTTCACAGGTCTTAAATACTCTACAATAAGCTATGAATAACAGCTTCTAACTGCCTAGAAATGACAAATAAAATAACAAATATAAAATCCTACACTATAAATATACAATACGAACAGATACGTACTGGGGCATTCACATTCCCTCATCATTGTGCTGCGACACACAAAAAATATGCATTTTACACGTGGACTGTTTGGGCTGCATGGAGGGAGAGGATCCGAATACGTTCCCTTGGTAGGCCTCTTGGTCAGCTTGCCTCAACCGTGTAAGATGAGAAACTGCCAGTTGATGATCTTTCCAAACCGTTCACCATCTTTCGCTCCTCTCTGTGTCACTTTAAAGCAGCTCGCTTCAACAACACAACTTTTCGCTGCTCTCTAGCCATCCCAGCAACTCACACCTGCTTCTGTTTCCACTCCACAGTGGTTCACACTCATCAGTTAAACGGTTTGCTCCTTCAGCTCATAATAGCTGTGTGTGTTTTGCTCAATATGCTGAAGTATCTAAATAAAATGAAAGCCACAATTTGGGTGTCCATTTGGCATAGTTTGACTAGAGACTTTATTGTTTCTGTGAACATACCCGTGTTTCCCTAAAAGAAAAACACCTTCCGCACAGGTGACATATGTAACTATGTTTATCTGAATGGGCACGTTCACGTTGAATCTCCGGATGCCTGCCGTGAGGGTCGAGTACCATGAGGCAGGAACACATTTCACATTTTCCGCTGACATTCAACTGCGTTTCGTGAACAGCGTTGGGTAAAATGCTTTATCGCAACGACTGCAATAACAGTCAGTAGAAATAAAACCCATGACAAATCATGATAGATTGAAAGGGCTTTCCCACAAAAAAAACATTCTTTCAGCAACCAGTCCCTGAGAATGATAGCCAAGAAAGTGTCCAGTCAGGAACGAAATGAAAAGGAATTTCGAGAGGAAGACTTCCCTCACCAGTACATGTAGTATGCGCTAAAGATTCATGGAGTACAGTATATACCCAAAGTTCCCAGGTATCGCTTTCTTCGCAACCTGAGCCATGGACTCGCTCTAGGTTCAGGAGACCCGAATGGGAGCGTATTCTGAGAGGTCTTCCTCAAAAATGGAGGAGTGTATGGGGCTGTGACCCTCCCGGACAGCCTTATGGTTGAGAGCGGCGTACACGAGGCAGCTTTCCTCGCCCTTCTCATCGGCCCCATCGTTGTCATAGATACTCTCTGCGAGTATCACGGCGGACGTCACGTTAGGTGTCTCCCGCCTAGTGAGCGGCGCTCTCACAGAGGCCTTGGTGGACTTCAACTGGGACGTTGTCGTCGTAGGAACGTTGTCATAAACGCCACTTGCATGGTCCAAGTGCGGAGCTGGGTGGACGCACACGCTCTTCGGCCGCATGAGGGATTCAGGGCCGAGTGTGGCTTGGCAGGAATTCTCTGGTGTGCTGGACTGTAAGCGCAACTGAAACAATTGAGAATCCGCACCAGACGCTTATTAGTGATAGTGTTACCCTGATTTTATGTAGCGACAACGAAGGGTGCAAATCACTTTTACCTGATTCTGGGAGTTTTCAGCTTTTTCTCTTTTCTGCGATCCTGAGAAAGAAATGTGAAATCAGCTATTCCTTCTAGTTGTCTAATACTTATTTGCGTTTACACTCATTCTTTTAGCAGGCGCTCTTCTCCAACATCTCAACGAAAGGTGCATTCCACCGGTAGACGGAGAGTCACAGGTGCAGAGGCACACTTCTCAAAGCGCAGTCAGTTTCTCTGATGTCACCATTAAAACAAGTACAATTTACATGGGAACCTTCAGCTCTACTGTGTTATATTCCATCCTTGTGACACAATGTTTTCTCTTCTATTCTGGAAATACGGCGGACATCAATGTACAAATGAATACTGACCTTCGCATCTTCGCATAATAAATACAGAGATCCCAATCACTATGATAAGGATTGTTATGATGCCAGCTAAAAAGTAAATATACGGCAGCTTGGCCTGCAGTCCTGGCTGTAAATCGTTGACAGGAGCATCTGAAAGAAGAAAAAAAACAGACTGTCCTATTTCTTAGTCAGATTAGCGTGTCCTTATTTCTGGGTGCCAATTTTCTGTGCAATTTTACTTCCAGTGTGCGTAATAATGCAAGGAACACTAATATTGAATCTGATGACGAGGTTTCCATCTGTGCTACTTTTCTAGTGTCACAAAGAACTAAGAATAACATGAAACCATACCACTATTTAAAAAAGCATAAATATTAAAATTTTCTAAAAATTGCATCGTCAAGCTTAACTGTATCTTGATACTGAGTAAATGAATTTTTACTTGTTGTGTTAATTGCAGAGCTGATGTTCCTGTCACTTGGTGCATCTGGGAAAAAAAAAAAATAAAAAAATAACTTTGTGAATATGGCCCACTGTGTATAAAGTATAATAGCAATTTTAATAGTTTTGTTTTTGTAAAGCACATTTATTTACATTTAAATTTACATTTATTCATTTCACAGATGCTTTTCTCCAAATAACGTACATCTCACAGAAAAATACAATGGGTGCATTTATCAAGCTCAAGTTGTTAAAGCTTTGGAACTTGAGCATGAAGAATTTTTGGAGACTGCTTACCTGTGACATTGACATGAATGGAGTGGCTCACCGATGTTATGCTCCCTGAAATTTTACACCTGTATTGACCAGAATCACTCCGTGAAGTCTGAGTGAAGTGTAGGTATGACAGGTGCACATTGATGTCCTCTGGAGTGGTTTTCAGAAGGGTTCTGATGTGAGGTGTTTCATCAATATTCCTGCAGTCATTTGTATCATCGATTTTACACCAGGACACGTTGAATTTCATCTCGCAGAATTGTATTTCACAGTGAATTTTCAGTGGTTCCAGTGCAAAAACATTCCTCGCTCTTACAGGTGTTCGGACTGTACATACATCGGTCTTTGCTGAAACATCAAACAAAGACAAAACATCTGCTGTCAGTCTCAGTTGAGTTTTACCTATTTATGCAGCTCGGTATTTTATGTGGGTGGCACAGCGACACAGCAGGTAGCGCTGCCGCCTCACCGCGTCTGGGGCTGTTTCAGGGTAAGTCTCAGTCTGGCTCAGTATGTGTGGAATTTGCACGTTCTCCCTGCAACTGTGTGGGTTTCCCCTAGTTGCTCCAGTCCCCTCCCACAGTCCAAAGACACACAGTTCAGGGGCATTGGTGATGCTAAATTGCCTGCAGTGTGAGTATGAATGGGTGTGTGGTTACCCTGCGACGTACTGGCATCCCATCCAAGGTGCACCCCCCCCAGCTTTGTGGCCAGTGGTTTCAGGATAGCCTCTGCACCACTGTGACCCTGCCCAGGACAAGTAATTACTGAAGTGAGTGAGTATTCTAAGTTCAGGTTACTTGACTTACTAGAAGGTACAACAACAGAGCCCTAGAACTTACATTAACAATCTTCAAAATACAAGGCTGTGCCCTAAATAGTGTTGTTCTTAATTGTATTTGTATCTGTAATGTATTAAACCGTCATATATAAAGGTGTAGTTCTTCAGATGATGAAGCAATGAACATCCCACCATTTTTAAGGACGTAAATAAAAACGTCGGGCACATCCCGTTATTCATTTGGCTACCATGGTTGTAAGGATAGACCTGAGTGCCTTTGAGAAAAGCTGGATCATGGGCCACATTTGGCTGAGGCTTCAGCACTAAAAACTTGATGATATTTCCCAAGGAAGAGTGGCAAAAGTGATGCTTACATGGAAGTCAAAGGGAAAGATATTATGAACAAGCATTTCAGAACAAAAGCATGAAATCCTCACCAGCTACTGGAGGTGCAAGGAAAAATGGATACGCATTTCGGAATTATTTGACTGCCAAAGCCAATCTAAGGTGGAAGAAGGATATTTCGAGAAGAGTGTGCTAAAAACTTGAGAGCGAGGGATACTCTGGTTGGGCTGTAGTGGATGAAACCTTTGTTATGTGTAAAACTGTATTTGTGTGGGGAAAGTGGCACCAAGAACACAAGCAGTGGTCTGCCGGGCTACGAAGTCACCCTTCAGCTTGTTCTCGAGAACTAGATGAGTACATCTGTGGTGTGCATAAATCTTTGCTCATGTCTTTACTGTATATGTTGGTGTAAAGGTTACTGTGCAAGTTCATTGTGTTGTGCATTATTGATTCCATGAGCATTCACTACTTCTCTATGTTAGAGAAGTGAAAAACCACCTTTCTTCCAGTATCTTTTTGTGTTCATGTCATCTTATGGCATGTTCTTATGCGGATGAACTTAAATATCTCGTAGTTCACTGAGACAGATTAGGTGACATAGAGCACCAATGTACCGTTATGAAACAGTAATGTGTTTTGTATGAGCTGAAGAAGGTGGTATAATGGTTAAAGAAATACACTTTATCTCAAATCTCAAGTGAGGCTAAGGCAGCAGAAATAATATTATGATTTTATAATTTTATTTTCTACTCACTTTGTAGCAAGCGGTGAACAAGTGTAAATGTTTACTGCACAAAGACAAGGGCAGTCACACAGCCCCTGTACTCCAGCAAGGTCTGAACTATGGAGACGTGGCAAGAATTTCGTCTGGATGTTACGGACCTAAATGTTACCACAGTATTGTTAGGAAAGGGCCAACTGACACAGTGAAAAAACCAACTGTGAAGTCTGATTTCACATGCTGTCATGTAGCACTGCCCATTCTCAGTCTGGTTCAACCACGTCTCCCTCGCACCATTTTCAAGATTGGTATTTTTCTTTAAACAAGCTGCATCAGTGCCTGTAGCAACTCTTATTTCTTCACAAGTTCACGCACACAGACAAATATTGCTTATCCCAACCAGGGTTGCGGCAAACCAGAGCCTAACGTAGCAACTCAGGGCGTAAGGCGGGAGAGCGAGGGGACACATCCAGGATGGGACACCATCCGTCACAAGGCACCCCAAGTGGGACTTGAACCCCAGACCCACCAGAAAGCAGGACGTGGCCAAACCCGCTGCACCACCGCACCACTGCAACCCCCTCTTTACAAGTTTTACTTTACAAAATTGGCAAAGTTTTCTTCTCTTATTTTCAAGCAAAGTTTTAATGTTATTACGCAACAAACAAACAAATAATTCACATTTATTCACTTAGCAGACGCTTTTCTCCAAATCGACTTACAATGGATACTATGTAGTGTTATCAGCCCACACACACCTTATTCACCGCAGTGACTTACACTGCTAGATACACTACTTACAGTAAGTCACTCATCCATACATCAGTGGAACACACTCTCTCTGTCATTCACACCTGAACAGCATGTCTTTGGATTGTGGGAGGAAACCAGAGCACCCGGAGGAAACCCACGCAGACACGGGGAGAAAACACAAACTCCACACAGAATGAGCGGGGATCAAACCTACATTTCCTTGCACCACCCAGGCGCTGTGAGACAGCAGCACTACTCACTGTGCCACTGTAAATGAATAAATAAATAAATAAGTAAATAACACAATGACTTATTTTCAAGATCCATAACTGAAGAGTAGTCCTACAGTACTGGTCACCAGAATGCTCGCCGCACACAAATTCTTACTTGACACCCAGCAACTAGGGTTACTGGAATTTCTAGAATTTGATGAAACGAATGACAGAACAAATACAAGTTTAATTATATGCAGTACTATAGTTTTTACAATAAAATAGCACATTTACATTTATTCAGTTAGCAGATGCTTTTTTCCAAAGCGACGTACATCTCAGCAAAAATACAAATTTGTGCATTACATAAAGAAAAATAGACATAGCTGCAGACATATGATTCTTAAGTAAACTTAGTTTGTTTCTTTCCACTTTATGCACCGATGTTCATCGCTCGAGTTGGTGCGCAAAACTCAAGATAGACTAATCCTGATCACCCTCCTCCAATTTTTTTTAATAAGGTACACAAACATTTACATACATCCTAAGCCAACAACTTAAATTCATATAATTATTTGACATTTGCTAATTACATGACATTATTTAATTGCCCAATAGATGTTCTAAACTACAGGTTTTGAAATTGTGTTGTTAGGAGACTTTATTAAAATTCTGGAAACATTTTTATGATCCCTCCAACAATTTGAACTTGCAATTCTGAGCACTGGGCCTGCATGGCATTCTGTTATTTGTGTGAACTTACCACTTGGAAAGATATAATAGGGAAACTGAAGAACACAATCAGATAACATAACAGGAAATTATGTATGACTGTGATTCAGTCCTGGACATTAAACATATCTCAAATATCTTATATGTTATCTTACTCCTACTCATATTTTTTAAAAAACTTCACTTTTTCCAAAAACAGTCTTCTGCTGCATTTACTAGTAAACGTACGTAATACCTACCAAGAACCAGACTGTACCAAAAAGGAATTAACATTAGTCCAGTCAGGCTTTTGAAGACCAAATAACATCCTGTAGATTTATATGTGCAGGTATTGCGATTTATTGCTATCACAAAATAATTAAAACATATGTTTAAGGTTTTCTTTCTGTATTGGCATTTACCAGGGAAATTTGTTCCATACTATTCCAGACTCACGGTACAAAAACAAACTGTTTAAAATGAAAAATTCTGACTCACACACACACACCATTTTTGTAATTTCTTCCAAAATGGCACCTGCTTTCCATGGTGCTGCATCACTGGTACAAGGTGATGGTTCTTGTTCTGTACGTTTGCCATCTGACTCATTTATGATGGCCTGTGGGCTTAAAAACAGCTTTGCAGCAAGTGTTTTGCCATGGTTCCCTGTGTAACATAGACCGTTGCACTGCTAAAAACATCAGCGTCCCTTTCAAATTGTGCAAAGTCGTTTTTTCTCTCATTTCATAACATTTTGCGTCTGCGTTGTAAATTTTCTCATTCGAACCTGGACCCACACTTCCGCTCTCCAGACGAGCAGAGCAGCGAAACTGCTTCCTTTGAGGTTTAAGCTATCACAGAGCAGGCCAGAAAATACTCCTTGTTAGACACGGCCTTGGCGTGTTTTCTATTTCAGAAAAAAATATGAACTCCAATAATTATTTTATTCTACCTGAAATATAGCAGAGTCATCCGTTATTAAATATTTTAAATAACCGATGATACAATTACACCACAAATGACACACAGAACAGTTGCTCTTCATATGTGCCGTCATCCGAACAGATCTGCAAAAATCCACATATGGAAAACTACCCTCCCGCCCTTAATAAACTGCAACAAAATACCATTTCACCGCATGCATTATGTTATAGTTTTCGAGTACAAGGCCAAGCTATGTACGATATGGACACAATGACCAACTGATCGGAGTATTGAGTTCTTTGTAATGGAATGACAGAACGGCACACTCACTTCGAACGCACCTGCGATGCATTTCGAAATCACGTTTTCATACTTTTTAGAGCGTCATTCACATCTTTGTAGCTTCGTCTACCTCTGTCACTCCACGTCCCAGCGCCGGCTTCACTGAGAGCTTGATTGTCTTACTTACTCTGAGCATCTCCATGGATACACGGCAGCAGCAAGATGGACAAAGTCAAGGAGATCCTGTTGAGCCAGGCTCTTGTCATGCTTGTAAGAATGCTGCTCCGAGCGTGGCAGCATCCACACGCTTGGTATCTGTCTCTGTGTTTGTCAGACAGGCAGCGCCGACAGTGAACTTGTCTGCACTCCGAACTTTGAGCATAAAACAGCTAAAATTTGACTCCGGCTCGTGGCACATCTGTGGTTTCTCATCCTCTCAGAAGACTCCTCCTCCCTGGTTTCATTTCGAGTTTTACCTGTACTGCGACTCTTGCCCCCCGTCTTGCTCCCAGCGCGCAATCCGCATCAAAACAAGGAGCCGACCTGAGAAACTTTGGTTATTCACAGATGGTAAACCTCATCAAAAATCTGCGCTTCTGCAATTCTCAAAAGTCACATGAACAATCTATTACAGGAAAAGCCAGTTTCATTCTTGTTAACTTTACCAGCTACTGAAATGTCTTTTGAAACAGATACAGAGCTGCAGGTTAATGCTCTATTAAAATAAACTGCAAGGTGATTTGGCAAATAGGGTCGTACTTCAGAACGCAGATTTGTAACAGTAAAGGTTGGTGGTTCAAGTGCAAGAAAGACATTTCCTCAATTGAAGCTGATTTGTTGATTTAGAGGTATGCATTTGCAAACGATAAATACCTTTCAATAAAAGTATCGGCTAAAGGATAATAATCACAATAGTTTTTTTTTTTTTTCTTTTTTAAAGAAATTCATGATTTCTGGACACAGAATTTGATAATATGAAAGTTTAATCTGCCAGCGTAGCAGACTGGAAACTTTTAACGAAGGCCGCATTACCTACAGAGCAGCAACACAATGTGTAAAGAAGAAGCTATCAAAATTCTCACAGGTAAAGAAAATTTTAAATCTGATATCTCAGACATGGCATATTTTCTACTTTACTAAGGAAATTAATGATAAAACACAAGATTCAAATTAAGGATGAAACAAAAAATGGAAGTCTATAGACCAACAAAATTCTTACAGCAAATGAAAGAATAAAAAGATTTGTGGATAGTATTTACATTTTTTTTATTACAAGTCATTGAAAACTAATTAGCTCGAAGTCCCATAAAACTGCAACATATATTGTTTAAATGTGTATTTGAATTGTAACAAATAATTTCTTTTTCAGCAGTAAATACACTGTAATGAGTGTAATTTAGAGGAATATCAATTGGTCAGGAACTGGGGGACCTAAAATTATCAGCAATAGTATTCAGAGAAGTTATATAACATATGGGGGGAAAACTGTGGGCTTTGTTGGACATTACTGGGACACATCTGCCCTTGAACCTATGGCTGAACGCAAAGTAGACTAATTATGACACTCCAGTAAATTTACTATAACTGACCATCCATCCATCTATCCATCTATCCATCATCAATACTGCTTGTCTAATGCAGGGTCACTGTGGTCCACAGCTTGACCTGGTCGTATAGGGTGTGAGACAAGGTACTGCTACTACTGACACTCAGTGATATGACCTGCTAAATGCAAGCATATTAACTTATGTATATTAAATATATCAATTTAACAACATCAAGGAGATAGACACACACACACAAAACTGTCCAGTGTTACTAAAACAGTACATGTGCTGTATTAAAAAACAACCAATCTAGTTTACAATAGTAGGCCGCCCCCTTGTGTAGAATTTTAAAAGGGTCTGTTTTCCTCTGTATAACTGTGCAGGTGAAATGTATGACATTATTGTTATTATTATTATTATTGCTACTACTACTCCTGGGCTGTGCATTCGGTTCTGGGTTTCCTTTGGGTGCACTGGTATCATCTTGTATACTAAATTTGTGTTTCAGGTGAATTGGTCAACCTAAAAGTGTTAGGTTGCCATGTGATGATGACTGCCATGTGATAAACTGGCATCTATCCAGGGTGGACGCAGCCTTCAGCCCTGTTCTCCTGGGTCAGGTTCTGGACCTCCACAACCCTGTATCAGACAAGTTGTTATTGACAATAAATCAACAATTGAACAAATATATAGCTTTAGGTTTTACTGCAGCCATTTACACCCATCCTATCACCATGTTAATTTAGCTATATTCACCCAATACTGCTAAAATTCACTGGGAATATTAAAATATGTGGAATGGAGCTTTTTGAAGTCTTTTTGTTGCTAAATATGATAAAATGTTACAGAGTTATATATAGCAGATCAATAATGGTCAATAAGCTACAATGAATCTCTCACACACACAAGCTGCAGTTTTCTTTTGAATTCCTGTAGAAGGTCAATGGATTTGAACACATCTATGGATTCCCATTCAGTGCATTAATATATTACAATAATATAGTAACATACAGAGGCAGCTGGTAGTGTAGTGGATAGTGCTGCTACCTTTGGACCCAAAAGTTGCAGGTTTGAATCCCACCCTAAATTGTGCTGCTAAAATTATCTAGCTGTATAAAAGGATAAGTAATTGTAAGTATATTAGCATTGTAAGTTGTCTGGGGGAAAACTATCAGATATATGTTATATGGTACATTTTATTGACAGTATCAACTGATTAAACAATAGACATAATGCATATTGTGTATCATTTACCATCCACAAAATTATGTTTTTATTGGTTTGAAAGGAGGGGGTGCGGTGGTGCGGTGGTGCAGTGGGTTGGACCACGGTCCTGCTTTCCGGTGGGTCTGGGGTTCAAGTCCCGCTTGGGGTGCCTTGTGACGGACTGGCGTCCCGTCCTGGGTGTGTCCCCTCCCCCTCCGGCCTTACGCCCTGTGTTGTCGGGTAGGCTCCGGTTCCCCGTGACCCCGTATGGGACAAGCGGTTCTGAAAATGTGTGTGTGTGTGTGTGTGTGTGTGTGGTTTGAAAGGTTTCAGTTCTTATGACCAAATATTTCGGGATAACAAGCCAGGAAAAAGGTTAGTTAAAAAAACCAGTGAATAGGAGCAATGGATTTTTGATACTTTGGCTGCTGCATGACCACAATTTCTAGGAAACCAAAAAAGAAAGCTGTTTGTAAAAGCAGGAGACTTACAAGTCCTACTACATGTTAATATGTTAATAAAGCAGCTATTGGTTTATCAACAATTAATGGATTACCTTTTTATCTTGGGCATAATTTAGGAATCAGTTTTACCAGAATCTATACTAAAGAAATATATACTACCTGTACTAATCAGTATGCACTCTTGCATTGCAGGTTACAGCCTTTATTGCAATTACTAGAATAAATTAATCAGCTGTCGGTGGTCAGGCCTACAGTAGCAGAGCCACACACCGGACTATGAACAGGCCGAAGACTCTTTTCTAGCATATCCTTGAGTCAGACTATCTACTGACAGGCCATTTAGCGTCAAACTGTCTTTAGCAAAATTAACATATCTGTAATGCCTTATGATCTCAGAACTTGTTAATTCGCTTTGGGTAGGACTTATGGGTACCACGGACACAATAATTACAACGTCAGTGCGCAGCACTCCGTAGGGAAATCACATTTATCTGAACGTGTACAATATTTCACTGATTAATTTATAATGCGACAAAACCCCTGGCTCCAGAGTACGAACAAACAACGAAAGCCACGCGCTGCCGTACGCAATAGCGAAGCTGTCGCCATGGAAACCCCGCGGCGGGAAACCCGCTCTGTGACGTAGCGCGAGGACTGCAAGATGGCGGAGTACTTGGCCTCCATTTTCGGCACAGAGAAAGATAAGTACGTAAAATTCCCTTTGCTTTCCCTGTAAATGAGGTGCGACGGGAGCAGCAGCAGCAGTCTGCTTTTAGCCGCACTGCGCCGGGCTGGAAATGGTTTCAGTTTTGCCCGAGCTCTGAGTCAGACTGTTTAGCTAACACACAGGCTAACGGTTCGGGGACAGTGAGTGAGTGAGAGTGACGTGAGTGAATTGAGGGACGAGTGGAGTGTCGCGAGCGCACAGATCGCCTCGCTTTACGAGGAGAATTTCAAATGTCTGTCTCCAGCAAAACAGATTTGAACCATGTCTTGTCCTGACTGAGCCTGAGGTCTCATACATACGACCATTAAAAGCTAACTAATCATGCAAACAGCCTAGTAGTAAGTGCTGAAAAAAGGGGTCAGCTCGGGTACCGCTCATAGGCCGCAAGACCCTCCCTCCAACACAGCCGGGGGGCCTGGTGTCTCTATCGGTTCTTTGTTTCTTACCATGATTTATGAAGGAACTCCAGTCCAAGCCATGGTGTGACGAGAACCTCCTCAGTAGGGATACACTGTGATGAGCGACTGGTGTTGGTAAAGCAGTACCCCATGGCCCACTCACCTACAGTCACTGCCGGGGTGTGTGTCTCTCTCTGTTGCAGCAGTTTTCAATCTGGTCTGTCCTTCCTTCATTATTTAGGAATCAATCAGTTTTATTTGGGAAATTACTTAAGTTTCTGCCTTTCATGTGTCAATATTGCTGTTAAATATTGTTGCTTTGCTAATACTATTATTATCCGAAGCCACGCACAATAACTTATTCATTCTTACTTTATTCATTTTTAGTATTCATATTGAATATTCATATTCACAGCTGATGCTTTCCAAAGCGACTTACAGTATTAAACTACTTACAGTTATTTACCCATTTATACAGTTGGGTAATTTTATTGGAGGAATTTAGGGTAAGTGCCTTTCTCAAGGGTTAGGGTTAGTTACTACAGCTGGAGGTGAGACTCAAACCTGCAATCTTAGGATCCAGAGGCAGCAGCTCTAACCACAACACCACCAGCCACCCCCATTAATGTTTCCATGGGTGGATCATTGGCATCATTGGCATCCATCAGGCTAGAAAGACCATGGAATTGCACCTTGGTTTTGTCCGCTTCACGGTGGTTTGCATCGCCGGCCGTGACCGTGAAGGCCCAATCGAGAGTGACAGTCCTTGCCGCAGTTGCAACAGATGTGCTGGGTGCCGTACGTATGTTCCACTTGAAGCCTGACCTTCCTGCGTCTTCGCCTCTCCTCAGCCTGTAGTCGCAGCTTTTGTTCGCCACGTCCCAGACCTTGATGAAGTTCCTGCCTCCAACTGCAACGATCAGTTGCCAGCTCCTCCCAGCCGTTCACATTAATGTCAAGCTCTCTCAAATCCTTTTTGCACACATCCTTGAAACGCAAATCAGGCCGTCCGGTTGGTCGTACACCAGAGGCCAGTTCCCCATACAGGATGTCTTTCGGGATCCTTCCATCATCCATCCGACGGACGTGCCCTAGCCACCGTAGCCTGCGTTGCCTGAGGATGGTCTGCATGCTTGGCAATCCAGCCTGATTAAGGACGTCACTGTTAGTAATTTTGTCCTTCCACGAGATCTGGAGGATGCGTCTGAGGCAACGCAGGTGGAATGCATTCAGTCTTTTCTCCTGGTGGGCATACAAAGTCCACGTTTCGCTTCCATAGAGCAGAACTCCAAGAACGCAAACACAGTAGACTTTGATCTTAGTACGCTTGGAGAGCATGCCATTCATCCACACTCTCCTGCTGAGACTGGACAGAGTCGTGGCGGCTTTTCCATCCCCCATGGCTGGATATTCCTACTGTATTAGATGAGTACCTTGATCAATGTTACTACACTGCTAGCAGAGTATGGGCCTTAAACCAGCATCCTTGCCTTTAGCATATGCCCCTGTGCTCAACTATTACATTACCTGTTGGCTCAGGTTAATATTTGCAAGGAATTATATAGAATCCCAACCTGCAATACTGTTACGGGGGGGGGGTGCGGTGGCGCAGTGGGTTGGACCGGGTCCTGCTCTCCGGTGGGTCTGGGTTTGAGTCCCGCTTGGGGTGCTTTGTGACGGACTGGTGCCCCGTCCTGGGTGTGTCCCTTCCAGCCTTATGTCCTGTGTTGTCGGGTTAGGCTCCGGTTCCCCACGACCCCGTATGGGACAAGCGGTTCAGAAAATGTGTGTGTGTGTGTGTGTGAGTACTGTGATATAGGTAGATGTGTACTGTATCAATTCAAGATGATGTCTTGTTCAGTGGTACAGGTGACGACAGGATTCAGACCGGTGTCCGTTCAGTGCAGTTTTAACCACCATGCTGTCTGCTGCCCCTTAATATTAACTTTCAGAAATAAACTAGACATTCTTTACCAATATGTTCTTCATGGCTTTTATATTGTAAATAACTTATGCTAGCATAAACAATGCCATGTGAGAAATGGGAGACCTGTATGTAGACTGTTTATTTTGGAAGAAGTGTGACAATAAATAGGAGAATTTGTCTCCATTCAGTACCTATATTAAAAGAGGGGGGGGAAAAAAGATTGTGTAGTGAGCAAAAATACCACTGAATAATAAACACAATGCATGAAAAACGGTCTATTTTCCTAAGCCGTTGCAGTGTTTTTTGTTGCTTAGGAGTCCATTATAGGAGGGCTAAGTGAACTTAATAGCAGAAGGAGGCAGTGGTTAGAGCTGTTGGCTTTTAATTGAGCTACATGTTTGGATCCCTTTTACAGCTTTACTGCCGTGTTCTTACGCTGAATTGATATAGTGTAAATTCCATAGGTCACTAGTTTGAATCCCACCTCCAACTGTAGTACCGATTAGCAAGGTACTTACCCTGAAATGCTCCAATAAATTGCCCAGTTGTATAAATGGGTAAATAACTGTAGGTAGCTTAACACTGTAAGTTGCTTTGGAGAAAAGCATTAATTAGCTAAATGAATAAATGTAAATTTAGATGTGTAACTATGAAAATAATTGCAACTAGCAAAGTATAAGATACCTTATTTTGTAAGTCACTACTGACAAATTTATAAGTTAAATAAATGTAGAAGTGAAAAATAGTGAGACTGAGTTGTACTTCTTTAATGAGTTATTTACATAGCAAGGCACTTTTTTTTTTTTTTTTATCTCTACATGGTGTTAAAGCTTGCAATACCTCTTTTTTTTAAAAAAAAAAAAAAAAAAACGTTGTTGCAGTGTGAGCAGTCCTGTTGTCGGAAAACCAGTTTCCCCATTTTGGTACCTGTTTTAAAAAACTGCTGTTAGTAGTCTTCACCATGAAGTCATGCATTTTTATACTTAAAGCAAGTTTATTATCCACAATTTATTTTGTTTTGGAACAGAGTCAACTGTTCTTTCTACTTTAAAATTGGAGCTTGTCGCCATGGAGACCGCTGTTCCAGGTTACATAATAAGCCGACGTTCAGCCAGGTAAGTAACTTATTCTCTTGCAACTTTATTTTACTGCTTTGAAAATAGCTGTTTGCAGAGTGTTAATAAGAACTATGAGCTTTAGCCATAGCTCATCATGGCAGTAAGTCTACACCTGGCAGTTAAATTAACTTTATTTTAAAATGAAGAGTTAAGATGGATACTGTTCAGTTAGTGCTCTGTATGTCTTTGTTACTAATGGATTTATTTGTTCTTGCAGAGTTTGAGTGAAGAATTGTTAAGCACACAGTATATGCTGTGATGATGTGACAAAAATGATGTGCCAATAGATTGTTATTAAGGTGGCTCATGGATAGTCATTACGTCACAGTGGTTCCAGTTAACAGCACACATTCTTTTCTTCTGGTTCATCTGTGTCCAAAATGTGAGTTGATAGTTCTGCATTTTACATTTATTAATTTAGCAGATGCTTTTTTCCAAAGCGACATCCATCTCAGTGAAAATACAGTTTGTGCATTACATTAGGAGAAAGAGAGACATAGTTGCAGACGTGTAATTCTTAAGTAAACTTAAGTTTCTTTCCACTTTATGCACCGATGTTCATCGCACAAGGAGGTGCATCAAACTCAGAATAGACGGTTTTAAGTGTACAGTTTTCTGCAGAATACCACTCCAAAAGGAAAGATTATTTTCCCTTTCCTCTGCTCTCTGTAATCCGGCGGCCTTAGTACCGCAACAGCAACTCTAGTATCTATATGATTCAGGTCATATTTAATTGGGAGACAGTGTGTGCAGAAATCATCATTTTGTACTGGCTAGAATTCAATTTTTAAACCTTGAAGTTTTTAATTTTTTTTTTGTTTTTTGTATTTTTACTGTAGTTCATTTCAGTGGCAACTTTGCTTTCATTAAATGGAGAGTGTCTTTTTTTATTATAATAATGTAGATCCCATTTACAGGGTGCAAGGAAAGTTACTGATGTGTCTGTTCTAAAGCCTTACCATTTTGTGCAGGTGTTTCCAAAAATATACTGGGTATTTCAGAGCCTCCAACATAAAACCTTTCTTATAAATATTTCTGAGAACTGATATATTGTTGCATTCGTGCTGTTATTGTTTTTGTCCGCAGTGGGGGTAGAACACCTAGTTCTGAGGGATTGCTGAGTTCCAGTCTTTTTTTTACTGGATTTTACCACTTTAGAACTGTGTTATTGTTTCTTTGCATTTAGATCTTTGTATTTTAGTTGTAATTAATTATTGAATTAATTTAGGTATTCCTGTAGAATTACCATGAACCAGAATGAACCTCTCAATATTGAAGTATTAGTGTCCCAAAGCTTGATAGATATAATAGGAAAGTTTGTCAACATGAAATGTGGATGAAAGCACAATGTATATAAGTGGACATGCAGTTCTTGTCATTTCACTGTACATGTAATTAGCCTGGGACAAAATTTTTCATGTGTATTTTTTTTTGCCTTTAGATTCTGCAGCAGTTGTATGTTCAATTAGTAAAAAAAAAAAAAAAAAAGCATGTATAGAAGAACTTCATTTCTGAAAACTGATCCTTTCTGCAGCTTGTCATCTGTTAGCTGTGATGGCTTCATCTTTCCTGCTACTGCGTAGGATCTTTTAACTAAATTATAGCTACATAGAAACTTGTTCTGAAGTCCATTTAACAAAGAAAATATTCAGTTTGTTTAATTGTGATAATTTTTTGCCTAATTTGCTGTGAGTTAATACAGTTTGTGTAGTCTGGATGTTTTCAGGCAAAATTTTTGGTCTGCAGATTGACACAGGCATTTCTGAAAACAGCCACTTTGCCAGTGAACCTCTTGTTGTGGAGTCATTGCTCTTAAATGCCAAGTGTACTGATGGGACAGTTTCTCTTAAGCATTCAGTGCAAATGGATGTCAAAAGCTTAGTCATTGCAGGGTTGCAAGCAATGCAGTACTATTTTGTCTCAGTTTGCCCTGTTTTTTGTTTGTGGTACAGAAGAGTTCTGCCTATTTTCCTGTTATGATTTTTCAGAAGCGTTTGAGGCTTGAAAAGTTCGGGAATACACAAAATTGATAATCTAAAGTATCCCACATTTTAAGAGGATATATTACTTATTATTAAACTCAGAATTAGAGGTTATTCTGAGTTTTTTTTTTATTTATTTTTTTATTTTTTAAATCCCCCCCAAAAGAGCTTTATCTTGGCCATGAACCCAAACAACTGAGCAGCAAAAACTCAGTAGCCTTTTCAATGGGATTTCATTTGATTTTTATTTTTTCCCTCTGCAGACCATCTTGATTCAAAACATCTACCGTAATCCCCAAAACAGTGCACAGACGGCCGACGGCTCTCACTGTAAGTCCCGTAATTCAAAAATCTCTTAGATGTAGGTGTACAGAAACCCCTTTTTCCTCCCCAGAATCTAGGTTGCGTAAGACCTGGTGTCGGTGGAGCTATGAGGGATTGCCTCAGCACTGTTAGCACGGGGATTCTGAATTCTCAGCACGTCACATGTGCAGGCCCTCAATAGCACAACAGTAGAAGATGGCAACTCACAATAGCATCAGCCGTCCCAGAATCACTCAGAATCGTCTTTGGTGTACACCTTGAAAGTGCCACTTTAGTACTAAAATCCGTTCTCTACTTTTTTTTATGTTACTACTCGTCAGCTGTGCATTTTAAAACCTGCATAAGATTTACAACCTGTGGCTTATTTGGTCATTCATTTTTTTGTTTTGATGGTGTGCATTCAAAAAGCACAGAAATAAGCTCTTCAGTTTTTTTGACTGTCCCCAGAATTTATTGCGGGCTCACATCGTTTTTTTTTTTTTTTTTGTCCGTCTCATTGATTCAAATTAAAACAAAAAAAATAGCAAATTTGTATAGAGGGACCAAAGTTGAGCTGTGTACATTGTTCTAAGCTAGTGTTAATTTCAGTATTAGTGGCCAACCATTAGGTGCCTTTTTTAAAAAAAAAAAAAAAAAAAAAAAAAAAAAAATTTGGCGCACTTGAATGCTGTACCACACAGTTGCCTTGTTGTGGGTGCAATACATCCAAACCCATGTAGCATTTTCTGCCATTCGGGTTGCATGGGTGGCACCTGACTGTTGAGACCCGACTAGCAGAGCTGACGCATTGCCACTTGCTACCGCACAGGTAAGTGTTACTGTGAATCCTGTGAGCAAAGGTTTCAATTCTTTTGCAGGAGAGTGGCTGTTTAAGAAGTCTTCCTTAACCTGTATGAAATGTCTTTCTCATATAAGGAGCTCAGAATAAATGATAATTTGGGTAACTAAAATCTGCACAAGGTTATTTAAGAAGGGCTAGTCAAGTGTGAGTTTGTGTCAACTAGGGTTCTGAAATTCTTGGTTGGATGAGGTAGCACTAACTAGTGTTTTTTTTTAAACCTTGTCCCACTGTGGACTGGACTGATGCAAAATGAGTACATCTGCGTTCCTCATGGTAACTGGCTTTTCAGATGAGATCCATGGAATTTTCTTAACCCCTTTCTTTCAGCAGAGTCTGCGTACCTGGTCTCATGAGCAGAAACTGGTGACGTGACCTTGCCTCTTCAGTTTGCATAATTTCTTTCATCACCAAAAATGTACATTTTGTATTTCAGACCATTGCCCTCTTGAACATATACCGTAACCCTCAAAACACTGCCCAGTCCGCTGATGGTTTGCGCTGTAAGTTTCCACTCGTTTACAGGATCCTGCGGCATTGACTTATCACTCATGTTATACATAGGTACACAATGTATGTTTTCTGTAGTTTTCTCCTGGTTACTGAATACTGAAATTGTCCACTTAAGTTGTGTGTATGTGCAGTGTTTACGTGACTAAAAAGGTTTGTTCAGCTCTGGTCATGAAGAGGTACATTTAAGATGATTGTTCAGCTCTTTTAAGTAGTAATGGTGCCTGAAGCAGCCATAGACCTTAGGTGGGATACAGCAAGCTAATTAATTTATCACGTGGAAGTGCTTCATCCACAACCAGGGCTGAGGGCATACACTTGTATTTCAAGTTAAACATGCATGCATTCCATTCCTTTGTTAGTGGTCCATGCTTTTCAGTGGGACCAGCAGGAAAGGGCTCGCAGTGGAGTTTCAAGATAAACAATTCCGAACTTGTGCGGGTGGGGTGGGTCACATTTTTAGAAAAAAGTAAAAAGTCTTTGTCTCACTAACTAAATATTTAAGAGTTTCAAATAACCCACACAGTAATTCCTCAACAAAACATTTAAATCTGACAACACTGCAGCCAACAGTCCACCGTATTCCACTCTTTCAAATATGCAGAACTTTTTTTTTTTTTTTTTTAAGTTTAGATGGAAATGAGTAGGGATATGGGTGAGAGTAAGACCGGATTTGTGTTATATAGTGCTATGTCAACTGTGATTGCATGCAAACTAGACTGAGGATTATGAATGTTAAGATTCATTTCAATGCTAATTCCATCCCTAGCAGTAACAGAATGAGCATACCCCAATGAGCTTACAACTTAAATTATTTTTGCTTGTGTGTACTACACATCGTACTCATTTGGGTTTTGTGAGCGATAAATAAAACATGGAGACAACAACATGGGGAAAATGTCACAGTTTCAGTTTGATTTTTATACACCTTCCAGCTTTTCCTGTTTTGAAACATTTAAAAAGCTAAATATCTCGAATGTGTTTTTAATAGTCTTCCCACAGACATTTTCCAGTCTAATCCTAAGTATAATGTAGTTTCTTAGAGGAAGCAGTCCATCTTCTGTTTACACATTTATTTAAAGTACTTTTATAATACTGGCAGTAAGACTAACTTAGCTTTGTTTGATTTATGCAACTGTTATGAGAATATTAGGATAATTTTTATAAGACTGATACAGACTTGATTTTATACTGCTGGAAGGTGTCTGATTCAGTAGTTTTGTATTTTTTTTAATATATTTATCTGATAACCTGTCAGCTAACGGGTATCTATTTCTGGCCCTTTTTAGGTGCAATCAGTGATGTGGAGATGCAGGAGCACTATGATGAATTCTTTGAGGTGATTGCTAGTTGACATGGGTTTCACACAGGCAACGCTTCTTCATTGTGGAGTGTGGGCAACATCTGCTGCTTTTGGGACCTGTGGTATGGTGATCTGCGCATTAATATCATCTATCCTTGCCTTCAGGAAGTGTTCACAGAGATGGAGGAGAAATATGGAGAAGTGGAAGAGATGAATGTTTGTGACAACCTTGGGGACCATTTGGTTGGGAATGTATATGTGAAGGTAAATATTTATGTAGTCATATGGCCCATAATAAATAGATGGGATATGCTGTTGGGCATCACCATGTTTGTTAAACATGTGCTCCCCTTATGTACAGTTCCGTCGTGAAGAGGATGCAGAGAAAGCAGTTATGGACCTGAATAACCGCTGGTTCAATGGGCAGCCCATCCATGCTGAGCTTTCCCCAGTCACAGACTTCAGGGAAGCCTGCTGTCGCCAGTATGAGATGGGGTTGGTATCCCTTTGCTTCTCCAGTTTCATTTATACTTCGTTTTTGGTATTTGTTGACTGTAAAAATGTGAAAACCCATTCATTTCCCTATTGAATAACGAGAACATTTGAACAGTTAACATCTCAGCCACACCTCTGATTTCATGTTGCGTATGTGAAATTTTCTTCTTGATCAAAGTTGCGATAGAGATCATTGAGTTTTAGATCCACATTGATATAAAGACATTAATTAGGAAGTGGCCAATTTCTACACAAATGATATAAGTGAATCCCTACTGGGATACATGTACCATTCAGAGTTTACATGACCACCTGGAAGTACTAGTATGTTTCTCCCATGCTTCTTTTTCCATCAAGGATTTTCACAATTTCAAAATCCAGTTTTGCTGTTAGTTACAAATATGTGGTTGAGACCTGGGATATAATATGTTTACAGGTTTTAGAAATGCAGTGGTTAATGTAAAACTTGGTACTAACCATGAACACTGATCTGTTGCGCTGATATAAGACAAAGCATTAGACCAGAGACTGTAATAAGTGAAGTCTTTCTCTCTCCCTCACAGTGAGTGCACAAGAGGTGGTTTCTGCAACTTCATGCATTTGAAGCCCATCTCTCGAGAGCTCCGTAGGGAACTGTATGGACGTCGTCGTAAAAAGTAAGAAATGACCTTCTTTCTATCTGGCTTAGAAAATTAGTATCTTAGTATATTGGGCAACTACATAAGTCTGTTCAGCCTTCAACATGATGCGAAGCATGAAGTTGCCTCCTGAAGATCACATCATCTTGTAAAGTGCATGCATTAGCCTGCCTGGTGTAATGGTTCTAAAACTATGTACAAAATTAAATACAACTTAATGTAGACCTGTTCTTTGTCCATGGAGAGCATAGATATTTAGATTTGAAAATGACACAGTGATCGACTTATGCATTATTATCAACCTTGGTGATCAAGGAAGCCCTTTGAAAGAGTTCATCATTACTATTTCTGTGAAGTAATTTCTAAGGAATTCAACATCTGTGTAGAAATTTAATGATTTATTTCATTTCCTTATTCTTGTTGTACTGGTCGTGTACATATATGCCATAAGCATAGCAGGCAGACTGGCTGCTTTGTTCCATAGAGGTTACCTTGAGAGAGCAGCAAGAATTCTGGCTTCAATCTGCCCATCCTTCATATGGGAACTAACATCTCCTGCCCTCCTGTCTGCAGGCATCGCTCTCGCTCCCGCTCTCGTGACCCCCATTCCCGCTCTCGGGACAGGGGCAGAGGGGGTGGCCGGGACCGGGAAAGGAGACGTTCAAGGGACCGAGAACGATCTGGACGCTTCTGAGCTAACCCATGTCCTTCGCCTCCACCTGCTTAGAATTGTCGTCTTCCAGTGACAGTCTCAGAACTCTTCAGTTGGATACTTTTGGCCTTTTTTTTTTTTTAGTATATAGAAACAAGACACTTTGACTCATAAAAAAACTTCACTGACTTTTTTTTTGGTTCAGGATTGAGGGGAAAAAAAATGTAAAGAAGGAACTTCCAAGTACTCTTAACTCGTTACAGCCTACATTTGTTTTTTTTCCAAAATGTATCATGCCATTGAACTTGTCTTATGAAATAAACAGGTTTGTTCTTAGTTCTGTTTCCCGTAGTCTCACTCAAAGAGGAGTATGCTGAATTAGCCTTATGATGGGAAACATATCCCAAAAATTAAAAAGTTTGTGTTTTTGTAAAATGTACCTTTTAGAGGTAATGAAATAACTGTCGGTTTGGAGTGTTGTTTATCAGTGCAAAGTCTACATTTTGAAATGGGTGTTGCTCTGTTTGTTTTAAGCTGCAAGTTCAGGAAATCATCCACTGAGTGCCTGTATTCCATTAAACTTGCAACACTTGTAGTATGAGTGGTATTTGTGCAAACAGTGCATGCAAGCCCATTAAATTAAGCCTTTTCATTAAAGTTCTCCATCTGTGAATTTTAAGCAGTCAGTGTAAAAACATGGTTTTAATATTCCATTTCTGGGAAGATCTGTCATATGTTCTGCCTTTTTCTATAGAGAAAATTGCTGACAAAGAGGAGATGTCCCTGGGGTGTACTGGTAAACTCATGTCACGATTCAGTTCATTTCTGTGTATTGTCCCTTCCCAGCTTGTTGCTTCAGAGTACTTAACATGATACAGTATGACAAGGTCGGATGAAACGCAACAAACCACATTAGCGATAATGATACAGAACTGTAAAAATTCTTTTGGGGATAAAAGGCAACAGAGGAAAAGAAAACAGCACGGCTGGTACAGGAGAGCTGAGGGTCCGAGGCCAAATGGCTGCCCAGTCTGGGATGTGGTAATACAACCAAGGACAATGTTGCTATTTTGTGAGTAGTTTCTGGAGCGGTCATTCGAACCCCTGCCCTGCTGCTCTACAGTGCATCAACAGCGGGGAGACAGGGAAATCGACGAGTCCCTATGGTTAAGGCACAGAGAGGCACGGTGATGGCTTCACTGTGCGCTGTCAGCATGTGATGGCCTTCAGTCCGCAGCAATGACTAAAGGTGTGTCAGAAGTCACACGCAGCGCTCCAGAATATTAAAGTGTAAAACTCTTGACTTTAAATCAACAGGATTGCTACAAGTACTTTCCACTGGTCATTTTCCACAGTGAACTGCTTACACAACTTGTTTTTGGATGGAACTTTCAAGATACCATTTGGATTATGTGACACTTTTCTCCAAAGCAACTTACAATGTTAAGGTACTTGACAATTGTTCACCCATTTATAGAGCTGAGTAATTTTAGGGTAAGTACTATGGCTGGAGGTGGGGCTCAAACCTGTAACCTACGGGTCCAAAAGGCAGCAGCTTTAACCGCTAAACTAGCAGATGTCCCTAATAGAAAATGCCAAGTGGAAAATGGAAAGTGCCAAATGGAAAAATACAATTTAAACATGATGAATCAACAGGTCTTTGCTGTAAAAGTTTGTTTTTTTTTGAGGCTTCGGCTGTTTAGGTTTTGGGTCTCCGAAAGCCCACGCTGACTGGCATAACTTTTACCAGAACTATGGAATAAAGAAACGGTTCCGCTGGTGGAATGAGCCCACGTACCCGTGGACTGCGTGTCCTAAACCTCCAGTGCCGCTTTTATGAGCCGAATGACGGGAGGGAGACCCACAAAGTGGACTTTATCATGTCGGTGTCGGGAAAATGTTACTAAATGTCGGCTGACACTTTTCACACTGTTTGTGCCACAGTGAGCGGGGGCGCAGTGGCGCAGTGGGTTGGACCACAGTCCTGCTGTCCGGTGGGTCTGGGGTTCGAGTCCCGCTTGGGGTGCCTTGCGGCGGACTGGCGTCCCGTCCTGGGTGTGTCCCCTCCCCCTCCGGCCTTACGCCCTGTGTTGCCGGGTAGGCTCCGGTCCCCCGTGACCCCCTATGGGACAAGCGGTTCTGAAAATGTGTGTGTGCCACAGTGCATTTTGCTGAAAATAATTAAATTGGAATTCATTGAAATCTCTAGACCAGTTGACACTGACTGAACCCTTTGACTTTTGTTTTAATCCACACACAGTCAGTGAGATGAGTAGCAGTCGAAGACATGAGCTCCACTCTTACTCGAACCCGAACCCGAACCCGAACCCGAACGCACCGCGGGGCCCCGGCTCGTGCTCCAAACATGGCTCCCTCGGAGCCCATTGGCCGCGTGCTCTTACGCCCCGCGGCTCCGCTCAGTCAGTGTGCCTTACAGTAGCCGACACACAGCGCAGCGATCCGTCGTCGACCCGCTTCCCCGGAACAGGTAAGGGACACAAACACATCATTTACCTCAATGAAATAAATCCTCATCATCGTCGAGCGCTGTGAGCCTAATAGTCTCCGGGTTGTATATATATCATAATTACGAGATGCGGCCCCATTTAGAGAAATGAGTCCGTCCGTACCTCTGTCTGTCTGTCTGTCTGTCTGTCTGTGTCTGTGTGTGTGTGTGTGTGTGTGTGTGTGTGTGTGTGTGTGTGTGTGTGTGTGAGAGAGAGAAACCACAGCAAAATCGGAGCACCGACAACGGAACGTTACTTTCCTGCGTTCATAAATACAGCGTGTAGTACCGCCTGTATGTGCGAGAAGCTGGGAGTAAAACGGCTCTTGTGCTGTTATGACTTTGGATCCCTTCACGCCACGTGCCAACAGAAAGAGTTAAAAAAAAAACAAACTGTGGAACAACACTTCAAATGTGCAGAGGGTTTTAAAAACATGCGATTTAAAAAAGAGAGCTGAAATACATTTCCCACATGTGAGACGTGCTTGTTGGCGAGTTCTGGAAGAACAGAAAAATGGAGCGAACAGCGAAACGAGGCAGGACCGTTTTGGGGGCAGAAACTTAAAGGTCCTGGCGCGCGTATTTGCGGACGATGTTGACGAGTTACTGCGGTCACTTCTCGTCCCTCTTGCGTAACGTTTGTGGAATAACACTAGTAGTAGCAGCAGCAGCGTGTTTCTAACGTGTGACATTATTATGGCCTTTTCAACTTAACAGTTAACCTCGTGACACTTATAAAAGGGACTGCAGCACTTTCGTTAGCTGTCACTTTTGTCCACTTTTGTCCACTTTCGTCACTTGCACCAGTACATAGTGAGCTCTGCTGTGATTTCCCTATTTGTACTGCTGGGTGTTTTTGCTGGATCAATTCAGGGTAAGTTCCTTCATCAGGGTACCTGATGATCGCCTTCCTCAGATGGGGGGGCATCTCCCACCGCGGCCGCGTGCAGGGTAGAGCAAAGCCAACAGCTGGATGGACGAGAGGAGTCGAAGGGACCCTCTCCGCTCCAGTTCCGATGGGCGTCAGAAACCGTGTAACTGGCGATGTGGTCCGGTGATGAGCATCACAGCCTGGGGCTCCTCATACTCCTGGGAGCAGCTCTTGTATTCTTCAGGTTTTCCCTGCTCGATTCCAATCTCTTTCCCTCTGATCTAACTCTTTTGTTTGTTTTAATTCCCTTTTTTTTCCCCATTTAAAATAATGAGGAGTATTCATAGGGCTTATGGTAAAAATTGTGGAAGAGTAGTTAAGGTATGTTTTTTTTTTTTTTTTGGAGACATTAGTTGTGTGTTCATTTGCCTCTCAATTCCTTGATGGGACATTTTTTTAAAAGAACAGGAACAGCAAAGCCGCAGAAGCTGCCTGTTCCATTGTCCCCACAATGGAAAATACCCTCCTCTTAAAAACATCACTTTTTGTTTCTTGTACATTTTCATGTTTTCCAGGTTTATTAGTATGTGTTTGGGGGCGAGAGAGAGAGAGTAGATGGGTGCCAAGCTGTTCCTTCAGATCACTGGTGAATGTTTAACTCTGAGCAACAGGTATTACAGGCAGGACTACATTAATCCAGTTATTATGATCTTTTTGGTTCACACAGACAACCGAAAAAAGCAAGTGAATTTGGGTAAATGTGATATGAATTGGGGGGGGCAGGGTGGTGCAGTGGCGCAGTGGGTTTAGTCAGGTCCTGCTCTCTGGTGGGTCTGGGGTTCGAGTCCCCCTTGGGCTGCCTTGTGATGGACTAGTGTCCCATCCCCCCCTAGCCTTACGCCCTGTGTTGCTGGGGTAGGCTCCAGGTCGCCAGCCCCCCGCTCGGGACAAGCAGCTTCAGCCAGTGTGTGTGTGAGTGTGTGTGAGTGAGATATGAAATGGGTCAAGAGTCCACTGTGCACATTAATCTTTCCCAGGTTAACTCAGGGTCATAGTGGTTGTTTCTGTCTTTTGGTGGTTTTTACCTGAAATTCCCAGGTAAGAGGTACCTGCTTTCAGTTTGTCTTTCTTGTGGGTTCCTTGAGGAGCACACATAGGGTGCAGAATAGGTCGATGGGCAAATACAGTCTTATTTTATACATATTGACCATGTTTTGCTGGAAAAGTTGTCCTGTGCCACCCTTGTCTGTTTCTGTTATTTTGTTCAAGCTGTTATCCAAAGTGACGTTTAGTTTTGCTCATTTGCACGTCTTGATCATTATACTTCAGCTAAGTAATAGGAACGGTATACAATGCTCTCCTTAATCTTGTACCTAATTACGTAATGCACTCGTATTTTTCTCTGTGAAGCACGTCGCTCTGGAGAGAAGCTGAATCTGCTAAATGAATAAATTTAAATGTAATAAATGAGCCTCAGTAATTTATTTCATGTCAAGTTTTGATGACTCGCCTTCTACCTGTCATCCCATGCAGGTGAGTCATGCCTTCAGTCCCCCCCAAGAACGGTGTTGAGCAGGGCCTGATGAAACTGGAGGGGAGTACCAAGTTTTCGTCTGGAAGTCAACAGTCAACTGAAGACGAGACCAGCATCTGGTCATCATCTGTCCGCATGAGCGGGGAGGACAGCTCTATGGAGAGGAAGTGGATCAGTCCCGACCTGCCCAGCAAGTGTACCTGGCGCCTAGGGAGCTCAGCTGCCGAGTCGCCTCACTTCTTTCCCGAAAGGTTGGCCTCAGTCTTCCTGTTCCACCTCTTTGCCTTTCCTCACATTGCTCTCTTGTCTTCTTTCCCTGTACACATCCCTGAAAGAGAGTTAAGTCTGGATTAAGCCTGTAAGATTTTCAGGAGACTTTGCTTCAATGTGCAGTTGTCTAATCACCAAGGATTTCGCTTTTTAATTTGTAATTTAAACTTTAGTGGCACGTAACCATTCTAAGCAGCCACATGTTCTTTCACTATGGTTGCCCTCATTACATACATCCCTTCTCATCAGGACGAAAGCCTCCAGTATCCTGCCCAACATCCTCAAGAAAATAGGGGAGACTCCTCTGGTCCGCATCAACAAGATTTCCGAGACTTTTGGGCTCAAGTGCGAGCTGCGTGAGTGTCCGGGACAGAACTCTTTGGGTTATGTATTACAGCTTGGCTGTTGTAGTTCTGCTCATAGCCCTACTGCTCAGCCGTTCTTGGTAATGGTGTTAAGATGTCATGAAGGCTAGAGCACCAGCAGCTCACCCGTGAATGAGCATTTTTTAAAAGTAATTATTTCTATAGTGAGGCCTTGTTCATTGTACTGTATTTGTCAGACACACGCCATTCCTAGACATCCTCGTGACCTGGATTGTCTTTGAACTCATGAGCCGGTGGGAAGTGAATGTTGTGGAACAGATGCCAAATGTTACCGTGCCAAAGAGCTTTGCTTCTTTAATCGCCTTCCAAAAAATACTTTTAATCGCTCTTTTAATAAGTGTATTGAGCTCATATTTGCCTTTATTCTTTTTTGAATGTGTTTCCTTTGTAGTTACTTCTTTCCCTGCTTACCATGCTGGTTTTATAGCGCCCTTCACCCAAATTAAACATGAACCCAGCACTAAGATAATTTGATGGTATCCTTCCATTTTTTTCCCCCAATTTTCTTTGCTCATCTGTAACACTGTGGCCGTGAGCAGTGGCGAAGTGCGAGTTCTTCAATGCGGGTGGCAGTGTGAAGGACAGGATTAGCCTCCACATGGTGGAAGATGCTGAGAGGGACGGGATCCTCAAACCAGGGGACACCATCATCGAGCCCACATCCGGCAACACTGGTACAGGACATGGGTTATTCCCGCCAGAATCAAACAGTTAAAACCCGAATGACCAAATAGAGAGCAATTACTTTGCATGACTGACAAAGACTGTAGATGTACTGATACATAGTTGGTCCTTGTAGTCTGTAGTAGTTCTGTAACTAGTTTTCAGGCTAAATCACTGTGCCTTGTGTCCCTCCCATTAAAAACGTTTACGTTTATTCATTCAGCTGATGCTTTTCTCCAAAGCAGCTTACAATTACTCATTTGTACAGCTGTGTAATTTTACTGGAGCAATGTAATGTAAGTACCTTGTTCAAGGATACTACACCTGGAGGGGAGATTTGAACCTGCAACCTGCCATGCTCTAACCACTACACCACCAGCTGCCCCCTTTTACTGGGCTTCTCTCTCCCTCAGGTATTGGTCTGGCCCTGACTGCTGCTGTGAAGGGCTACCGCTGCATTATTGTCATGCCTGAGAAAATGAGCATGGAGAAGGTACTGGTTACTACACTGAGAACTGAAGTGAGAAATAAATGAATGGAATAGTGCTAATTCATCCACTGCCTAGGAAAGCTGCAAACCCCTGGGCTGAGATAAACATTAAGACCAACTGGTCCATTTCAGGTCGACGTGCTAAGAGCCTTGGGTGCAGAGATTGTCCGGACGCCAACTAGTGCTCGTTTTGACTCCCCTGAGTCCCACGTGGGTGTTGCCTGGAGGCTAAAGAACGAAATCCCCAACTCTCACATCCTGGACCAGTATCGCAATCCCAGCAACCCCCTGGCTCATTATAGCACTACAGCTGAGGAGATCCTGGACCAATGCGATGGTGAGTTCAGCCTTGTTTAGCTCTCTACTTTTTTTAAAATGATTTTTGGTGAATTCGGAGAGGCCAGATGCAGGTGGAATTTTAGGAGAAATCTAGTACATTGGTGTACATTATTGAGCTGTAGTATGTCTCTGTTCTTATACATGCAAACTTTGCAATTTCATGCAGGTAAAGTGGACATGCTGGTGGCTGGAGCGGGCACAGGGGGCACCATCACGGGCATCGGTCGAAAGCTCAAAGAGAAATGTCCAAACATCAAGGTCAGTTCCCGTTGTACCACAAACTCATCTGGGCCATTTACTCATTTTGTGAAATGTCTAGGTTGTCTCCTTCACAGGAATCAATTGCATGGTGATGTTTTTTTTTTTTTTTTTTAAATTTTATTGTCATATCAGACTAATCACTAGTCAAAGGGCAGGAAATGAGCCCTGTACCAGTGGAAATGATTAGAAAAGACTGGTTAGAAAGGGCTGATTTGAGTCTTGATTGTGATGTGTATCTTATGGGTGGTTATGCAGTTTAAAGTTTTCCTATGGGGGTTATTCTCACACTGTTCCATCTGTTTTCCAGATAATTGGAGTGGACCCTGAGGGCTCAATTCTGGCAGAACCAGAGGAGCTCAACAAGACAGATAAGACCCAGTATGAGGTAGAGGGCATCGGGTACGACTTCATTCCTACTGTGCTGGACAGATCCGTAAGTCTCTCTTCAAAATCTATTCCTCTTAGCCAGTCTGCTAACACACTTGAATAAATTCAAAGTTATTAGGCAACAAATGACCCATGCCAGATGAAATAAAACCAGTAGTTCTTAGAAATTAGAGCATATTTTCCATCTAAAACTATCCTGTTACTGGACCATAATGAGCCATAATCTCGGAGAATCAACTGTTTTTTGTGACAGGTGGTGGACCGCTGGTATAAGTGCAACGATGAGGAGTCTTTTGCCATGTCTCGCATGCTCATCAGAGATGAGGGTCTCTTGTGCGGTATGTTCTGTGACATACAATTTAAAAGAGCCGGTTGTTTAAAATGCAGAGAGTGGTGAGGAGCATGCATTGTCTGAGAGCTGCTGCAGGGTATTAAGGTTCAGTGGGAATGAACTCAGGTAGCTGGTGTCAAGGATAATGGATGTTTTGGTAGGCAGTTGGAGGAACGAGGGCAGGAGACATGGTTGGAGTTGACAGTCTGATAAAGTGGCCTCTGGAATATCACAGGGGGCAGCTCAGGAAGTGCCATGGCAGCTGCAGTGAAGGCAGCCAGGGAGCTGAAGGAAGGACAGCATTGTGTGGTTATCCTGCCCGATTCCACCCGTAACTACATGTGAGTGTGCTGAGGAATGCTGGAGGACAGGGATGGGTGTTAACTAGCCAACAGGTCAAAGTATCTGAGAACAAAATGCATTAATTCTGAATTATTAACTGTCCTACAGCTGAGAATGGGTAGTGGGTCCTTGTATGGTGGAGAACGTTGATATTGGGTATTGATGGGTTTGCTCTATGAGCTCTTATAGTTTCTGACTTGTTTCAGGTCCAAATTCCTGAGTGACAAATGGATGTGTGACAAAGGATTCCTTAGGGAGGAGGACATCATGGTCTCGAAGCCCTGGTGAGAGCTTCTCTTCATCAGAAACAAAATTGAGAAGGCCAGAGATGGCTGAGGTCTTGGTTCTCACTTGATGGAATTTGCAGCCATATCATGGCAACACAAGTCTGTCAAGTAAAATTGTTGCATTCTGGTGATTGTCCTGGTGCATTTGAGTGCAAAATGCAATAGCATAGTGACCTTCTTTGCAGGACCTACCCTTGAACACCATGCCCTAAAACTGTCTGTCAGACAAACATGTGGTAATCAAACCGAAACTGTCTTTAACTTAGAGCTGAAGTTACCTTTTGGTTCTGCTTTCTAGGTGGTGGAATCTGAAGCTCCAGAATTTGAACCTGTCTGCTCCTTTGACTGTCCTGCCCACTGTCACCTGCCAGAAGACCATCAGGATTCTAAAGGAGAAGGCCTTTGACCAGGCTCCCGTGGTTGATGAGTCTGGGTGGGTATGGCAGATCATGGCAGATCATGGTAGATCCGGGTCAGGCTCTTGCCTTGGTAGCCACTCTTAAATCTGGTCATCAGCTGCTGTGCTGATACCAGCTCATGGTCTCTTTACAGATAGTATAATAAACCAGCTTGACATCATTGCCTGATTCCTGCCTTCTGCATACCCTCCTGCAGGTTGATTTTGGGCATGGTTACACTCGGGAACATGCTCTCGTCTGTCCTGGCAGGAAAAGTGAAACCTTCTGACCCGGTCAGCAAGGTCCTCTACAAGCAGTTCAAACAGGCAAGCCCATTTACAATAGATTTAGCTCAGTTTGTTCTCCTCCAAGCTTAGTTTTAGATCAGTTATTTGCATTTCCTCTTGGCCAGGACCTCGTTCTCTTCCGCAGGATAGGATCTAACAGTTGTAAGGAATATGGCCAAGATCTGTTAGATATTCATCTTCTGACCTTTTGCCTTCCTCAGATTCATCTGACTGACAATCTGGGCAAATTGTCCCGTATTCTTGAAACAGATCACTTTGCCCTGGTGATCCATGAGCAAATACAGTGTAAGTCTCTGACTCCATATGTTAAATAAAGGTTAGGGTTCATACCAAGTATCATCAGGTCTGCTATAGTAACAAGAGAACCCATTTGGTTTCTCCCATTTCCTTTCTTTTGGGTTGCACAGACATGGCAGATGGCTCCTCTAACCTTAAGCAGATGGTGTTTGGAGTTGTGACAGCCATTGACCTCCTCAACTTTGTCACAGCCCGGGAGAAGAGGGAGCGCTCCGTGTCGGAGTGCACCGAAGATCTCTAGCAGCTTCCCGTGTGAAAGAGCATGGTCTAGTACCACAAAGACACCAGCTCTCTCACGCCCTTTGAGCACTGCTGCTGACACTGATGTCACAGTGTCTAAGTAATTGGGATCAGTGAAGAAGTCAGGATGTTTATAAGGCTTTCCTATCAGTTATGGGCAATTCTGGTTTGTCACGTGATTTCCATGATGCTTTAGGTCAACGAGTCTCAACCCTGACAACCCACTGTGTATGTTTTTGTTTAGAATGTATTGACTTGGACTTAGCTGAGCTTTTAATGTTGAATGGAATGAGTGTAAACCGTTAAATGAACACATTAGCACTTAAGTCCTTGGCATACTTTGCATTGCTCAAGCAGTGCTTGGCTATCTACTGCATTTTTTTAAAACACTCAAAAGTAGTCTGGATGAATATATTGATTTCAGTGAGTATGTACTCATAATTCTTTTGTTTCTAAAATTTTGTTGAATCAGTTGTCTGCATTTTGTAGCTTCATGTTCACTGATTTAATTTTCAGTGATCCAGCAATTGGAACATTTGGTTAAAACAAGTGTATCTGCGTAGTTTCACTGACATTTACATTTATTCATATAGCAGACTCTTTTCTCCAAAGCGACGTACATCTCAGAGAAAATACAATTTGTGCATTACATTAGGAGAAAGAGAGACATAGTTGCAGACGTGTGATTCTTAAGTAAACTTAGTTTGTTTCTTTCCACTTTATGCACCGTTGTATTGTCACTATAGTATGTATTCCTCAACACTATCTGTCTAAAATGATTTAATAACAAATTAAGTTTAATTTGTGGCTTCAGCCTGTGTGTGTGTGTGTGTGTGTGTGTGTGTGTACAAACTTGCATTCACAGTGGATTGTCCCAGGTGCAATTAAGGACAGCTGCTGCAGGCCTTTAAATGGTCCTTAAATAATCATTTTGATTTCCAGTTGTAGATGTTTCAGTTTGTCTTGTATTACTAGTATTGTACATGATTGCAATGGACTAATAAGTAGGAAATGGGTTCCGGTTTGTATGGAAAACCATGCATACAATCACAGGACTTCCTGTTTCTGATGACTGGATAATCTCAGCACAAAGACGTATGGTGTGGGTGTATTATTGCAACTATTCACTACCAGTTGTGTGAGGAAGAGGTGGGATAAGAAGTACAACACACAATCGTACGTGTATGGAGTTTGATCGCTCTAAATACAGTGAACTCTCAATTCATTCATGTATCAGATGTTCCTGTACAACAAATGTTTGTCATTTAAAGACTGTACAACTTCTAAGAGAACAATGCATCCCAAACCAGGTGTTATGTCATGTTTTTGGTGAATGGTTTCAGTACTTTTGGAACCACATTTGAATGCTGAGCCCATGGAAGACAAAGTTAATGTTTACAATTTTGCCCAAATAAATGGTGGTTTGCTGTCATGCCATTTCAGGTAAGTTAAGGCAAATCCATACAGGCCTTCGCTCACGGCAGCATGACATACCAGTAGCTAAGGGGCACCAGCTTGCTGCACCTGTGTATCTCCAACAGGGGGCATCAAAAGAGCAATATTTAGAACTCACTGATATGGCGCTGGTGGCACAGTGGGCTGGACCGGGTCCTGCTCTCTGGTGGCTCTGGGGTTCAAGTCCCGCTTGGGGTGCCTTGTGGTGGACTGGCGTCCTGTCCTGGGTGTGTCCCCTCCCCCTCCAGCCTTACGCCCTGTGTTGCCGGGTAGGCTCCGGTTCCCTGTGACCCCATATGGGACAAGCGGTTCCGAAAATGTGTGTGTGTGTGTGTGTGTGTGTGTGTGTGTGTGTGTGTGTGTGTGAGAGATATGGCGCTTTGGACAGTTAATGCATAACTTACAGCAAAATGTACACAATATGTTGTATCCACAATTTTGTCACTAATAGAATTGTACAAATAATCTGCAACTGGCATTTAGTTCACTGTGCTGTTTACTTTGCCCTGCGTCTCAGGTGGGGACTTAGCACCTGCTCTGACAGCCTGATTTGAATTTTGCAGTCCTCGGAATCAGATGTTTAGCTGAAGCTGATTGATTCTTGTCCCCTGAGTCATGCTTGCCCTGCAATGCCACATGCACGTGCTCCTCTGGTTCATGGAAATTACCAGAAAGAGGCCATTTGCACAGTTACTGGATTGAATGTACTCTACTGTTGCACTTCTGGTGGTTCAAAGCAGTGTTCAGATTAGGTGTTTCAAAAATTCTGTTCTTGTGATGCCCACAGAGCGGCTGACATTCAGCATTGTCCTGTCAATAAGACCAAGTACCCTACTGAGCTGATTCCATACCGATTTCCCCCACATACTGATGGCTGTTCCTGCAGCTATCACTGTGTATTATATTATTATACTCTGGGGTAGGGGTAGCTGGTAGTGTAGTGGTTTGAATTGCTGCCTTTAGACCCAACGCTTACAGGTTTGAGTCTCACCTCCAGCTGTAGTACCCTTGAGCAAGGTACTTACCCTTTATTGCTCCAATGAAATTACCTAGCTGTATGAATGGGTAAAAAATTACTATTTTTAATTTTTTTTTTTTTTTTACAATTATAATTGTAAATGGTTTTGACATTGTAAATTGCATTGGAGAAAAGTGTCAGTTAAATGAAATAATGTAAGCCTAAATATTGAAAATCAGCTCTTGGAGGAGCATCAAGGAAAAAAACATGCATATGTGACAGCTGGTAGCATAGTAGTTTGAGCTGCTGGCTTTGGACCCAGAGGTTGCAGGTTTGTATGTCCTCTCTGGCTGTAGTAGCCTTGAGCAAGGTATTTACCCTCAGTCCCTCTTGTAAAGTTACCCAGCTATATAAATGGGTAAATAGTTCTAGGTACCTTAACATTGTAAGTTGCACTGGAGAAAAGTGTCTGCCACATAAGTAAATGCATGAGCCAAGTGATTAGAATTTAGCCACAGACATCTTACCCCTAAACTTGATGACAGGGCAGAAGTTTGCCAGTGCTTAACCCCCATTACATCTGCCCCTGCTTTGCGACAATCTACCGCTTGTGCATTCCATGCTTGTTTGTGATACCACTTTGGTCTTTGGGCTGGAAAAAAGGCAGCGCTGTCAGTTTTCCATAAGCCTCTTTTCAGAGCTCGGGAAAAGCCCTTCAGGATTACATCAACACAGTTGTCATAAAGCCAGCTTGGAAGTCAGTAAACTCGCACCCAGTTCACCGAGTCGGGGGCATCTGTGCTGAGGACCTGAAATCTTGATACAACCTATTTAATTCGTCCTAACCCAAAGGTTTTCCTAAGAAGGTTCAATCGGTCATATTTAGTTCTGATGAATTACACACCAGTCCAGGGACCATAAAAAATGCCATCGTGTTTCTTATGTTAAAGCACGGTAGTAGTTGTTGCTGGAAGAATAGAATACTCTTCATCAGCCAGTAGGTCTCAAGCAGCCAAGATACTGGATAAAGTATTCAGAGAGTGCATTCATACACACCAGACTCTTCTGTAAAAGAATACAGATTGGAGGACATGGCAGGAGCAACGAAAACGCAGATGGGAGGTCATCACTGGAAAAGTCCATCCATCCATCCTCAATAACCAGTTTCCTCTGCAGGGTGCTCTTTGTCCAGAGTCTATTCCAAAACCATAGGCTGCTCGCAGAGACTCTGTATGGGTCACAGATTGGAAGATCATAATGTTTAATTTTCACTATCGTTTCAAGTTTTTCAGTGTGAGATGTTTTGTTTCGTCAATCGGATGAGGCCTGCATGGCAATGTTACCTTCAATAACTGAGCATTTAGTATGCTGTGAAAGAGTATTTTCCCCCCCTCCTGATTTCTTCTGTTTTTGTGTATATCACACCTCTAAATCGTTTTAGATCTTCAAACAAAATACAACACGAAACAATGGCAACCTGAGTAAACACAGAACACAGTCTTGAGTTTTTTTTAATTAAAGCAAAAAAGTTATCCAACACCTATCACCCATGTGAAAAACTAATTTCCCCCTTAAACTTAAAATCTGGTTGTGCCACCTTTAGCTGCAATAACTGCAACCAAACACTTCTGATAACTGGAGATCAGTCTGTCACAGCGCTGTGGTGGAATTTTGGCCAACTCTTTTAGTTCCGCCATATTGAAGGGTTTTCGAGCATGAGCTGCCTGTTTAAGGTCCTGCCTTTTTGACCCCTTCAGAGGTTGATTTACTCCTATGCTTTGGATCATTGTCTTATGCATTAATCCAGTTGCGCTTCAGTTTCAACTTATGGACTGAAGACCAGACATTCTCCTTTAGGATTTTCTGGTAGAAAGCAGAATTCATATTTCTCTCAATTATTGCAAGTTGCCCAGGCCCTGAAGCAGCAAAGCATCCCCACACCATCACTCTGCCACCACCATGCTTGACCATAGATATGATTTTTTTTGTGGAATTTGGTGTTTTTTTTTACCTGATGTAACGTGACCCATCTTCTAAACAGTTCCACTTTCAGCTCATCAGTCCACAGAACATTCTCCCAGAGGGTTTAGAGGATCATCAGGTTTTGGTTGGCAAAATTCAGACAAGCCTTAATGTTCTTCTGGGTTAGCACTGGTTTTCACCCTGCCACTCTTCCATAGATGCCATTTTTGCCCAGTGTCTTTCTGAGAGTGGAGTCATGAACAGTGACTTTATTGATGCAAGAGAGGCCTGTAGTTCCCTTGATGTTGTCTTTGGCTCTTTTGTGACTTCCTAGATGAGTCTTCGCTGTGCTCTCCGTGGAATTTTGGAAGGTTGGCCACTTCTGGGAAGGTTCATTACTGTGCTGAGTTTCTTCCATTGGGAGATAATGGCTCTCACTGTGGTTCTGCAGTCCTAGAGCCTTTGAAATAGCTTCATAACCCTTCCCAGACTGTGGTATTTCAAACACCTTCTTCCTCATCATTTCTGGAATTTCTTTCAACTTTGCCATAGTGTGTTACTGGGTAAGACCTTTTAACCAACTTCATGTGGCTGAAAGAGTTCTATTTAAGCGTTGATTTGATTGGACAGGGCTGGCAGTAATCAGGCCTGGGTGCGTCTAATCCAGCTGAACCCCATTATGAATGCAGTTTCATAAATTTGGTGAAATCTGCTATGGGGGCAAGTACATTTCACACAGGCCCAGTTGGTATTGGATAACTTTTTTCTTCGATAAATAACATTATCATTTAAAAACTGTATTTTGTGTTTACTCAGGTTACCTTTGTTTTATGTTAGATTTTGTTTGAATTTCTGAAACAATTTAGTATGAGATATACACAAAAACAGAAGAAATCAGGAAATCTGTGTCTCTGGTTTACCTTCGTTTACCTGAAGGCCTTGTGATGTGGAGCCTGCCCTGTTTATGTTCTTGTAACATAGACAGTCTCTCCACTGGTCACTGTACATCTAATCTGTGTTCACACATCAAGAAATGCATAGGTGCCCGATGCCTTTGTCAAAACTCTTCATGATTTTAAATAGACAAAAGCAGCTCGTCATCCTCAGTACTTGTTCAGAATAGCCTGCTTTCTTTCAGTCGTTGACTTAGAAGAAATGGCTGCTGAATGGTTGCTCCCCAATCTGGAGGTGTTGTCACTTTGACAGCCAGGTCCTGGTGCACACCTGGTGCACACCTGGTGCACACCGTTACACTTGAATCTTGTTGCAAGAGCTGCAGAAACCCCTCTCCCCATTGTCCCCCCGTTCCTCGCTGCCCTGTTTATTTTGGCAGAAGCCGGTTACTGGCATGAAGTCCAGACTCTAGTGGGCCAACCAGGCTGCTGTCGTCGGGTCACGGCACCGCCCTGGCCCATTCTGCTGACAGCACCGCTGCTGCCATGAGATAATTCCATTCCAGAAAAATCCAGCCTAATGCCCCTCATTTTTTGGGGCAAGTATATATAGAGGGAACAGCAGAGGGAGAAGAGACACCCAGCCCTTGGGCTCGCTCTTTCTTCTGCCCCATTCCCCCGTAGCTCAGCTCGAGCCCTCGGCTTGCGCCTCTGTCGCTGCCAGTAAGCACCCGCACCAGGAGCCCATCCAAGATAGACACCATGGACGTTGCCATCCAGCTCCCGTGGTTCCGCCGTGCTCTGAGCCCCTTTTTCCCCCCCCGCCTCTTTGACCAGTTCTTTACCGAGGGCATCTTTGACTACGACTTCTTCCCATTCTCTTCCTCCACCATCAGTCCCTACTACAGACATTCGCTGTTCCGCAGCTTCCTGGACTCCTCCAGTTCTGGCATCTCTGAGGTACGAAATGTGATCTGCAATGACGTTTTTAGCTGCAGATGTGGAGCACACCACATGAGAGTAATTACTAGCTTTGTCTTCTCGGTGTCAAATTGTCAAATTGTCTTGGCTTTGCTTTACTGCCTTTTGTTAATTTTCCATTGTTTATTTTATCCAAAACAAAATCACTTCACCACCCCCTAAAATTATGGGCAGTGTGTCACTGAATTTTTTTCTCATGCTCTCTTTTCTGAGGCACGTTCAGAGTCTCCAAAGAGTCACATGGTTCTTATTTTTTCTCTGCATACCCTTTGTAGCTTCGTTGAACTGGCTTTTGTCAGCAAAAGCACATCAGTCAAAACTCACTCACTGTCTTTTCAGCATCTGCAAAACCAGGTTTCTCAGCATCGATGCAATGAATCATGGGTCATCACACTGAATCCCTGGGATCTGAGCAGTTATTTGACAATGTGCTAAATAGGTGCGGGAGCATGTGAATATTGCAAAGCGAAATGCCTGAAAATTACACAAATTTATAAAATGCACTTCATGGCTTTCAGTAGACCTGCATTTGGAAAGAGAACGAGGTGAAGCAGAGGTAGGCAGACTGTGCTCCTGATATGTAGAACATGAAACAGACACAACGTTGTCCATTAGGAGGAGTTGCGTAGACTTGAGTCCATTCCGCCGTGGAGCACTAGTCTATTTTGATGCAATATTATTCCGTAGAGGTAAAAATAGGCTGAGAGCTCAGTGTGATGAAGCTATTGGAAATGTCTTGACCTATAATGTCATCAGACCATGTAATTTGTCTGGCTCGGGGATGCACATCAGATACAGCCATGTGTACATAGTGCTAATGGACTTTAGGGAAATGTATGGGTACTAAATCAGAAGTGTTGGAATTATTGTCAGTGAAAAACAAATGCACTGTTCATCATGGACTATGAGAATTTGCCAGAAAAAAATCTGACCTATGATCTTGAGGTCGGTGATTGCGGTCTGACCATCTGTAATTCTATATTTCATTTTTATCATTTCTCATTTCCGATAATCCATTTCCACCAGCTGTGACCTGCAGCAATCCCTTGTGCTTCCCACAGGTGAGGTCTGACAGGGACAAGTTCACGGTCCACCTGGATGTGAAGCACTTCTCCCCTGATGAGCTCAGCGTTAAGGTTCTGGACGACTGCGTGGAGATCCACGGCAAACATGGAGAGAGGCAGGTGAGCAGCCGGTTGGCCCACCGCAGCGCAGCCGGCACAGATCACCCGGGAAAGGCGTTCTGTTCCATTCTGTTGCTGCAGACGAGCTAATCCACAGCAGCGTGGGCAGCTCAGCCCTTGGGGTCTGTGGGGTCATCTGGAATACGTTTGACACAAACCAGTCATCATCTGACGTAATTGTCCGTTAATCTCATCTGGCCCAGTTTTGAGGAACTCTAAACAAGTGAGATTCAAAGCAGCCTGCGTTATTGATGAGCTCCAGGGGATGCTGGCTCATTGTCGCTCTAATTCATGCTTCGCACCTTCATGCTGCAGGTGTCCAGGACCTTAGAAGTCATTCAGTGGTCTAGTGGGTCTTCTCAGTGAATCACGTGAGGCTGGCTGAGGGATCTCTCCTGCTGCTGTGTGCGCAAAAAAGGGCTAAATTTCTGGTCCCAGACTCTTCCGTTCTCTCTGAGATGTCCTTTGAAAACATTTGTAGCCGTTATCAACACGAGAGCAGCCGCACGTCACGTGTGTGTGGGTGCGAGACAGGGGGGTTTCTGTCCTGCGGAGCAGAGGCCCTGGTTAGAAAGCAGACGTAGCATGAGAAGCGGTGCCGTCATCGCCTGCCGCCTCCTCCACACCACTGTATCGGGGCCACGTTTGCAGACAAATGACTCCAAAGTGCGCAAATAAGCCGCCACACTCATGCGCATCAGGCAAATCCCAGCTGGAGACCGACTCCTCGGCAGATAGACGCTGCGCACAGCGAACGCACTGTGGCAAGTAATTGGATTTTGTAGCGCGTACAGTAACCAGTACAAATGTGACGCAAGTCATCCAATCAAGGGTGAAAACAGTTTTCTCATGATTTTTTTATTCCTATGTAATTACTGCGATGCTATAAATCAGACAATTGCAATGATTCCCACAAAAGCCTCACACATTCCTCTGTGTGTGTGTGTGCGTGCGTGTGTGTGTGTGTGTGTGTGTGTGTGTGTGTGTGTGTGTGTGCGCATGCTGCAAACAGTAGATGGCACTGGATGCTGTAATTCCCCGTTAGACAAATAGCGTGACGCTGGTATTGGTACTGTGTCATTTATTTACTATTTCAAGTAGTCCCACAGTCTCCGTCTTTCCTTCTTTCAATTGGAGGCTTTTTTCTTTATTATGGGATTTTTTCAGTGCATTACTTCTGCATGTTTAGAGTCTCCAAACCCTAACATGATCCATAGATTAATTATGAGCAGACGACACTGGACACCGACTGGTCGACCAGTCTTTTGTCCATTCGTGTCCTTGTTTTTGCTACTCACATTCCCATTCCGCTTCTTTCTTTTGTATCTGTTCTTTTTCTGCATTACAATCTTCCTCCCTACTCTGCTTCGATCCAGGATGATCACGGGTTTATTGCCCGTGAGTTTCATCGCCGCTACCGCCTTCCTCCAAATGTGGACCAGACAGCCATCACCTGCACACTGTCTTACGATGGGCTCCTGACCCTCTGCGTGCCCAGGGTTTCCTCGGCAACAGACTCCAACCGCGGCGACCGCAGCATCCCCATCACCCGTGAGGACAAGCCCAACTCGGCTGCCTCCTCTTAGGTGGACGTGGCCCAGAAGCCAAAGGGAGGGGCACAGGTGCTGAGGGCAAAGGCAGTGACAGATGTGTGTGCAGGTACACCTTTACCACATCAATCATTCCTCGTCCCCTGACGCCAAGAGCCATTCATAGATGTCAGCGCATGTCTAGCTTCTTATGTTCTCTTTTTAGCAATAGTCATTACTATTAATACATCATTAATCATCAGAGTCATCGTCATTATGATGATCTGCTCCGAGAATGGAATGAGAAGGATGGTATTTGAGATCCAAAGGAAAAGGAGTAACCATGTGTGACACCGCTGAATCCAACCCTTGTCTGCCTTAAACCCAAGAGACAAAGGAGAACTGAGGTGGAAACCTGGAGAACGACTGGGGTTCTAATGGGTTATGTGCACTCGGCTGTTCAGTCTCACAACGTGTTTCAAGATGGACTCCATCACCGCTACCACCCACCCACCCAGCTTATTTCACACTTGTATGCCTTCTTCCACCCCCCTCATCTTCTACTTCATGCTCTGTCACACTGACATCTGACAGATATCTGCTAAAAAGTGAATAAAGCTATAAAAGTAACATAAAACACTTGTGTGTGTGTCTGTGTGTGTTTCACTCAGTAGTTTGGAGAATAACAAGTGAAGATCTGACAAAGTTATGGAGTAGGTGAAAGCCAGAAATCAGCAAGTAATCCTGGAACTAAGTGTAAAATGAGGCTTTCTTTGCGCTCCGGGACCCTAGATTCCATCATTTTGATCCGATTTTCTTTTTTCTCCTTGGGTGCATGTGGTTCCTTAATACTTTCAACACTGTTTGACTTTGTTAATGTTTAATAAGGCGAAATGGCCTCGTTTCCCGAACGTAGCGGTCCCATGGGGTGTTAACCATGACATCAGCACATTCCAGAGGCTGTGTCACCCAGACGGTGACACCATCCCACCCAGAGCTTAATTTCCTGAATCCCTTTTCCCAGCCATGGCTAGTTTCACTCGCTGTGACCTTAACTGCCCTGTTCAGTACTGATTATCTACAGTGTGGAACAGGCCTTGAATTGGAGCCACTGAAGGGGTTATTGGTAGTTTAGTGCTTGGAGCTGTTGCAGGTTCAAATCCCAGCCCCAGCTGTAGTACCCTGGAGCAAAGTACTCACCCTAGAAACACACACACACACACACACACACACACACACACACACACATTGACTGAAACTGCTTGTCCCAATCAGGGTCACGGCAAACCGGAGTCTAACCTGGCAATGCAGGGCACAAGGCTGGAGGGGGAGGGGACACACCCAGGACGGGACGCCAGTCCACCACAAGGCACCCTAAGCAGGACTTGAACCCCAGACCCACCAGAGAGCAGGACCCGGCCAAACCCGCTGCACCACCGCACCCCTGTCACCCTAGAAATACTCCAGTAGAATTACCCAGTTGTGTAAAGGCAGGGTAAGGAAGCATCAGCTAAATGAATAAATGTTAGAGCACTAAGATCTTTACTGTACATAGCAGCGACTCAAAGTTGATGACACAGAAGGACAGTTTTGATGTCTTTTTCTTGGTTATCGACACCATGACTTCTGCTACAGTAGAGCATTTTCCTGACGGGACAGTGGACTCAGTGTTCGGCAAGAACCGGAACGGCTGTGCTCTGCACAGGGTATTGGAGGGAAACGGACTCTGGACTGACAGCTCCAGTTGGACAGCGGCTCTACATCCCCTTGTGACCCTGGGGCCAAACTGAATCACCGCCGCAAACGCAACGTGTCACACACAGCAGGCTCATGTTGCTGCCGCGAAGCAACATATGACTAGAACGATTTGTAATTATCTCACAAACATGTCACGGGTCATTTGGACCCACCTCCCTGCTCAGAAAATGCGTTTGGAACACATTTTGCCCTTGGTTTAATAATATATTTGGTTTTATAATATTATTTAAAAAAAAGAAATTGGTAGGAGGGTATGAGGATTTGTCTATCCCGTGTTTTATGCACCTACTTGAACGATGAACCTCGGTGCAGCAAGTGGTAGGTAACAAATTAGGTTTACTTAAGAATCACATGTCTGCAACTATGTCTCTATCTCTTAATGTCATGCATAAATTGTACTTTTGCTAAGATGTACATCGCTTTGGACAAAACCATCTGTCCAAATGAATAAATGTAAATGTAATGTAAATGGTTTAGGTTAATGATTTCAAAGGCAAAATAACTGGCTTACCCTCCGTGACCTTGGAACTACCAGTTCTTAGAATGCAGCTAGTTTAAGTATAACCTATATTCATAAGCATTTTTCCAAAAAATTTGCCCCTTTCTTTTCCACTCATTTCACATCTTTGCGAACAATCAGCTGCAGTCCTCCTTTTCATCGTTTTTCACGAGCCCTAACAGGATCGGCTGTATCGTGGTTTCAAAATGCAGCCAACTGAAAATTTCACAATACGCTGAGTATTCATGTCATCGTATATTTTAAAACATGAAGCCCATAGTTCAGAGACGGTACGCTTTTTCTTCGAAGTCAGAATTTTCCTTATTTGCAAACAGAACATTAAATTAGTGAGAAAATCAACTCCATGTCACCTTATTTCTGAGTATGTGGGAAGCAGAAGATGCCTTGCCATTTTAATGCAGAATGTGTCAGTGCTTCTGCTGAACAGCACTTCTGCGGTACTGTAAGCCTACGGAAAGGCATGGGTGATGCTGAACATAGAGGCAACGCACACCCTGTATGTTTACGCACATGGCGCCTGATGACCTCAATCTGTGTTTGTAGTGTGACCGACGGCAGTCCATTACTGTGTCATGCCATCTGTAGACATCATCCGCAGTTCCCCCCCGCGTCTTGCACAATGCGGAGACACGTCAGGGGGGCAGATGCATCATGTGTCAGGGAGACTGCGATAAGAGCTCTTAGACTGAGGGCAGCAGTCAGTAAAGCGCTGAGCCAACAGACTCGGAGGCACGGTGTCAGTGTGGAAGCAAGGTGTCCTGTTCCTCCCTCCCTCCCTCCCTCTTTGCAGTCATTTCAGAGATCTCACAGCACGTACTCTGAAAGTGATGTGGAGGCGGGTTGTGGGGGGTGGGGGTGGAGGACTGCGGGGGCCTGCTGTTTAACTGTGTCGTGGGAATGTGAGAGCAGAAACGTGTCGACTGAACAAGCCCTCACCGCATTGTGTGTCATGCGGGGAAACGGCGCAGTCTCTCAGCGCACGAACGGACAGCGCACCTCTGGGCTGGGAGAGGTCGACCGCTGCGGCAGACTGAAATATGGTGCAGGAAAAAAGTATATGTGAAAAAACGGGCATGACTCTGAATTTTATTTGCTGTTTTGAAACGGCTGAATCCATAAGGGCAACTAAAATGAACATATGTTGTTTCTCTGCACTGTATCTAGTAACAGTTTATTATTGCTGAGCTTCCAAGCTTCCAAGAATAATAATAATAATAATAATAATAATACAGAGGCTTTGATAAGAGGTTCAACACTTAAAATGACAGCAAACTTTCAGTGACATCACTTAACAAGGGATTTCAAGGCTGTACGTGGGTATAATAGGGTGTCCATAGCCGGAAGGAGCCCTTGAAATACTCTGGGAAATTCAGTAAGATGATTAAAAGTTTACATGCTATTGCTAAGTAAAAGGGACTTGGGGGAAGGGGGGGGGCAGTGCAGCAATCCTGACTGACTGGTACAAGGCCTGAGGCTCTTATTAATGTTGGTAATGCAAAACGTGAGAGTGTTAAGCCATAAGTTAGTAATACACACACACGTTTTCAGAACCGCTTGTCCCATACGGGGTCACGGGGGAACCGGAGCCTACCCGGCAACACAGGGCGTAAGGCCGGAGGGGGAGGGGACACACCCAGGACGGGACGCCAGTCCATCGCAAGGCACCCCAAGCGGGACTCGAACCCCAGACCCACCGGACAGCAGGACCGCGGTCCAACCCACTGCGCCACCACGCCCCCCAAGTTAGTAATATGTTTTCTCATATTCATTTTGTTTCACAGTCATATTCTGTTTCAGCAGAATATGAATGTGAAACAAAATTAATATGAGAAGCACTTTAGTAAACTGAGTACAATAGCTGTTTTTTGCTCACTTTGGTATGACAGTTGAAGTAAACTGGATTTCACCAGCACAAGGGATCACAAAATTTCAGTTAGAGGCAGAGTAGAGCCAAGTACTCTGACTGAACACTGACTGAGCACTGACCGAGCACTGACCGAGCGCTGACCGAGCACTGACAGCACCGATTGAGCACTGACTGCGTACGCCAGCTGTTTACACACACCCGGCGAGGAGTCGGGTGGACAGGCACCTTGCTGACCACGCTGACTATTGCGAAGCTGGCTGAGACGCCAGGGCCCCGGCCGCCGGGAGGCAGCACACTCGCAACACCCCACACCTAGACGCCGCGGCCCCGCCGGCTCCACGTCGCTCTGGCTCCGACGGGGACGAGGAACGTGCCGAGAAATCCCAGCGTGGAGCTCGCGGCCGCCGGGAGCTCGAGGGTTCATGCGCAGACTGGGCAGCGTTGAGCCCGCCACGCTGTCTTACAGCTGCTCCCCGTAAGGCTCTGGGAACAAAGGAGGCCGAGCTGGTTATTCATTATATGTGGACGTTGTTATTGCAGCATCCTGATAATGTAACGTGTGTGCTGGGGAGAGGTGGGGAGAGCAGGAGAAAGATTTTCTCTCAGCCTTTCAGGGTCAACTGTGAGCGCAATGACGCACGTAGTGCCCTGGAATGCTTAGCGCTAGTTAATATTGTACGCGAGGCACTGCTGTTTGGCAAAACATTCCAGCGGAGCCCTTTTGTGTTCAGGTTCACCGAGCAGAGCCGTGCCTCTTTATCTCTAGGTTTTTTCCACGCTCCTTTGAACGAAGGCTTGCGGAGAGCACGACGGCGGTGAATTAAAACGTTCGGTGCGCAATACCCCAGTGCGGTTTCCTTCAGTGTCGCGGGTGAGGCCCGAAAGGTTTGTTTTCTTTGAGCCTCGCACAAAACGTACCGTCAGCTAACCCAAATAATTCTGTCGCCGACAATTTATTTATAATTATGCACGGGGTAGCAGGGAACCACATTTCTGTGCCTCTCCCGTTCAGTCTCACTTCCTCCCTGTTTTCCCGAATTTGCTTCCTAAAAAGGACAACGTCACCCGCCGAACCGTCAGAAGTAAATGAATCCTTCATGGGTTTTCTAATATTTATGCTCATGTCCCACGAAAACACTCGCAGCATAATGCACAAGGACAGAAAGTATCATTTTAAGCGGACGAGTTCCTTCCCTCATTGAGCTGGAAGGGCCGCTCCGCACACGTCAAGGTGTTCGGTGGCGTCCGTTCTCAAAATGGCAAAATATTAAGACACTTGCTTTCTTTAACTTATTCAGAGACCTTTTGAGAATTGCATCACTTATTGATGACTGATGAGAGTTTAATGACTTTTGCATTCGTCAGAAATTGGAAGGATAACGCATGTAAATTTTTTGTGACGTGTTATGGTGTAAAAACGGTGCTAGGGCTGGGAATTATGTGCTTTTTAGGTGAGGATGTCAGCAATTGCCACATCAGGCCTTTCTCGTTCGGAATTACAGATTTAAAATAAATAATTAATGAAAATTAATGCAGTGACCTTAAAAAAATCTGAAAAATTTAACGTATCATGACAATTTTATCCCGCACATCTCGCAAACACGGTTGTCTGCTTGGTGTGTACCGTCATTACTGTATAAGAATGGAAAAGTCTGGAACGGAAAATTTTCGGTGACCTCTGGAAATTAAGTGCCATGGGAAATAATGTCAGATAGAGATCGTGCAATTTCAGGGAAAACCTTTGTCTTCTTAACAGCCGTAACCGCCTGTATGGACTGGGCTCTAGAGAGGCCTGGACTCAGCATCTCTCATTTGTGTACTGCCTTTGGTGAAATCTTGACAGATTACTCAGTGTTTTCATAACAGCGTCTGTGGTGTTTGACATTGATACATCATTCACCCACACACTTCCTTCGGTGAGTCCGCTCAGTGCGGGTCCTCGACCGTGAAGAATATACCTTTATATGAAATTTCTCACATAAAGTTATTTCTAAAGGGAAATGCCGTACTTCTGCACAGAATAACAGTGATGAAGAATAATGACGATGGAAGACGAGAGCACTTTTTTTGTTCAGAAGAATCACGCAGTGGTGGGATGAAAAGGCTGGTTTTTGGAATCCATTGTGGTACATAAGAAGGAAGATGAGCTTTCTGCCTGATGAGGCTGTTCACCTCAAGCATTTTTACTCATATGCAATGAGTAATGGCATTAAGTGATGGTCACTATGAAACTTGAAAGAGGTAGAATTTCATTTTTTGGTGTGTATCACACATTGTTTCATGTTTTTGTTATTCCTGTCATAACCTAAACATGAGTAGTTGACCTTTAGAGTACCAAAGCAAATGATGAGAAACACTGTGATATAAACACTTCATATTTCAAAGTAAATTTATTTTAATAAATAGCAGCTTAAATAGATCAATCTCGCATACAGGTACACAAGACAACTTGGAAATCAGAAAAACATTTCTGTAATGCAAATGACAAAACAATGAAAAAATGACATTGTTCTGAACGTAAAGAACACAAATGTAGTGTTTCAATTATTCCTCAGTCAGAATGTAATAAAGATGCATCACTCTAAGTCAACAAACAGTCAACAAAAGAAACACATATTAGAGATGAAAAAAATAAAGTGCATTGCTGAAATAGCACAAATATGGGAGCTGGGAGTATAGAAGAACTTCTAGCTCATGGCTTCACAGAAAGTCTCTGCTTTTAAGCTGAGCTAAAAACAACTTTCAACGCGTATAGCTGGTTTACAATATGTCATATTTTTGATCATTTCATCATTGTATTTATTCAGAAGGCACAACCATTACTGGAAATAACACTGATAATAACGTCATTTATTAGAACTATTTATCATGGAAGACAAGGAGTTACCACTACAGGGGTGTGGTGTTTAGAGCAAATTCAGAAAAATCATTTGGTAAACAGCAAAATGCAAAGTGCAAATCTTTTAAAAGGTTCCATGACAAAATATAAATACGTGATGCATGGCAATAATGCTTTGTGAATTCTATTGCTACACATGGTTTTTTGATTATCTGAAAAGGGGGGGGGGGGGTAGAAAGTACAAACCAATAGATCAGTAACAACTGTAATCTATCGAATTGATATGGGCTGTCACCCTGAATATCTAACACTGGATGTATGTTTTACAGACCAACCCCACTGTTTCGCAGGATTTCGAGTAGTTCTCTATAGTCTGTGTAATAGAAAGCAGCATTTATGGACACGTAGACCCATCTTTGGCTTAGTCTAACGCTGTTGTATTATTATAAAGCCATCTATATGAAAGGCAACACAAAATGACCTTCATCCTACTTACGTCTGCAACCAATGACTCTTCCTAAATGTGTTTTTATTATTATTTTTGATCATTCAAACAAATGTTTTTCTTCCGTTACTCCTATAGACACAAAAACAAAAATCTGAAAGACAAACGTAACAAGCGCAGTAACTTTGCTTCCTATCCTTCTATTTTCTTGGTGTCTGCACTTCATTTTGAAATATTGCACATATGCTACGTCAGTGTGCTACATTAAAAAAAGCTTTGTTGCAAACAGTGGCTAAAACAGGAGCGATTTTTAAAAACACTCAAAAAAAATTAAGCTGAACTGCAACAGGCCACACTAAAAGGGTGAACTGCAGCAATTGCAAGACCACTGGGAGATCATGCAATGTACGAGGAGGTAGATATGCTGGAAAAACAAAAGCGGGGTAGTGGTCAAAGCAGAAAAATATGGGATCTGTTGCGTCTTTAGTCCCGTAGATGTTCGGATAAGCTGCAGGTCCTTTCCTGTTGCTACACACAGAACACCAGGACAAAGCATGTGGATGTCACTGAACCAAATATACCGCATAGAGCCGGGCAACAATTCTGGCGTCTGCAATTAGTTCTGTTCCAGACAAAAAGAAAGCATATTTGTTCTCACTAATTATGCAGCATTTCTAAGGCCTCTGTGGTTTTACTTTGTGTTACCCAAGCTTAGCTGTTGTCTGTACAGTTTCCAAAGAGGAGTCAAAGGACTAATTTACAAGGTTTCGGAAAAGCTTGGTACTGCATATTTTAGACATTCTGTATCGCTAACAAAGACCAACTTACAAGCAAGGAAGCTTTGGTTATTTGCAACAAATGTGAGCTAAATTAATCTAGGTTGTTCTCAGGGGTGCAGAATCCTCCTGCATTCCTCAACTTCATAAGCCAGCAAACAAACCGATCGTCTGTGCCATCAGTATTATTTCTAATGTACAGTAAGCAGACTGGTCAGTGTTTATAGTGAGACCAGTGACTGACACGTACCTATTGCATGGTAACCTTCTGAGCCCCACATCCCAGTCCAGTATTGCTTTCTGAGGGTCGGGGTGAGGGCCTTCACAGAAGTTTCATTATTGCTAGAATCGCATTAACAAAGACATAATATATATGAATATGTGAAAAACAACTTATCACTTGTAGTCTGTTTTTTCTTTCCTTATTTCTTTCTCAAACACTGGCACTGGAAGAATCAGTCTCCGGTTCCTTTCAGAACAATCCTACTGTCCAGAGCTGTGGTCTGCTCAGTCTTCCTCCAGGTGAATAGCCTTCACTTTACTCTTCTTCCATTTCAGTGTTGTATGAATGCGTTTGCCAGTACTCCACTTCCTAGAGCAGTATTCCAAAATGTGTCTCTTTACTTGACCATCAAACAGCTGCTGAGCTGCTGCTGTCTCACATTTCCAAGCCTTTGCAGCTCCGAGTCTCGGCTGGGTGCTATGGCCACATTCCAGCCTACCTGGTGGGGCAGGAAGGAGAAATGTGCTGGGAGCTGAGGTCGTGCCTGGCCCTGGGGGCGATGACTAATATGCAGTTGAGCCTCCAGAAGATGGGCGGCAGAAGCCACCGGGGACAAAGATGTCGAGGAAGACTCTACAGACTGCTGCCAGAGGGCGGTCTGCATGTTAAGAGGAGCAGGGCAGTGAGGAAGTACCTGCTGGGGCTCAGTCAAATGCGGGGGTGTGGTGGGGGGGTCAACAAAGACAACGGTCGGGCAGAAGAGGCCAGATGATGGGGTCGACTTTGGTTGATGTGAAGACATGGGCTGTTTCTGCTGGTGCTGCATCTGCAGCATTCTGAGGAGGAACAGAAGCGAACAACATTCGGTATTGGGAATTTCACAAGTAAAGGGATCGGTGCAAATTCTTCGGACTTGAGTGTGGCTAAATATGGATAAAGCTGACTGGAAGGTGCCCTCACCTTTGCTGAAGCAGCACCTCCTCCAGTAGACTACGGTGCTCTCGGGCACCAGTGGAACCGGGGGCACATGCCTGTCTGCCCAGACCCTTGATCTTGTTGAGTCCCAAAAGACCATTGGCACGAGTAGACTTCCTCAGATGCTGGCGGAATGCTCTTAGACCTGGAGAGCCAGAGAAGGCCCAAAGGAAAGTGTTTTGATGGTCAGCCTACAAGCAAAAATCCATCCCTTCTGGCTCTTAATTCAGAAACAAACAGAATTTGTTCCTGCAGAAAATACCTTGATTCAGAGATGATAACAGAGTTACTGAGCATGGAGACTTACCCTGTGTGAGCGAGGTGTCTGAGGCCCGGCGGCCCTCCTGAAAGTTGGCTCCAGGGAGGCTGCCCTGAGCCTGAGGCAGCAGGTTGGAGGACTGTGTGAAAGGCATCCCTGTGGTGGCAGGGGAGCCTAGACCTCCAGCAGAGGTCAAGACAGAGGACAAAGTTGCACTGCTGCTGGAGCAGGATGAGGACTTCAAGCAGCTGTCCGAGGAAGCGCCATCCGAGGGGCTGACAGAGGACACCACGATACCTGTGTCGGGAAAAAGATGCATCAGGAAAAACACAGGGGCTCCTTTATGTGAACGGCCCTGAAAGCAAATGGTTTTTTTCAGGCTCAACTTTTATTTTACATTTGGCAGCATTTGTTGTGGCATCCACTTAGTCAGATAATCTGACAAGCCATGCTTCCGCACATAATATGTATGTTTAAATGCAGCACGCTTACAGGGAGGTGTGCACTGGTGGAAGCGCGCTGAAACCTCGGCCAGGGTATGTCTGCGGGAGGTGGTGCTGAGTACGTGGGCAGGGGAGGTTGATTGAAGCCCCTCGTCCTCTTCCAACTCCCGAGGACACACCTCTTCGCTGATAGTGGTGTCCAGGAGGCTGCTGGGTGAGATGGAGCGCGTGCGTAGCAGCCCATTGAGGCTGGCCTCTCCGGGGAAAACCACTCGCTGGGGAAAGAAGGCGAAATTTGCATGAGACACTACATGCACGGAAAGAAAAGCGTTGCAGTCACTGAATTGTCCACCAGACCCCAAGGCCTGGAACAATCAGCTCACCTGGAACAAGCCGCTGGTGCCACACTCCATCTCCGAGTGGATGGGAAGGTTTTCCTTAGCTGGGAACGGAAAGACTGTCCTAAAGCTCTCAGAAGGTTCCACAACTCCCTAGCAAAGAACGGGATAAAACCGTGAGCAAACTCCACACAAACCTTGCCTCGGCTGAGAGCAGTACAAATATGATGCAAACCACCACACTTGCTAAGTTACCTCACCTCTGCGGCGGAGGAGTCGGAGGCACTCCGCAGCCAGTTCCCACTCTGCCGGCCCAGCTGGTGGCTGCGATGGTCCTTCACCCTCTCTTGCAGCAGGTAATAGATGGCGGAGAAGTGGTTGTAGCTACTGTTCTGAAGAGACTGCAATGGCAGGCAGACGGAGGGAGTCGTTATGGCTACAGACAAGTGTCAGAGGATTTGCCTCATTTAATTCCCACACTAATCCGTTCTTGGACCACAGTGGGAACTAAATTAGCTGTTCTGGACTGTATGGACTAGAGAACTCTTACTTAGCAGAGTATAAAGGGAAGCTGTGTCTACCGAGGTGTCTGCAGCACAAACAACTCATGCGTACATCAAGTACAGTTTCTTTAATGGCTCAGTCCTTTATATATACTAAGACCACACCAATCCTTGTACCTCAATGGTCCTCTGCCTGTCGATGCCCAGAGTCTGCATTATTCCCAGCACCGACTCGCTGCAGTCACTCAGGTTGGAGTTGTATGGAAGGACATGACAGGAGGCTGCCGGATCAGCCAACATCCAGCGGTGCAGTTTAATCTGAGAAATGGTGATCCGTTTTGCCGGGTCTACCACCAGCATCTTCCGGATCAAGTTCTCACAGTCTGGAAAAAAAAAAAATGAGATGAAAAGGATGAATCTAGGATCCAGAAACATATCGGTGCCTGCTTATTACTGGTTGAGGATATTTTCCTCTTAAACACGTGTGTTTTTGTTTGCTTTGCAGAGATGTGCTTGCACGTGAGTTGGCATTCCTTGAAAAACATCTGTGTGCCTGTTACCTACATCAGAGGAGACCACAGACGACTCGTGCATACCTTGTGACATGAAGAACGGAATTCGGAATCGACCCTCTGTGACTCTCTGTCTCAGTGCAGGAAGGCTGGCACCATCAAAAGGGAGGGACCCACACACGAGCACGTACAGTACCACCCCTAGACTCTGGTGGGGAAAGGAACAATAAGGAATTATCATCCACTTTAGACTTTCTTTAGTGACCATTTATCAAGGCACTTCAGAAAAGCAAGCCAAGACATAAAGTGCTGAAAAGTTACAGCTTTGAGCACGGTCCTAATGCTGCAGCATGTCTACAATGATCCTACCCAGATGTCCAGCTGAGGTCCCTCATACTCCTTCCCCTCAAAGACTTCCGGCGCTGCATAGGGGGGACTCCCACACCAAGTTGAGAGGGGTTCCCCAGGACTGTAGAAGTTTCCAAAACCGAAGTCTAGAAGAAAAAGGGAAATGAAACTTTTTCATTCCTCAACCAGAGTTTGGTTTCTCTTCCATTTAGCACTGGCTGAGTTACAGTTACAGTGTAACGTAAATCAACTCAGCATTTCATAACACTAACGGCCATGATAAGAAATCACGTGTTGTCCACGTTTGCATCATCCACCGCAGTCCTGACTTTACCAACGAATTGCGTATCTTCAGCTGGAAGCCCTCAAGCACTCATAAGCATTCATTCACTAACAGACTTTTGTACCTGCCAGTTTGATGTTCATGTTGGCATCCAGAAGAAGGTTCTCAGTCTTCAAGTCCCTGTGGACAATGTGGTGCTCGTGGCAGTACTCCACCGCTGTCAAGATCTGCCAGAATTTTAGCCTTGCCTCTTCTTCACTCATTCGGCCATTAGAAGTCAGATAGTCTGCAGCGGGAACCAAAATTACAGATTACTTTAAAATTCAAAGGTCTTGGCATAAATTGTTAGCCTGGAGAAGATCACTTTCGTTTGTTTTATTTTGAACTCACTAGTGTAATAAAACACCTTAAACAAGACCGGGCAGATCATAGCACTACAAATCTCTCTGCTATGCAGCTGCTCAGTTTATTCCTTTAACGTCATTTGACCACCTGCTGCCTCGAGCTGAAGAGTGCGTCAAAGCAGGCAGTTACAAGACATCCATTTACTAAACAGCAACGTCAGCTATGAGAGAAAACATGGTGAATGAGGTAATTGCAATCATAACTTACCAAACATCTCTCCATTTTTTGCATATTCTGTAACAATGTACAACATGTCTTTTGTTTCCATTACCTATAAGACACAAGACACAAAAAAATACTTAATTTTTAGTGACGTGTACATAAACATGATATTTGTATATTTACATATACTTCAAAAATGTTAATTTTACACTATATGTTTAATCATTATGTAACTGAATACACACTTTCTGCCCCTTTTTAGTAGAGACCATAGTTTCCATACTATCATTCCTCTTGGTCCTTGGAGTGTTTACATGCAAGCCCCAGCTTGTTACAAGAACAAGGGCAAACTGAAATAGAACTCGGCGCTACCACAAAAATCGCAACTTCCTGCTCCTTTCCCAGAATTTCTGTTTTACAAGAAGACTACAATTTCATAAAGCCTTGGGGATATGAATGCAATATACCTAAACCAGATGCATTAAGGAACAAAAAGGGGAAGGTTTGTACAGAAATTATTAATAAATGTTCCCTGTTCATGCTGAAAAAAATAATACAACTGAAAAGAGAAGTGTATACTTCGATGTAGACAGCTGACAACTTCCCTGTGGCAGACCTACAAATTAGTTGCATGATAAATGTATAGGAGTGAAGTAAAAAGGACACCGATGACAGATGTCTTATCTTTGCATTTGCAGGAGGGTATAACGTGACTCTGTTTCATAGTTTGGCTTTTCAACTGTAATACGAGAAAGAGGCAAACAGAGGTTTCTCAGCATTCAGGAGCTAAGCTGACCTTCAGGGTGAGGGAAATGGTTTTTTCTCTGTCTGGAGTGTTGGACTGTTTTGTTTAATTTATCTGTTGACCACGAAGAGAAAACATGCATGCAAAAACAAAGCGCAGGGGTTGATGCCTGGTTAATCTGGTTCTTGCTTTCCACTCGAAATCCCCAGAGACTCAAGAGCTGGGCAAGACTAAAACAAAGCCTGAAGTGCTTGACCTTGTCTGCCCAAATGGGTGTAACGCTCGTGTGCCGAGTTACCGTGCTCAAATGTGACCTTCTCCAACAAAAGCTGTGGCGATACTCAGACAAAATGACATAATGCTTCCTGGCAGCTAAAGTCAGAATTTCTTCTAATAGAAACTGATTCGTCAGACGAAATGTACCTAAATACTTGCTTGCCCGAAAGGCATTTCCCTGCAATACCATGCACACACACGCACTGCCTTCATCTCTGTCACGGCTGACCTTCGAAATGGCATGCATTTGTAAATTTGGCCAGCTAACCATTTGGACACTTTCAGCAAAAATATGAAATACTATGCTTTTAAAAAATAATCAAATGTCAGAAAACAAAAAAACAAAGTCCTAAGATTAAAAGCATATAAAGGTCTTACTCATTTAAAAATAATCTGACTGCAATATTACAGCATTAAAACATTACTGATGAGGAAGTTAGGTCTGTTGATCTAAAAGAAATCTGGAGTTTTTCAGTACCACAACTGTAGGATTTGTTGTTTTACGTTTGAAACCTCAAATAGAGTACATGAAATTCTTAAATTATTAAATTCTCAAACCTGAATTAAAAACACATTTGGCAAGGCATTTGAGAGAAAGGCTCAGTAGGCCTACTGTAAATCATTATCAATAGTAAAATGTTGTCCACGTGCACTCAGATTCACGTGATTTCTCTGACCCACACTGCACTTGCAGCTAATTGAACTGGACGTTCAAACCTATGAGTCGCTGATAATCCAGGGTAATTAACACTCTCTCCTCCACACAGCGGCTCAAACATGAAAAGCCAGGGAAAGGGCAAAGGGGATTGTATTAATTCCTCTTTGCAGTTCTGCAGACCATTTCCTGAGAAACCGTTTCAGACTGGCAGCCAGACATCAAAATCACACACAGCTTTAGTTCGAGAGAATTGTTGAAGAACGTGAACTATCAGTCAAAAATAATCCGCTATTAACAGTACTTAAGACAATACAAAGAGTCATCGTACATACAGTACATATAGGCATCTAACATGAATCCTTTTGGATAGGTTCACACTATTTAACATTAAAGCAAATTTCATTTGCTGGCAATGAGTGTAGAACTTCAGGGCTGTTTTCAGCTTTCATTTGCTTGATCTCACAAATAAAAACCACCACGTCGAGACTGCAGATGACAGATATGATATCGGCATGTAAAAACAATATCAGCATACAAAAACCACCACGAGTCGAGACTGCAGATGACAGATACGAGATCAGCAGAACTATCATATTAACATTCCTCTGTATCTCTCCCTTTCGTAGCTCAAATGTCACCTGATGAAGACATTTTTGAGCCCTTCCCAGCACTTCGAAAATGCCCCTCATGTTCCCAGCAAAGGAAAACCAACACACTATTTTTTGTCACATGCTTTGCCATTTCCATTCTTGCACCATGATAAAACCAGCAAGTCCTGAATTACCTGGTACAGCTTAATTATGTGGGGGTGGTTGAGAAGCTTCATGATCTGCACTTCTCTGTAGATCTTCTCCAGGTTTGACGGATTGAGTCTCTTTTTATCAATAATTTTGATGGCGACCTATATGACAAAAAAAAAAAAAAAAGAAAATCACAGCAATTACTATTGCCCTTACTGTTGCCCAGAAGCAAGATAATAGATAATAGAAGTAGATGTGAAGATGTGACATCTATATGCATAGCCCACATAAAAGTACAACTATTAAATATGTAAAGCTTTCATTTAGATGACGGTTTGAGTTCGACAAGTAAATCTTGCAGAACTACAAGTACGGATAAAAGCAAATATAGGATGTATTAAATGGCCACTGGGATGCAAGGAGAACATACCAGTGTCTTGGTGACTTTATGCCTGGCCAGCTTCACCACGGCGAAGTTTCCTTTGCCCAGAGTCCTTATGATTTCATAGAAGCCAACCTGGAGAGGCCTGCAGTGCGACTGACTGCCTTCAGGCATGATCACCATGATCACACAGTGCTCTGCTCTACCCTGTAAAATGTCTCAGTGTTCTGGCCTGTTGGGATGGATTGTCTTTGCCTTCCGAAACCTGCGTGTGAGAATAAAAACTGTGCATCAGGCAGGAGGTTCTATAGGCGCAGTCACACTCACACCATGGGCACCTGAGTCTGACTACATTTCTTCACACCACCTCAGAATGAAAGCGCTCAACAGGCACGAGTATTACATCACATCCCTTCCGATTGGGACCACACGCAGCGCAGCGACTGACTTCCCGAGCGACTCGCCGAGGGTCCGCTCCGCAAAGCCAGAACATATTCAATACAGGACACTAAGTACTGTCAGCAAATTTCACATTTCTCTTCCATGACGACTCCTTAGATCAGAAATTTCCTCCATATACACAAAAAAAATGTATGTACTCGAAAAGCGCTGTGTAGTCTAGACAATTGCACTTATTATTATCAGTAACAATTACTCCGATATATTACTGATCCACCAAATAAATTGTATTTTTTTAGTCGAATTTACTGCATTATTATTATAAGGTGTTAACTAACTGCAAATAGTTAATGAAACTACAATAGATATCGCTACCGAATGGGAAACTAAAGACTTGTCGTAACGGTAAAGAACACCACGAAATCACAGATGAAAAGTAAAGGAAAATATTTATTTAAAGAAACGAAAACGTCCGTTGCGCATTATGATTATATAAATATATTCGGCTTTTCGTAAAATACAACGCACAGAGTGTGTAATTACAGTAATGTTTAGCAATTGAAAAGAACTGTTACTTAGAAAAAAAACTGGCAAAGTAATTCTTTAAGCATTTACATTATTACTGCGGTCGAGTAATTTAAATAAAATAATGTTCACTCACCTTAACGGACATTCGAAGACATTTGATTCTAATTTCTGAAGGAAGCAAATGCTGCAGCAGCAATATCAATATCCACAGAGTTCAAAGTTTGACCAACAAACTGTTTCGGCCCCGAACTTTGCACCTATGTACAAAGAGTATAAAGCACTGCTCTGATTTGATTTTCTCAAGTGCGTGCAGTGTATGTAGAGAGTTACATCGCAGGCTTCTTCGCACCTACAACGCATTCCAGCGCCATGCAGCAGCCTGCGCTCGGCTCTCAGTTGAGGAACTCTGGCCCCTCCCTCCGCCATAACAAATTGATACCCACCTCATTAACGTCACACTGGCGTCAGAGCTTCCAGCGGGCCGCGAGGCCGGCCGAGAGCGCAAGGCGCACGTTGCCCGGCAACTGCGCGGCGCTCGCACGCTCTGACGCTCGCGGTGATGGAGCGGTTGCCTGGAGATGGAGGCGATGACGTAGGTAGGACAGACGCGCGACCACGTGATTTTCCTTTCCAAGCTGTTATTGTTGTAAAGCCGGGTTGTATCGGCTGACCCTGCTGGAAGGCTTTCGATTTTTTTTTTTTTTTCCTTTTTCTTTTTTGAGGTTCAGGTTTTTATGCTCTCATTTCTAATGGCTGACCTCCGCGGGTGCGCGCTTCTGCTAAACGATGCGGGTACTTTATTTATTATAATGAAACTTAACGTCTCAAATGTGAAAATGAATAGGCCTGTTTTAACATCAGCAGGCTGTGTTATTTCGCACAATCGTTTTTATGCAATGCATTATTTTAGTTACGTACGTCTTTCACACAATATCATTGCGTTGTACCAGCTGTTTTACATTTAGATTTTACCTTTGTATTTATTCATTTAGCAGACGCTTTTCTCCATCAAAAAAACAATGTGCATAGCAAAGCAGCAGAGAGAGAGAGAAAGTTTAGTCATTCTGGATCATGATTCATGTTGTTTCAGTGTAATAACATTTTAAAATTTTGCAGATTAATTAATTCGTGTATGCATGCACAGATATAACATTCACTGCTTCAGTGACTCGTAAATGTTAGAAGATCCTTGCAGCAGCAGTAACAATGACAGCTTTGCAAAGGGGGGTTAGAACACATCACTGAGTGAGGGGTGTTGAGTCTTTTTTTCACGAAGGGCCACAGTCATTATTGTAAACTGGTCCAAGCCGCCACGTGTAAAAATCAGAGTAAAATATATACTCAATCTTAAGTGTTTAAATTGAAAAAATGTTAATTTTTTGCATTTTCATGAAAATTTAGGTGTGGTATGTGTTCGGTTGTGTATGTGTATGTCTGTATGCCGCCTGCAGCCCTTGACCTGCTGTGCATTCTGTTTTTGACATTTAGAAAATGTTTGTCCGAAATTATAATGTGTTTTATTCTTTCCTCAGAATGAACTTTAGAACCACTGCACTGTGTTTCTAATAGCTCCGTTCTCAAGAGAAATTTATTAATCATTTCTAACAAATTTGATCATTCAAGAAAATGAACCGTATTTGAAAGACGCATCTCTTAAAATTAAGCGAACGTGGAGGCTTTCTCCTGAGAATGCTCACAGTACTACTCCATTTCTGGGTGCATCTGTTGTGGAAACATGGTGAAATATCCACAACAGCTGCATAGGAAGGAAAAAGTCAACAAAATGGACAGGAACAGCAACAGTAAATATCACATTTCACCACAATGTGGAGAAAAGAAATAAAAGGTCACATCATGGTGCTTAATCTGCTTTTTATGAGATGAACAAACACAAACAAAATGCAAACCTCGAAGTTCACTCAAATGTCACATAACCTGCTCGACATGTAAAACCCCAGTATGAAAGGTCACATGATGTGACTTCCAATCAGAAGACATGCACCTTTTTTGCGATCTTTAAACACTGTCTGTGATCTTAACCCTGAAAGACATTTGTAGACTAATTAATGCGTTGCAAATGTAACAGCTGCTGAGAGGACAGTTGTACATAGTTTGTCATTTCATATCTGAAACGGCAGTGCACCGAGAAATTCAATGAAGTCAGTTTAGGAAATCACTGAAGGTGGTGCAGGGTGATAACTCCATATACACACAGACAAATATCCTTTACAAATTTTTTGAAGTATTTTCTCTTTTTCATTGTATTTCATGGACTCTACTACACTTAATCTCACTCAGCTAGAAGTGTAAGCGCATAAACCGTAGCTCTGTTGGGGCACAAAATGAAGTACCCCCGATCCGGTACTGACGTATGAAAAGATATAACTACCCAATGATTCATGTCACTACCCATCCAGGCTTCCAGTGATGTCATCACAATGGTTTATTATTGACATATGTGTCCTTCTATGGCTCCTTGTTCCCCCTACCCTGTGGCGCACACCATGTCGTCTCTCCTCATCAACACCACTCTTGCGTAAAGCCGTTCTGTCTTGCCCCTTATCACAATTATGTTGAGAGGTTCACTGAAGTATGTGAATCTTATCTGCCTCTCCACTTTTGTCCATCCTTTTGCAAACTGATTACTCCTCCTCTGCCTGCTAACCCAGGGTAAGTAATATTAATGGGAACAATGGCATATGCTGTTTTGTCTAAGGTACATGACTACTTCAGATATTAGTTGTTGCCAGTAGAGGTTACCCTCTAAAATCAAAGGCAGTTTTCGAATGTAGGCTTTTGAACTGACTGCCTTTACTTGGAATTACCCGTCAAAAAAGTTGTCCCCATTGTTGTCTTCTGAATGAAGGAAATCCAAAAAAAAAAAAAAGAAAAAAAATCCTTTCCAAACCATAGCTGTCGATGCTTTGCATTTGTTTAAGACAGCACTGTGTCTAATCACACCGCTGTGGGGTTTGTGCTGGGATTTTAACCTCTGTTGGCCTCTTATCTTAATTCACGTCTTTTGCTACTTCAAACTGTTTTCTACATTTTAAAGGCCTCTTTGATTCCAGGGAATAGAGAAGCTATTCTTTATCGCCCGCCTTTAGCAGAAGCACTTCTTTTTTTGCTGTTGGTCAGATGCTGCAATTGTTCTCTGTGTTGTTGGCTCAGGAAAGCGTTGGCTTCCATGTGAGAATGTACATCAACATGTGTGGTTCACATCATAATTAATAACATATTAATGATTAATAATCCCTCTCCCCACATTCCAGGAGTAGAGTACACAAACATGTAGGTCACATACAGTTCAAAATGCATGAGGATAACAAAATGAATGGCCATGGATGCACACAAGGAACTCATGCAAAAGGTTTGGGTTCAGGTTTCAAAGCTTACACAGCTGTGGCTGTGCTTTACATTCACGTCATGCGGCCCTTTAATCAGATGTGGTTAAGGTATTTGTTTCATTGCCTGGAATCCATGCTTGGAGCTTTGACAGATCAGACAAACTTGCCCTCGAGATCACCTGACCTTGAAAACATGCTACGCACCAAAAAAAGTAGCCAGATAGCCTGGTATGTATCTGTATTTTGAAGAGGGAGGAAACCCAGGTGCATGTCAATACTAAAAGGCTGCTGGCTTTGCAGTATGGGGTGAAGGAGGAAGTGTTTTTGTTACCTTGTTCTGCACCCTGTTATGTCACAGCTGAGAGTTTCGCTGCAAATAACCAGGAAAAAGCCCTCTGAGCGTTCACGTCAGTTCAGGTCTTCCATGAAAACAGAGGTGGGGGTGAATCTGGCATCATCGTGTAGGAGAGTTTGCTTCTCTTATTCAAATATTCTCATTTCAAAGAACCTGGTGCAATGAGATTTACAAGATCATGTAACCTTTCCTGTTGAGCCAATATAACATTGCATCACTTTGGGCAAATAGAAGACAAAACTCTATTTTATATCAAACACTATTAGTTAAATGTTTGCATTTTTGATTTTTCTCTGCATCAGAGGTCTTGGAGCTTTGCTCTGATCTGAAATTCTCCTTATAACAACAATATTTTTAAGCATGGAAGTCATGAACAAAAGAATTTGGATACTAAGACAGCCTAAGGGTGAGGAAATGTGCACAGTTTCTGCAAAGTCTCCCATCATCAATGCAATCAGAGGTTTTTTAAGAAACGTTTTTGTTCTAGGTAAACAATAATTTAACTAGAAATGCCTGTGTCGGCAACTGCATGTTGACTCCTTCGCTAAATCCGAGTTGCCTTGTTTTAATCGCACAGAAGAGCCAAGCAATCCATTTCTGTGTACCTTTTGTGTTGGGGGCACCCTAAGATCAGGGTCAAACATGTCTTGCAGGAAGTGTGATTCCCAGAGTTTCTCTCATTTAATAGAACGGCACCCTTGTCAGGCAAAGCACCGGATCCACAGGAAGCAAGTAAATTAAAACAATGTCCCGAAGACTTATTTTTTTCCACTGCGATGCCAAGCAAGGCCAGGATGTCAATACCGCACAGACTGATCGGACATGCCCACAGACAGACCAAAACACATGCAATCCACATGACAAGCGATGAGAACAGGTTCTGGAAGTGACGGAGAGACATGAAAAAGGCTGGCAGGTGAGGTCATGTCACAGAGCTCTGCATTTACACAAGAAACCAGTCCAGCTCATGGCCACAATCTGTCAACATTTCTTGTTTCATTGAGGTCAAGGCCTCCACAGAATGGCAGACAGGCCACCGGACCACAGAGGAGCTGCGGGGTCGTGAGCACCCCAGTCCCAATCCCTCTCTCCCAGACACAAGGCGCTGCTTAGGGCAGATTGACAGCGATGTCAGCAGTGAAAAAGTCTTTTCTCATGAAAGTGACATTCACTTGCAAGTCCACATGAAACATTTGATGTGACACAGTAGATGTGCCAAAAACTGACAGTAAGCACAATCTGATGCAGTCTGGTAGAAACAAGATATAAAACGACAAACTGGCCGTTGAGTTGGGATTCGTTTTAGACTCGCAAGCATGTCTCACACTGCTATTTCTGAATCCTCATCCCGCACAAGAGCCTCAACCCCTCCGCCCACCCCCACCTGTATTTTCTGTGTCTCTGCTTAAACTTTAATCGTCTTCTACTTCGCTTCAGCAACACTGACTCACCCGGAGTCCTGCTGGCCCTATAACCTGGCAGGCACGTGCAGAGGCTGAGATTAATCAAAGTTTTACTTCCCAGACGGCTGAAGGGCTTTACACCATACCTTAGCACCATAAGGTGGGGCACAAATACTAGTCCTCCCCCCCCCCCCCCCCACCTCCTGCTCCACTCTCCATTCTGTCACTATGAGCCGTGTGTGACTCATGACGTGTGTGCGTGTGTGTGTGGGGGACGAGTACAGGCCATTTAGAGGAGAGTGCGTTGTAAAAAGAGCAGCTCAGCAGGGATTATGGGATATTGTCCATGCGGAACACACCTGTCAGCTTCCCAAGGCCATGTGAGGCATGGTAGCTGGGAGCGAGCGGTCTCTGTGATCGCACCCTGAACACTGACACTGGCCTTAAAGAAAGGCGTTGGTGTACAGATGGAAATTATTGCTGGATGTTGCGATCTGTGAAACACACTTGCGTTACACATAATAAAAGAATGAATCAGCTCCATTGTCCCCTTTTGCTTCCCACTGAGCTCCTCATCCCTATTATTCTCTGAGAGCATGTCACTCCGCTCCGCATTCAGGATTGTTACTGGAGAGCTGTCTGTGACGCATTTTGGATTTTTACTAATTCATCATTTTGTGTTTCGAGGATTGATGTGAACTGATGGAAAGGAGAGGAGACAAGACAACTAAAGTAACCTGCGTGAGTCATGATGGGAATTGGTGCTTATTCATCGTCACGTCACATTTTATTTCGGTTTACCTAATCTAGCCTTCTCTTGTGAAAAGAGAGTACATGATACATAGTATTTCATAGTATTTTTTGCATGCTCTTTAATTTCTGTAACTTAGGGCAGTTAAAAATGTATCACAAGTCTCGGACCTTAATGGAAAGAATGCATTTCATGCACTTCTAATAAGTAAGAATGGTTCACGTCAGTAAATCAGTGCCTCTAGGGACAACTGGGAGCATAGGGGTTAGCGCTACTGCCTTTGGACCCAAAGGTTGCAGGCTTGATCCCCACCTCCAACTGTAGTACCCTTGAGCAAGGTACTTACCCTAAATTGCTCCAGTAAAATTACCCAGCTGTGTAAATGATTGTAAGCTTGTAATAATTGTGGCCTTAACATTGTAAGTTGCTTTGGAGAAAAGCATCAGCTAAATGAATAAATATAAATCTAATCTCTGGAGCACATTTGCACTGCTTTTTCTTTAAATGACCAGAAAGTCAGCAGCTGAATTACTCCTTGATCATTTCTAGCGCTTACTGTCACAGTTCATACACTTCCTGTCATTTTAAAGAAGCTGTCCAAAAAGTTGCCCTGCATCGCTGTGGCAGTTGCTGAATGCGCCCCGGTGTAATGGAGAAGGTAGTTTCATTGTTGTTTTCTCAAAACTCGACATCTGGAAAGAAAGGAGAAAGCCCTAGCTGCACTGGGGAATCTGCACTTGCTGAGCACAGCTGGAGGGGAAGACACAGATGGAAAGAAACATACATCGACTGCACGACTGAGAATGAGACAAGGGGAAGGAAACCTGACACGTCGGGGAAGTCTTCTGCCTCTGAGTTATGAGGAAATAAAATAGAGCTATGACAAATACTTACTTGGAAAAATGTCTGAAAGATATAACTTGTGGCCATGTTTAAGTTGGGGGCTTAAACAAAGCGCCAATGAAAGAACCTGGACATTTAAAATAAACAATGAAAGAAAGTTGTCTTTTTCTGATGATGGTATTTAATTTTATTTCCTGAAACTAGCATAAAGCACACAGTTTCTTTCGTTGCAGTAATGCTCGCTGCTGGAGTGTGGACTCTTGACTGTAAAGTTTGTTCGGACATCTTTCATGAGATCTAATTACAGTTCTATAAATCCTATGGCTGTGTGCACATTTAAAATGTTCAGTTTTTTTTTTTTTTTTTAAATGAACACCTAAAACTTATGAACTGCAACACATTGAAACAATCCATTTGAATTGTTTCAATGTGTTGCAGTTTATAAGTTTTGGATCTTTCTTTTTTTTTTTTTTTTTTTAAAAAAAAGGAATATTTCAGGCTGGTAGTGTAGTGGTTAGATTTACTGCCTTTTGACCCAAAGGTTGCAGGTTCAATCCCCATCTCCAGCTGTAGTACCCTTGAGTAAGGTACTTACCCTAAAATTACTCCAGTAAAATATCTCAGCTGTACAAACGCATAGATAATTGTAGGTAGGCTACCATTGTAAGTTGCTTTGGAGAAAAGTGTCAGCTAAATGAATAAAAGTAAAGTAAGATGGAGCAATAAGTAACTACAGTTCAGTCTCTCTGATATTATTCGTCTCCCACCAGGTCTATCCACCTGCCAGGAACTTTCTGTCAAACTGAACAATTTTCTCATTCTGTCCACTTCATCCAACAGGAGTAACCATTGACCCAAGTCTCTGCTTCTCCCGACACACTGATGCCATAACCCAATTATGCAGATACCTCCCAATTATGCACGTTCCTCCTGCCAAGGTGTGTTGCTATGTGCCTCTACTCCTCGTCTCTCTCCACTGGCTTCCTGTTGCTGCCCATATCAAGTTAAAGACTCCGATGATGGCCTACAAGACGGTCAAAGGTTCTGCACCCTGACAACTTCAGGGCTTCATCACTTCCTACACATCAGCAAGATGGTTATGCTCCTGCATCTCCAGCCATTAGGAGGTTCCACACAAATGAATTGCAAAGTGGAAAGTTCATAGATTCTTTGAGTTCCGATGTGGTGGAATGAGCTCCCTGACTCCCTCCAAATTGCTGAACCGCTTTCAGCATTCCAGAAGGGTCTCATATGTTTCACTCACTCATTTTTCTCTTGACCTCCTACCTCCCACCCCTGCTTCATATACTTCCACTACACTATCACTCACATTGATCTTTGCATTTCCTATCAATTCTACATGCAGGTGCTGATGCAATGTATGCTCCCAAAAACAATGGTATCCAACAAACTGGCTCTGCTTTGAGAATTGTGTATCTGCATCTATAAGTGTTGTGAAATGCATTTTTGTTTCTTCTGACATTAGGAGAAAAGTGTCTGCTGAATGAATAAATGTAAATATACTTTTCCTTGAGAATCGTTGAAATTTGGTTTCATTAATACCGTACAATGGGGGCAGGGTGGCGCAGCAGGTTTGGCCGGATCCTGCTCTCTGGCGGGTCTGGGGTTCGAGTCCTGCTTGGGGTGCCTTGCGATGGACTGGCGTCCTGTGCTGGGTGTCCGCTTACGCCCTGTGTTGTCAGGTTAGGCTCCGGTTCGCCGCGACCCCGCGTGGGACAAGCAGTTTCAGACTGTGTGTGTGTGTGTGTGTGTAATACTGTACAGTATTTTCTTAAGCGCTTCCTCCTTATTGGCTTGGCAACACACTTGTGACACATTTTTGAAGTGACCTTGTGTTTTATTCACAGCATTTTTTTTTAAGTTGAAGAAAGAGGCAGCTATTTGTTTCTAAAGCAAGCCAGATGTTTGCTTCACCACCCAAGGCCTTGCAGGAGTGTGGCAGCCTGATTTTTTCCTCATTGCAGCAACACTGTAGCTGTGTGTGAGCAGAAAGCTGCTAAGGGGGTTTTAGATTTTGTTTCCCACTGAAACCTGAGAACACGTTGAATTCCCCTGTACAGCCATGTGTCATTGCCAGAAAAATAGAGGCCTACACACTAGAAGGTAAAATCTGATGAATCTATGATGGCAACAGTTACCAGTGCCAATGCTGACGGTTGAACGAACGGACAAATAGAATATTAGCAGAACATTTAGCGGGCTTTTCTCACCAAGTGTTTGTTTTAATTCTCTCTTATCAGGGTATCAGGAATACCCTTCCATGTCTGCCAAGCAGCAGCACATCCCGTCTGAAGCACCTTTCTGCTGATGCTCAGTGACACGAGGTGGCCTTGGAGACAGAAGGAGCTGGATGACGTATATTGTTGCACTTTACAATACCCACATCGAATGACCTTTCAGTAATGCTCTTTTATAATACACTTTCAGGTGGGAAGGGCCTGCAATATTTCTTCTCTGTGAACAGCAGGGTCATGACCTAGTTGGAAGACCGAACACATTTTCTGCTATACTTAAAATGTGTTTGCTGTACAGGTGAGATACGCCATGGATCAAAATTCTTGGACCAGTTCGTAGATTTGCTTGACATAGAAGTTTGAACATGAACCTGTTACTTTTTGTTTGTCTTTTTGAGCTGGACCACAACCAGTTGTCTAGTCGTGAAAGAAATTCACTCAAAGCAGGACTTAAAAAGTGCTTTTGGTATGCACACAAAACTTTTTTACCATGACTATAATGTGTCATATCCTTGACACGGGTTGGGCTTTAGATCCAAGTCCATATTTGTGCCTTAGATGTGAGGGGATGTGGTGGCGTGGCGTGGCGGGTTTGACTGGGTCCTGCTCTCTGGTAGGTCTGGGGTTTGAGTCCCGCTTGGGGTGCCCTGTGATGGACTGGCGTCCTGTCCTGGGTGCGTCCCCTCCCCCTCCAGCCTCACGCCCTGTGTTGCCAGGTTAGGTTCCGGTTTGCCGCGACCCCATATGGGACAAGCGGTTTCAGACAATGTGTGTGTATGCTTTAATATATGTACAAGTATTAATCTGTATTTTACTGCTTTCATAGCTGATGTTCTCTAATGTTAGTACACTCAGCTGAGTCCTGCTTACCTGTGTGGTTCCAGCCATTCTCATCAGAGGCAATTGCATTCCAAGGTAAAAAATTTTTTTGCTCGTTTCCTTGAGCTGGATCTGCCTGCTTTCTTCACATTTTAGTTTAAAAGGTGTTTTACTTCGTTGGGTTTTTTTTTTCTTTTTTGCCTTCCTTAAGCCTTTGTCATGCCATCGTAAGACCTGCAAACCCTACTTGTCGCACAAAAACCAGTGGTATGCGGGTTAATAGCTTGGTCAGTTCATTAAACCTTCATGCATTTATAAGTCGGGGTTTCTAGATATTATCAGTATCTATATGTGTGTCCCTGCTTGTGTTATTCATAACTGCATTCGTTTTTTGTGCTTTTCATCAAGCTTCTTTGCAAGCTTTTTCCATCACCTTCTTTTCACTGAGGTGGCTGTTAATATACGTCACCTGGGTTTAAAATGGACCGTTTCTAAGAAAACAAATTCATGTATATGCAATGAAATGGTGAGCCAAATGTCTTAATTTGTATTTGACAAAGATTAAAAGGAAACGGTTGCTCAGAAGAAGTGGTGAAAAACGTTTCTTTAAAAACCTTGGTTTGCAAGTCAGACAGTTTTGCCTATTTAGAAAAAAAGAATGAACAAAATATAAAAACAGCCATATCATTCATTAAGGAAATTTTGTGAATTTTAATAAGTGCTACTCTTTGAACTAGCTATAGGAATTGTATGACTATCAACATGTCCCATAATATTAACAATTGTGTGAGAGGCAAACAAGTTATATGAAAATCCACCTGCAACATCCTTTACCACATATACTGTTCATGAGCAGCTATTTAGGCAATTATTACATTTTATAGTATACACAAGATTCTATAGTAAACTTAAATGATAGATGGGTGACAACATTCAGCTTAAATTACTTCATTTAGCAGACACTTTTCTCCAAAGTGACTTCCAGTGAACTCTATGTAGTGATATCAGCCCACACACCTTATTCACCAAGGTGATTTACACCAGTAGATACACTACTTACAGTTACTCATCCATACATCAGTGGAACACACTCTGTCTGTCACTCACACACTACAGGTGGCTTCGAGTGACTAATCCACTTGAGCAGCATGTCTTTGGACTAGGGGAGGAAACCCACTCAGATGCTGGGAGAACATTCAAATTCCACACAGGGCGAACGGGGATCGAACCCTCATCCGATATGGCTACTGCGAGACAGCAGCGCTACTGGCTGTACCACCGTGCCGCCAGTCATATGTGGAGTAATAAGAGCTATTATACTTAATAAAAGGCACACGTCAATCACTACTGTAATGCTGCAAATGATTTTTCATTTGTCATGCTAGTGTCACATTTTACATCACATGAGGTGGCCGGGTAGTTTACCGAGAATGTTCTGCTCGCCACGCAGCTGTGTGAATTCTGCTGATGCCCCGGTAGGCAGGGTGAATTGCCTGTAGGAGGTCCACCGCTGAAATGCGTCACTACTAAATAAATAAATACACTGAACACACACCACAAAGGAGTTTTGAGGTGGGATAAGGTTTTACTGAATTTCTTTCCATCTCCCTTACATGAGAGAGCCAAATTTACTGCCCTGCTGGAAAACCGATTGGAAAAGCTCTGTCCATGTGGACACCAAGTTGTGGGCTTGTGGGATGCAGCACAGATGGTTTGGATTAACACGGACAAGCAGTTTTATGCAATTTATTATGGGCGTGGAACCTCTAATGTCGACGTCACCACGCTGCATTGTAACCCAAGGAAGCTCATTTAGCCTTCTGCAAACCGGTATCTGTTTCGAGAGTTATCAGATGTTGGCGTCCAGACAATCTAAATAAACAGTTCAACAGTATAAAGCAATTCAGAAAACAGCTTACCCCCTGTGAGAATTTTTCCAGAGGAAATAATGCCATGGAAAACTGAAAGTTTTGACGTCACTGATGTCCTTGTGGGGTACCCTTTGACACTTAGCAATGTGGCGCTCAGCTTCAGCCCTACGGTATGTATCTCCAGAGTCTCAAAGCTGCTCTCCATCCTCACAAATGCTGCTTTCCTGTAATTCGTTGCTCAATGCAAATAAACTGAGACTATGAGAATCATAACTATACTACTGTGGTTTTGGTATCGTTGCATGAGTACTGATCAGAATCATTACTAATTCAGTAATAACGGCTTCAATCAGAAAGGCCTTCTCAGCTTTTTTCAGTCAAGCGACTCCTTCCAAATCGACACAAGTGCCACTAACTCAAGGAGAAAGTATGCAGGTCAGAGTAGGAAAGGTGTTTCCTGGAAATGTGCTGCAGTCAGCCCGAAAACTCAATAGAGAAATAAAGTCTCGGTGTGTCTGAGAAAATGGTGAGATGAAGAGGGGGTGCTTACCAAAAAAAGAGAAAAAAAAAAACTTTATGACTCTGGTTCTCAGAGGCCCTGCAGAAATATTGGATATTTAATTCTCTGCAAAGAGAGGCAAGTCAGGATAAACTCAAAACAATACATTTGTTGCCCCCCCAAAAAACAACTAAATTAATCTCTTGGAGTGACAGATGAAGGAGAATTGTGGTGTACTTTTAACATGGTAATAAGTCTAATATGAAATGTTCTTTTGAAAAGTACTTCTTGATTGGGTGCAAAACAATAATACACATATAGTGAAAGCTTGTTGTTTTCCAGAACAAAGTTACTTACAGAGGTGGGTAGTGACAGAATTTACTCTTTCGCTTGCTCCGAAGTTAATTTCAAGAGGAACCGTACTTCTTGGAACGTATTTGGAAACAACACTTTTTGAAATTTTATTCTGGAATTTTACAAATAGACCAAATGCAGAAATAAAGCACAGCGGGCACAAAGTAACCAAGACACGTATTTTAGATGGAATGATGGCCTTGCATAGCGTGCCCATAGTGTGCGAATTTTTCAGTGACTGTGTGATATGGCTAGTCTCAGTTGGGCTGCTGTCCTGTCTGTGATGTACCTTAACTAGCCTGACACCCCGTTATTCTAGGATAGGCTCTGGACCGTGGCAACCTTGCCTCAAGATATGTTTTTTATGGGTCATGACTGAGGAAATGCAGTAGTGTTAGAAGTGAAATAAAAATGGAAATTTCTAAGAGATTTTGCACAAGTTCTTCTTTCTTCTGAAATTGCCCTTTAACATCCACCTGGAAGCAAGATGCTGTTTATTATCCTGTCTTCAAAAAGAAAGCCAGCCAACGCTACAAGAGTTCAAGCAAGCACAGCGGATCACGGGTTCCCAGCCACAGCAGCAGGGAGCATGTGAGAGATGAAGGGTTGCTCTGGGAGGGGGTACCTGACCGTCGGGATGGTGCTGGGACCGTAGCCCCCTGTAGGCAGGGGGGCAAAGGAGGCAAAGGGTCACGTAAGCAGGTAGGTGTGCAGTTGTGTGACTGGTATGAGCCCCTTGAGGCAGCTGCTACTGTAGTGGGTAGAGCTGGTGCCTTTGGACCCCTAGGTTCGAATCCCACCTCCAGCTGCAATACCCTTGAGCAAGGTACTTACCCTAAACAGCTGCAGTACAATTATCCAGCTTTGTAAATGGGTAAATAACTATACGTACCTTAACGCTGGAAGTCACTTTGGAGAAAAGCATCAGCTGAATAAATAAATATGAACGTAAAAAACCGGCCTCGCAGCGCATCAACAGCAGACTGTGGGGTACAGCGATCTCGACTGTAACCTGACCCCTCGTTCCTAGCCCAGCCCCTGCGGGTAAAACAGGGCCTTTTAACATTTTTTACAACTGAGGGCTGTTTTATTGTCTTTCTTTTTTGAATTATATGAGGTGGTTTACAGTGTGGGATGTGATGTGTATATTGCGTGCTGAGTGAATTTCTCAAAAAAAAAAAAAGGGGGAAGGATTGTTTTCACAACTTTATGGTGACTTTTAGCAAGTTAGTGGTCTGAGTGACTCATGTCAAGAAATTAGTTCACTGTTTTACTGGTGTTCCTCTTTTCTGCAGAATGTGTCTGCGCTGTAGAGGCGGTAGCGCTGTACTGAGTTCTCCGCCCATTCTCCGTCTTTCCTTGTCCCAAGCAGAGCTGAGAGTGTGATGTTCAGCCAGGTCGCCCCAATCACCTGCACGCGTCTTTTCGGTGGGGAACAGAACAACAATCCAGGCATGCAGCATGTGGGCCATGCAGGTGGGCACAGAGTCACGGTCACTCAGTTCACATTTACATTTTTTCATTTAGCGCATGAATTTCTCAAAAGTGACGTCCATCTCCGAGAACAGTACAAAAACGCATTACGATACGTCACACTAACAGAAGGAGACGCGTGATTCTCGAGTTCAGTGAATCTGCCACTCGGCGATGTATAAACCAGTGTACATTACACGAGTAGCGGGATTTAGAGCTTTTTCAAACAGATACTGTAGTACATGTTTATCGAGCACCCAGAAGACTGTGTTTCGTCTGCCTCTGGTTTGTCTCGACTTCCCTGTGACCGTGAGCCGTGGCCAAGGACTGATAACCTTTTGGAAGCGTATGAGGCTGTGCCGCTGAACAGGTTCATTCAGCACATGAAGGACTTGTCACAGAAATCTATTGCAATGAATTCCTCAGAAAGTCCTTCACCCAGTTCTGTTTTTTTCACGTTTGCTTCACACTGCCTTGTTTACCAAGAGCGTAACTGTCCTTAAAGTTCCTTGAGGGAAGCAGAACAATTTCTGTGCCTCTGTGAAAGCCTAAGCTAATTTAATTGAAAAAATTTAAAAAAAAAAAAAAGATTTTTTTTTGGTGACCTGACAGTCGCAGAAACCCTGCCGCGAAGGAGGTAGTAACGAATTACCACCCTGGGACTGTATCCCCATGCAGCTTCCTGGCACTCTGCATTTGCCAGTGTTGTTGAAGGATCTCAGTTCTCCAAGTCACCAGTCAGCATCATAAAACCGAATGTGATGCACGAACCCACGACTGACGGCACGCTTATAACAAACATGCCACATGACAAACGGGTAGTAGGAATGTATTCATTTGCACCGTTGCTTACAGCAAAGCCGGTATTGCGACACCATGGTACCCTGCAGAGTGAGCAGAGAGAGAACAAGAACTCCTGCACATTTCTCAGTAGGAGGAGTCTGTGTCAGGCTGAAGGAAAGCTGGACTCAAACCCAGCTGCAAACCCAAATCCAATTAGGGTCGCTGTGCTCCAGAACCGCAATAATAAGCCGAACCCCAGACAGCCCACAGCGAAGCATCCGCACACTGACGCTCTCAGGGTAACTTAAATCTACCACCTCACCTGGATGGAATGTCTCTTCCGTCCTACAGGAGGAAGCCAAAGCACCCAGAGGGACCCCACAGAAACAAAAGAAATGCTTCCAAGTCTTTTCGAACATTTTTCACACAGACAGACCTGGGCCCAGACTCAAAGCTGGAGCCCTGGAGCTCCGAGGAAAGTGTGACTCGAGCCCCTAAGCTGCACAACCAGTTCCGCTCTCCTGAACCCACCTTTGGTTCTCCACAGTTTGCAATATAATGCAAATCCGGTTGATTCTGTGGATGTGCTGACAATTTTACACTTAACCCAAATTGGTTGAGTTAAACACTGGGGTACAAATGGGTTAAGTACCTTTCTCTGGGGTACAACAGCAGTACAATGGCTTAATACCTCCATGTCACCTGCTGCCTGAAGTGACATCTGTCCTTTTTTGCAGTAGGTTGGACATTTCTGATGATCCATATGTGACCTGATCTATATTATTCTTTTTGTAAGAAGTTACCCCCCGACAAACCCCTTGCCTTCAGCCATCTGGCTCCCCATTTAGCTGCCCTGCTCTGCCAAACTGTCTGCCGGGATCTCACCGTTACTTTTCCTACCAGGCTCCAGTTTGCTCGTCTCCGCCTTACGACCTGTTGCCTCGAGCTGCTTCCCAGGCCGCACGCCTCCCCGCTGTCTTAGCCGGGTTCAGGTGCATTGCATCTGCTGCAGGCAAACACTTTACCTGCCGCAGTATAATTGGCGAGAGTCTTTGGTGGGCTGGCAGGAAGCACGTGGCACATTGTCACCTCCATTCACAGCTCATATGCCACACTAGCAAGCGTACACATGGACAGACTCTTACACATTGACCTAACTCTCTCTCTCTCTCACACACACACACACACACACACAAACACACACACACACACCTACAGGCAGTTTTCAGCTCCAAAGAATGTGTGTCCAAACTTCTTCCTGTCCTGGAATGAGGATGGAAATTGCTTCAGAATCATTTTAACAAAACACTAAAGTGACTAAAGTGACATCTGGGACAGATATAAAAATACTTTCCACCCGCATTTTGTTTTGAGATTTCTGCATGTATTGCTTCGTTCCAGTTCTCATCAATCTCCAAAAGTGCTACTGCAATGTGCTTCTGTCTTTATGCACACTTCTTGTTTGCTCTGGAACAGAAAATATGCCAGTACCCAACTGGAAAAAATCACAGTCTCTTTACTATGGTCAAATTCACAATGTCCTCAGTTGAGGAAAGGAAGCTTTATCGCGCAGGAGCAGAGAAGGGGATGTGTGTGGTGGCGTGTAATGTTCAACCTACCCCAGCGCAGGATGAAAGTGGGTGCCGTGATCCACCATAATGACGCTGAACATGGGCAGCGTAGCCAGCCGACTTATTTCCCAGCTGCCTGTGACGCACAGTCCAGAAAATTAATGTCTCGGTGGACTCTGGTTTATGAGAAGCAACAACTCGCAAATTATTCTCCATTTCTTATACTTCCTTTTCGCAAACAGCCTGTCAAACCAGCGAGTTGTTTGAATATGAAGATTCGTCATGACAGGCTGTTCAAGTGCGTAATAATTCAGCAAATGCATATCTTGGGGTGACACAGGTGCAGCGTACGGATGAGAAGAAATGAGGGACATGAAATGGCAAATGCAAAAAGTCAGTTGATATGTGCGCAAGCACCATGCCAAGTGACTACACGTGAAGACGTTCGTAGGAAAAAGGCAAATCTGACGTAAAAGCGCCTTTGCGGAGAAGCAGACATGAGCCCGCTGCCCGTCACTACCCCGACTGTGGGCAGAGGCGGTGCCTCCCGATCACCGTTCACGGTTCTCTCATTCCCCATGTGACATCCCCATGTGCCCCTGGGCTCTGGGGCTTCTGTACGAGGCCTTCGGACCTTCTGGCACGTGTGTTACTTACAGTGTTCAAATACACATTTCACAGATGTGTGGTGCTGAGTTCACAGCTGATACACACCAAACTTCTCAGCTACAGATCTGGCGGTTCCTGCCTTGGATGCAACGGACAGTTACACCCTCTACTGGTAACCTACCGTCTGCATCGGCCTACAGCGTGACATGCGTGGAAGATTTTTTTTTTTAAAAGTTACTTACCACCTCAGGCTGGTGGAGTACTCAGTAGCACTGCTAACCTGAAAGTATTGTTACTTTAAGAATGGAAATTAGTCATAACCACCGATTAGGGTATAGGGTCTTCGGTAACTAAAGTAGCAGATGGGCAGCATGGTGGTGCAGCGGGTAGTGTTGCCACCTCTCAGCACCTGGGCTGTTTGGGCGTGGATTTTCATGGCTTTTCCTCCTCGTTATATAGAAGTGGGTAATTTTCACTCGCACAGTCCTCGGTCAAGAGTACTGCAGCGGGAGCAAGATTCAAACACTGGCTAGTAACACTACACAGCACCTTGACCAGCGTCTCAGTGTTTGCAGTAGTGATTTTGAAAAAGTTCATATCATGGATGGATGGATGAATCGATTGACTAATTGAAATGTAACATTAACAGAAAAAAATAATGCTTATTCACACACACACTGTGTACAACTGCTTGTCCTGAGGCAAACTGCAGCCTAACACAACAGACACACCCAGGATGGAACACCAGTCCATCACAAGGCACCCCAAGTGGGACTCGAACCCCAGACCAACTGTAAAGCAGGCCACAGCCAAACCTGCTGCACCACCATAACACTCATTCATCAGAGAAAATTTGATATTTTAAAATGAGCAAAGATGTTATATGCAGCTGTAGACAAAAAAACTTCAGGTCACTGCGGCAAATGCATCTGCTCTTTGTTTTTGTTACTGCCTCATGCTGTTACCATGACAAAAATAATAAAAGTGTCTAATAGTATACAGCAGTTAAGTTACTAAACTGATGTGATGAGTAACCTGGTACAACACGTATCTATTCATGTAAGCAGAGAATACAGTTCCCTACCGGTACTATTTTGAAGCTTTTTGCTCATAAATGACACATACAAAGGCTTTTAAATACATGTTTTACATACAGTGCGTTAACTACTTATTGTCAGCAAAAAGGAAGGAAGTTTTTTGAGAGAAATTGGAAGCGTATCACTTAAATGATACTAGTGGTATTACAGGATTTATATCCCTCCCAGCACTGAAATTGTCCTGCTTTCTTCTTCTTTCTGCCTATTCTTGTTCATTGACTATTTCGTTTCCATTTGTATCTTACTAGCGCCCCCTACCGTCAGCACTATGCAATTGCTCCCCAGGCGAAGCCCGTTAGTGATTGGACGGGCCAACAATATTTCCCTTACCTTCCTTTTTCACTAGTCTACTAGTCACCAGTCTTGCTTCGGACGACCACATGGTGTCAATCAGTCATATATCGCATAAAACAGAATCTAATAAAGACGCTTAAAGAAACGCAGTTTTATCTTGAATGTCCCTGAAACACAGCCATCCATAAGCGTACAATTTGTCCAAATACATTATAAATCTGTACGAGAACGACAGTTATGTTAAGCATACTGTATAAACATGTACAGATGTTTATCCTGTTGCATCACGACTCGACGGCGCCGCATCTCCGCTCGGTGACTGTACTGAACATAGTTTAACGCTGACATTTACGATTATGCGTCTATGTCCCCGGTGACACAGCGCCACCGCCTCGCTGCTGCCACCTGGCGGTAGCTCTTTGCATTACATCAAACGTCACACTCGCTACGCTGTGCTTCTTTTCTCGTCACTTTCTTACATCTACACCAGTTTGAAATTCCCATTATCAGGGGTAAATTAAATCTTAACTAAATGCCTAAACAAACATTTCATTTGTAAAATATCACGCCTTGTTGCCTTTAAATGGATAACGAAACAACAACAAGATCAATAACAACAACAACAATAATAATAATAATAATAATAATAATAATAATAAGAAGAAGAAACTAAATCACAATTTTGTGTTTGCATGAATATAACATTTTACATGCCACACATGCTGTATGTAAAAATGCTCTTCTGGGATTTGCAAGGATGGGAAAGGAAACAACTTCTTCTCTGGTCCAAGGAGAGTCTGTTTGCTCTGAATGATTTTCTGAGGTCGGGGAGACATGCTGAAAAAGGCTTTGGGCTGAAATGTGTTTGCATCATATTACACACACACACACACACACACACACACACACACACACACACACACACTAACACCATCTGAAACCACTTGTCCCATACAGGGTCGCAGTGAGCCAGAGCCTAACTCAGCAACACAAAGTGTAGGGCTAGAGGGGGAGGGGACACACCCAGGATGGGACACCAGTCCATCACAAGGCACCCCAAGCGGGACTCAAACCCCAGACTCAACGGTGAGCAGGACCCGGTCCAACCCACTGCACCACCACACCCCCCTGTTATATTACAATAAACAATAAATAATCTCTACAGTTCTGAGTGCTGTCCTGTCTTGCCAATATTGGACTTAGCCTCTGAACTATCCACTTGTTCAGCTCTTTGTTTGTCGTGTTTCAGGCCTTAGGAAACATTCTAATGGAGTACAAATTGAGCTTTTATTTGGGCACTATGAGAACAGAATGCATGGCATTTTACAATTACACAGCAACATATAGTCACAGGTCCAGAAATAACATTTTAGAAGATCATAGTAACTCAGATGAAGTGCTATGTACAGAGATGTTACCCTGCAGTTACTGAGGCCATCATACAACCACAGGTGTAAAAATAACAATGAAAAGAATCAGAAGAGTATGAACTGTTATATTATTTTCCACTAAATTTATATGACAGACTGTTTTCCATTAAATATTATTCTACTGGGAATAACTGCTGTTCTATGAATACTCACACCCTGTGAATCAGGAAACTAAATATAAATGACCTCTGATAAAAACCCATTGCAGCAGGCTGTTCTATTTCCACGGGAATGAGGGTGTTGGCTCCAGTCACGGAAACATGGCCGGACAGCTGATATAATTTGCCCTGCTTGATAATATTGAAGGGCCGGGCCTTTCAGAGAAAAGAGGAAGTTCTGGAAATTTCTTATCCTCCTTATCCAGCTGGTGTCACTTCTGTGCAACAAAACCGAGTACCTGTATGGAACTTTGTTAGACAGGCCTACTGAGTCAAAAGAATTTATTTAGCTTTGCATCTTCAGGGTTACTATTTAGTCGTGTGGAAAACATCGTCTTTCAGGCGACAGATGGCATGAATAGTTGTTTATTAGGCCGACACGGTTTCAAAGGCTTTTTCCTAATTTATGGTATGTCGTAACTCATTCTCAGTGTTACTCATCCTGACAAATTCTGGATCGTAATTTTAGTTCACAAACTGACTGCGCGAGTTGCGGTTTCGTCTCGTGCCATCACCCCACAGTACACACACCATGGGATGCTCGAAGCTGCACCACGATCAACTTCTATAGCGTGGACTGCGGCAGTAGCTCCATCGCTAGTGTGAGCTATCAGCAGCTGATCGAATTTCCCGATACCATCAATTACCACTCAGCTAAGTCTTCAAGAATCTCCGTTTGGGCCGATGAAACACGATTAAACATTTCTTGAGGACAGGGATTTTCTGTAGGGGGGTGTGGTGGCGCAGTGGGTTGGACCGGGTCCTGCTCTCTGGTGGGTCTGGGGTTCGAGTCCTGCTTGGGGTGCCTTGCGACGGACTGGTGTCCCGTCCTGGGTGAGTCCCCTCCCCCTCTGGCCTTACGCCCTGTGTTACCGGGTTAGGCTCCGGCTCCCCGCGACCCCGTATGGGACAAGCGGTTCCAAAAATGTGTGCGTGCGTGCGCGTGTGCGTGTGTGCGTGTATCAGTTCAACGAAACAATAACATTGTAAATGGAAGTCAGTCTAAATATTTCAGTGAAGGTTTCTTCTGGTGCAGAAATTAAGAAGCCAAACTGTTCCATGTACTGCATGTTGGGGGTAATGCAAGTATCACTCTGATTGAGGTAAACCTTCCCAGAAGGTGCAAATTAGACATGTGAAGACCTCATTTGGTGACTTTCTGGGTCTAATATATTGTAATGAGCCGCATTACTGGGGATGGTCATGTTTGAGCAGGAAAATGAGTTTATTGCAAATGGTTGAGAATTGTGGGTAAAATGTGAATTGGTTGTTCAACCGCTGTGAGGACTCACAGAGAATATAAGGGGTTGGGTGTCTGATTGCCAGTTAGTGTGGAAGAAAAGCCTGATAGGTACTAAGCAGGTTGGCTAGAGGTATAAGTCTGGGAGGAAAAGAGATCCTTGGACTAACAGCATTATTTCCTTGTGTTTGTGCCTATATCTTGTGCAGTGTACCTGTATTCCAATAAATGTTCATAGTGAGTTGTGCTGGTGCTTTGTCCTTTACCCCATGTGGAGGCAGTGTGCTATAATGTTAATACCAAAATGCAGAGGGATGTGGTCACACACACACAGTCTGAAATCGCTTGTTCCGAGCAGGGTCGTGGTGAACCGGAGCCTAACCCAGCAACACAGGGCGCAAGGCTGGAGAAGGGGGGACACACCCAGGACGGGGAGCCAGCCCATCGTAAAGCACCCCAAGCAGGACTCGAACCCCAGACCCACCAGAGAGCAGGACCCGGCCAAACCCGCTGCGCCACTGTGTCCCCCTGGTATATGGTTATATTTTGTTAATGATACATATTCATGTGAATATTTTGGTCACCTAAATATGAATCAAGATGCTTTGGAAACTTTCTTTGTAACCAGCTTTGCACTTACTTGACCTTCAGTAAATGTATGCCTGGACTTCTGTGCCCGGCAGCTTGTGTCAATAGCAGGACGGCTGGGCATCCAGAGAATCCAGTCTGGGATTTGCCTTCAACTTCTCGGGTTTCTCCCATAAGAGAAATCTACGAGAGTATGTCCTGTCTTACAGTTTGCACAACTGGAGAAAGGCGCGGCATTCCAATAGTCCAGTCCGGATTTGTTCTCCGTTTCACAAGTTTCAGTCCTGAGCGAAGGAGCGGCTTGATGTAAAATCCAGTCCATGATTTACCTTCAGCGCGTTTTAGCCCAATTCAGGATATACCGTCTGCGCTGAATCCAGTCCAGGATGTACATTTTGCGCGAATGAATCCAGTCCGTCAGTTAGCTTCAGTGCGGGCCACTCCAGTTCGGGATTTCCCTTTAGCTTCTCGAGTCGCACTCCTTAGCTAAGGCTCGGTGCGCGGTTCACTACGGGCCATTGTGTGCGGCTGCTGTTTTGTCTGCTGGTAGCGTGGTGTGCGTTCGTGCGTCTTGGCCAGCGCATTGTTGGCGCACAGAAAGAAATACGTGTGTTTTTGTATTGTTTCGATATCAAGCGTTTCTACTTTCTCTACAATAATTTTGATACGACTGCGGCATTATGTCTGTGAACATGATCGAGTCGGGATTCTCGAGTGAGGAGGTGCTCAATGTCCGTTTTCCTCTTCACCGGGCGTGCAGAGACGGGGACGTCGTCGCCTTGTGCTCCTTGCTCCAGCGCACCACGAACCAGGCGGACCTCGACACTGAGGACTCTTTCTACGGCTGGACTCCAATTCACTGGGCGGCTCATTTCGGGAAGGTAGCGACACGCTGACGACGTCGATAATAAATAACCTTTGTCGGACATCACGATGATCACTGCATGATTATACTGTTGTGCGCGGGGGAAAAAAAAACAGCTCAGCTGCTGTGTCTGAATAGCGAGCTGGCTTTTCAAGACGCCATTAAAAATTAAGAGACTGGAAGTCGTCAAATAATACTCGGTAGTGTTTTAAGCGGATACAGGAGGAAGACGAAACGGCTGGTCTGTTTGAAATCATGCGCTTCGTCGGTCCGTGTCGAACGGTCGCTAATGTTTAACCACCTGGGACCTGGTTACCAGGTTGTGACCGTTGTCGGAGCTTGCTTGACCAAGTGAATTAGCTAATGTCCCGATCCCTGAGATTAGTTACCGCTTAGTTGGAGCAAAGTGGATTTAAATATCGTGAAACTAGGTTCACAATATAAAACGTATTTATTGTTTATTTAGAAATACTTTTTTCCCCCTAAGGCTAACGACTTTTACGCCGTCGGCCGCCTCCTAAATTAGAAATGGAAATATAAAATGCTATTCCAGTACTTAAGTGATTCCGTAGGTGGTACTTTTCACTGTGATCACAGGGAGACTTGGTAATATGATTTCTTTCGTAGCCTCGCTAATATTACAAACAGCAAAAAAAAAAAAAAGAAAAAAAAAAACGGCTCGTTCTGGATGTACAAGGGTAGGTAGTAATCACAGTGGATGGGCGTGTCCCACATGAGCGCTACGTGAGCGTGGCGACCTCTTCATTGGCTGAAAGGTGGCCAATCGCGTGTTACGCGCCAAAACCGCAGCAAAGTGTGGAGAGAGGAGAAGAGGAAAAAAAAACAAACGGTCGAAGAGACTGAAAGGAAGAAATGGTGTTTGACTATGGCGATTGCGCGCTTACGCCGTGACTGTGAGGTGCGGTGTGTGGAGTAGCTTTTTAATACATGTGCTGTTGACGAGCTTTATTAAGCCCTGTCGTTCCCCCTGGAAGCAAACAAATTACTTCCTGTTCATAATTCCTGACCTTTGAAAGCAGGTAGTGTGTGTAATTGGAGGTAACCATAATTACCTCAGGGATTTTTGGTGCTGACAGAATTATTACTTTTTTTGGTGGCAAAAGTGTACATTTTGGTTTTGAGAAGTAAAGTTTGCTTGGTATGGGGTCAGAGAAGGAAGAAAAATGAAAAGAAAGCAAAATGGGAGATGCTGCCATGGTCGTGGTGTTGGAGGTGAGGTGGGCTTGGTGTCGCTTTACCGGACACCTTTCGAGGAAGGTTGCTTAGCATGCTACATTATAAAATACTTACGGTGGTTTATCCATTTGATGTGGTGTTTTTTGTGCTCTAAATTCAGGGTAAGTATCTCAATCAAGAGTAGTACAGTAGTGGCAGCTCTAACCGCTGTGCCACCTGCTGGCCCAATGTGCTGCACAACTCGGCATGGAAGTTGCCCTTTAGCGGACGAGGAGTACTTTTAGACTTTTTTCTCCCCCTTTTCAGCTTTGTTTCTGCAACTTTAAGAAATACTCAAGTTAATTACTTGTTTGTGCTTTACATTTATTCATTTAGCAGATGCTTTTCTCAGAGAAATACAATTTGTAATGCACAAGTTGTATGTGATGTGACATGGTCCCAAAACTGTGAGCAGTTTGTGTTTTATCCCATTCTTATGTTTAGCTTGAACCAGAAAAAGATAAAAGTGTGTAGTGGACTAGAGGCCCTGTGGGTCTCGCCTCATCTTATTTTTGCTTTGTCAGTTTAAATGAGTTACCAGCGTTGTGGCTGACTAAATCAATCATTTATATTGCTGAGATTTTCGCAACCTTTGCTTTTCATTCTTCTGCTGTTTGTTCTTTTGCTGCTTCATCCTGTTTTTCAAGGATGCTACAGCATGGTGTCAAGCCCAGCAGTCTGAAAACAAAGTATAACGAGTAGAAGAACTTAAACTGGATACATTTTTTTAAATGTAATGAATACAAATAAATAGTTTTAAGTCTAAGTGCCGTTTAAGGTTACTGAAATTAAACAAAAACGAGAGTTCTCAAATTTGACTTGAAATTATTAGGAAAACGATTGTATCTAATGTAATTAAAGCTGCTTCCTCCTAACTCTAAATATTGGTGTAACATACCAATGTATCTGCCAGGAAAACATTGCTGCAATGCAACACACACTGCTGTTTTTCCTGCAGCAGGGTTGTTTGAACATGTTCCACAGAAGAGTGACTGTTCTGTGAAATATTTTGCAGATGTTAGGTGTGCTGGTTGCTCGAGGCATTCAGCGATTTCTTTTATGAAGTTACTGCAGAAGGAGGGTTTTGTTGCTGCATGTAGCGTAGTGGTTAGAGCTGCTGTCTTTGGATCCAAAGGTCTCAGGTTCAAATCTCACCTCTGGCTGTAGTATCTTTCAGCAAGGTACATACCCTGAAGTGTAGGTAGATTTAACATTGTAAGTTGCATTGGGGAAAAGTGTCAGCTAAATGAATAAGTGTAAATGCACATTGCAGTTGGTCATCTTTGGTTTATTGCCTCATTGTTTTGCTCACTTTGAAAGCCTCAGCTGTCAGTTTGTGTGCATGTGGAATGAGCCGGATATTTAGGTCAGTCTATTGTCTTATGAAACTGCTGCCTGTAGTAGTATTGAGCGGTTTGTAACTTGCAGGTTTTGACTGTGTGGTTTTTTTTTTGGGGCAGGGGCTGGATTTGTTACCTCTTGACACCTTTTTTTCTTTTTTTCATCCTCCTCAAGCTGGAGTGTGTGATGCGTCTGGTGCAGGTGGGCAGTGGCGTGAATGCCGTGACAACGAGGTTTGCCCAGACTCCCACCCACATCGCTGCCTTTGGAGGTCACCCTGAGTGCCTGCTGTGGCTGCTGCAAGCCGGGGCCGACGTCAACAGACAGGTTTGTGTTCCTGCAGCCACACTTCACTCTTCATGTACAAAATATTCCTAGGCAATCCCACCATGACACCCTGAAAACTAGGTTCAGATGAGCACTTCTGGTAACCAAGGACTTGCTTCTGCCTGCTTTTTGGGATTCATTTCAGATTAATATGGCTTGCTTGTAGAATTTAAAAATAAAGCATTTGACTGAAGAACATATATATATGAAGGGCGCAGTGCTTGAAGTGTAACAGACTAGTCAAAAATTTCAGTATACTTGAGCAATGCTTGTATGGTATGAACTGGACAGAAGAGTGAAAGCAAAGCAGCTCACTAGTGTCCTGCTACAGAAGAGCAAAGAAAACGTCAGCTCATTTCCTGATCAAACTTGTTAATGTAATGCTTTATGAACAAAAACTCGTTTCCAGCATGTGGGCTCACACTTTTCGCTGATGCTTTATGCCCAAATGAGCAGTTACATGGTCATGATTATGCAGAGAAGTATCTCCAGCTGAACTCCTAAACAATACCACTAGAAGAAAATCCAATTATACTGGATCATCCAGGCTTTTACGCTACACTGTGCTAGAGATGCCATCAGTCTGTAGGGTCAGGTGCTCTTTCTTGACTGCTCATGGCTGGAGGGAGACTGTGGGGTGCTTTTCTGAGCTGACATGCAGACAAGGTGAACTTTGTCTGAATTGCACTTGTGTGTTAAATATTCAAGGCAGACAGAGTTGAAGTGCCACTCGCAGATAGTCTCTGTGCACCTGGAAAGTACCTACAGATTTATTATCAGAGCTATCCCCAGCACAGTTGCAGTCCATGGGTAGCATAGCTCACACTGTATCTGTGGTTATGCGACCCAGCCTTCACTCTGCTGTTTCAGATGAACAGATGAAAAGTGGGGTTTCAAAGTTATGTTCCTCTTGAACCCTGCACATTTGTATGGTTTTTGCTTTTACTTTTTGTTGCTTGAGTCCGGCTGGCTCCTGCTGCAGGGAGCAGGTATGAACGGCTGCTCTGATAAACACAGCAGCTGCCCCAGTGAGTGTAGATCATCCGGCAGACGATTACAGGCCACATTGCATAACAAACGGCATCAGTCTTGCACCGTGATCCCTTTATAGGCTTAGCCATGTCTGTCTCTTTCCCTGAAGGAAGCAAAACCTAATGCAGAGTCAACAGCGGAGGGGATGCACACTCATTGTTGTCATGCTGCTGTCATGAGGATGGATTGTGGTTGCCACTGAGACAAACCGGTGTAGGTGGTACCCAGCCCTTGCCGGGCTGGTCATCCTGATGCTCTCATCATCTTTCTGCAGGACTATGTCGGTGAGACTCCTATCCACAAGGCAGCCCGGGCTGGCAGCATTGAGTGCATAAAAGTCCTCCTGATGCAAGGAGCCAGAGCTGAGTAAGTTATACGCCACACCGAGTGTGCTCACACACACCGCTCTGCTGCACAGCGCTCAGTGACTACTAAACAGGTGAATTCACAGGGTGACTCCACCCAATGCTTTCTATGTGGTTTGCTTGGCCTGTAAACAGTTGAACGGTCAGTGGTGTATGAGAATGGTCAAGTTTTGGGAAATGAGACACTTACCTGGCAGTATTAGGAAAAGACTCCTTGGAAGTATACTGTGGAGTTTTACCACCTGTAAACATTTAACCTTAGACAGTAGTTCTGACACTAAGTGACCAGACAGGGTTTAAAGTAGTTAAATTCATAGAGAAATGAGTTCTTTGGCTGCTTTTGGCTGAAACCAGTCATATGCTGACGAGAGGTAATCCTGCAGCATATTCCCTTTTAAAGTCATCTCAGAATGATGTTTTAAGCAAAAAGTCTCACACACTTATCTAAATGTTCTTTACTTCTCTGCCTGCCCACTTACTGGTCTGAACTTCAGCCAAATTTCACTTCTAGAGTTCCATAAACTGTTGTCAGGTGTATGCAGTGTCCCCCATCTGAGCGGCTTAATTCAGAGTTGGGTCATTTTGCGAGTGAAAAAAGCACCACATCTCACGACAGTTTTTGGTGGAGTTACCCTTTCAACTGATGTTATAGTAATATTAACTGTTTTTATATAAATTTTTTGAATGTATGTAATTTGCTTATTTAATAGTTTTAGTGTATTTCAGTGACTGGCATCTTGCATTAACCTGTAAAGTTGAAGTGTTTCCTTCTGCTTAAAGTATATTTTGATAGCTGCTTTGAGGGTAAATGCACATTTCTTCATTGTTTCAAAAGCTCCAAAACCATCCTGACTCTTGGCCTTGTCCATAATGAAACTGCTGTTCAGAAGGTTCAGAAAACATGTTAATAATCCCCTGGGACTGTCTGATTAAGATAGCAGAATCCTGTTTACTTCTTTGGGACACTGGCATGATTGCTGCATTCCCCCTGCCCCTCTGCTTTGCTCAAAAGAATTATTTCAGTGTAGGTTGCATTATGTGAAAAATGGCCTGGTGCATCACCCTGTGTGTTGGTGGAAACCTGGGAAATATTACTCTTTCATTGGATGCGGTTTCTTTTTAATTATTGCCCCTTTGGAGATTGCTCTTCACTTGCACTTCTGTGCTTAGCTTGTGTTTCCATAGCACCCGCAAACAGTAGTGGCTCACTGACTGTCAGATTAATGGATTTCTGATCCATGCTGGCACTGATCCGTAGGCCAGCTTTCTGTAATGCAGGAAGACTGGAAAAAAGCTGAAGAACATAAATTTTTAGCGTTATTTTTTTTTGAACTCTTGAATTTAAAGAACCTGTCGTGTGCTGTCAAGGCAGCCGAAAACAAAGTAATGAATGAATCTGGTGGGTGCTTTCATTTGAGTGTGTGGAATGGGTGTGTTCTCCAAAGATCATTTACACCACCCATAAGGCTTCGCTGTGGCTTCTGAGCATGGCATAGGGGTGCAATGGGGGCGTTAACCTGGCAACATGGGCAGGGTTGGAAACAGATGAACCACTCAGTCCTTACGCAGTTCACATGCCTGTAAGGTGCCGTGCCTGATGACAGATTGCCCTTCGCATATGTGATTTAAGAGTATGCAGGGTGTCATCTGCGTCACGGGACTTTGCAAATATGTGAAAGCGTTAATCAAAACTTTTTTTTAATTATGCAATGTTGTGGTTACTGTTGCCTTTCTCCTGTTTTCTAAGACATGACGTTTTGCAGCCTATGTATCCCTTTGTCAGTAAACAGGTTTATGCATCCCATACATTTACATGTTGGGGAACATCAAAATGACTGGTCTTCAGTTGTTTGTGATATATGATAGACTGAAAGGATATACTAGCACTGTTCCACAGATGTGCACAGCAGGAAAGAAAGAAACCCTGTTTAATACTTTTATCCAGGTACTCCAGTATGCGTGTGTTCGTTGTGCTCTTTTACAGGTAGTCTGAAGTAGATGTGATGAAAGGACTGGGGAGAAAAAGTTTACGTATCTTGTCATTGTGATTGTTTGTAGGAGTAATGATAAAGGTAAATGTTTTGGTACCTTTTAAATACAACAAAGAGCATTCTTTGACTTGCTGTAACCTTAAAGGAATATTTAGCTTTCATTATTTGTGCGGTGTACTCCATATCCGGTACGACTGATTACACTATCGAAATATGTTGGACACTTTATCACCGCAGTCATTCGAACATTCCGTTTAATATAAAATTTGTGAGCTCCTGTGGAGGTAGTGTATTGTCTTACTTTGACTCGTTATGCTGTCTTCATTATGAGAAAACACACTTGTGTCCCTTAAAAATTCGGCGTTACTCAGATGTATGTTAGTCTCGTTGAGAGTAAGATGTGAACTGGAAATGCAATTATGTCAAAATTGAAGTCTCCAGACACCACCCATCATGTGAGGCATTCTCCAGTGGCGTTTTTTGCCTTTGGCCTGGGAAGCAGTACACCAATACCAACTCTTTACCTCTAATTTACAGGTGACAGGAGTAGCTGGCATTCCTGCAGCTATAGCGATAATACAGTAAATCCAAGTAATACAGTCAACATGGATGCCTCTTATGATAAAATTGGTGCACTGGAGGTGAGATATGTAGATGTTTTCATTGCTTTTTCAGGTAGCATTTATCATGTGGGGCATATTTTCATAGTTACGAACTCATGGAAAATGTTAAGGTTCCCTATTTAGTTGTTACTCACAGGGATAGGCAGTAGTACCCAACGGAAAGCAGGGTATATGTCAAGAGATGTTAAATCATTACTTCATGTGCCATCTGTGGAATACTGCTAATGTACCCTTTCTTCAAGTTGTATAATACACAGCCCAGGGTAAATTTCAAAATGTCTACACTTTTGTAAATTGATCTCCACAAATCCATAGTAAGTTTATATGCCATGCTTGTTTGTGTGCTTTTGTTTTAGTTCTGGGGACAGTGAAGGGATGGTGAAGTTGCAGACTTGAAGTGGTGTGGTACCCCAGCTGTCCAGGGCTGCAGGGTTCTCATAAAGGGGTCAGCCAGTCTGTCATGTTTTAGCTTCGTTTGGAAATGCCGTATGCCCTTTTATTATAACTCATGTCACTGGGTAGGATAGCTAAGGTTACTGAATGTACTTGCTGCCCCTTATGGGTCTGTCTGACAGACGCAGGTATTTTGCATAAGAAGGGTAATTGCCCCTTAAATATTTTAAATAAGGAACAATTGTAATTGAGCTCTGTATTGGAATGGCAAAATATTTATGATAAAGGCTGAGGAGCAGGGAGATTACATTGGTTTAAACAAATTCCTTTGTGTTTAGGTTGGGGCCAGAGATTATTTTTAGGTCAGGATCAAAGCCAAAAACTTCAGATGTATAGATGAAGTTTATAATGTTGCTAATATGCACATACCAAATCACTGATGTGTTGGAATTTTGCCTCTGATACTGTACACACAGTTCACGCTTATCTTTAAAGGTCAGTATTCCTCACTTTAAGTACTGTACTGGTATAACTTGAAATGAACCCTATTGTGGAGCTGTTAAGCTTGTCACTCATCATTATTTGTTGACTTAATTGAGGTTTTCACCAATGGAATCCACTCAAAATATGTAGTTAAAATGTTCTGTAGGGCAAGATAAACAATTTCTTCGTATTGAAGTAGGGCTGCAGCATGACGGTGCTATACAGGGAGATTCTCCGTAAACAAAAGTGGGGTTTATTCACACCTGCTCCATGTAGACAAGTCTTTTTCAGACTTTCGGAACAAGACATGGCATGTGGACTTACTGTGTTTCTACACTCCATAGTATCAAAAGTTGCAAGGTAAAGCTTTCAAGACTTTCTCAATGACTGTTTATTTGTGGAAAATGATGAAATGTGCATTTAGTTATTAGAAATGACTATACCAAATAGTTTGATTGTTACATGTTAATGTTATCATAATGCTGCAAAGTTTATTTTTAAAGCATGTTGAAAGTATTTTGTTACCTGTTGTTGTTTCCTTTGACAGCTGTAGTACATTTTAACATTTTGGAAGCCAGTAAACTCCCTAGTTTGTCTGAGAGAAGGTAATACACAGATACAGACAGCAGTTAGTATAGAAAATGCTCATGATTTTTTTTTTTTTCTGTTATAATTTAAAACTTACTTTAAAAACCTAATCACAAATCCAAATTAAAATAAAAATTCATCTGCTTTTCAAGATATTGTTTAGATTATCATATCAGTCTAACATTTTCTTTTAACTAGATTAATGCGTGGCTTCTGAGTTTTCAAAATACAACAAATCGTCATGCAGGGGATAACAATTTACTCTTTTCATTGTGAAATCAGAAATAAAGATTAGTAATCTAAAATAATTATAGTTGTAGACACTGTTCTGTGTGCAACTCCAGCTGTTTTAAGTAGGACAATTCAACAAGCCATTCTCATCTGGTACTTCAAAGGTCTGACTTACCAAGCAAATATTTCCAAAGATGGAAGAAGTCAGCGCTGCCCTTTTTGGGAAACTTGGCAGTGGGAGATGCAGCCGTCAGCCTCCTGGGAATGAGGATATTTCCAGTTTGAAGTGGGTGGAAGCTTGGCTTCTTGGACTCCCCTCACATCGTCCCAGATGTCCAGATTTGTTAAGTGTTTACCGTGAATGTGCTTATTCATCGGCTATAGACGACAGAGAGCCCCTAATTCTGACCTCAGCAGGTCTTCTTAGTTGCCTTCAGTCTAATCTCTCTGCTTTGCACCAGTATATGGGTGGAGTGATTACAAACATCCAAGGCAACGTACAATGATAAACTACTATATTTCTCTCATTTATACAGCAAGAGTACTACAGCGGGAAGTGGGATTCACACTTGGGTCCCTAAAATCCTAGGGAGCAGTTGTAACAGCTGTACCTGTTGCCTTTGTCATTTTTACTCCCCCCCCCCCCCCCCCCCCCCACATTATAGTTACCAATGCCTTAATTCTGTAGCAAAGAATTGGGTTTTGTTTTGGCCGTTGGTTCCCTCTTTTCACAAAAAGTGGTTGGAATACTTAATGGTCACATTAGAGGCGATGATGCAAGTGTCTGCACGTTCAGTGCAACTCGTTTTCACTCAGTTGGAAATACCTCTGCTTTTTCTCAATTTGAGGCTGTGGTTGCCTTTTCAACAGCTCGTCCTGGTTAATCCCAAATGATACCATATTCTAGAATCCAGTGAAGTACCAGACTTGATAATTGCATTATAAATATCCATTAATGTTGTCATTCAACCTCAAGCACCTGAAATGTAGGAAACCTAAATGTTATATTCCTAAAATATAGACAAATTAAACTCTAAAAATGCTACCTAACATTCCAAACTTAAGTAAATTGGTCCTACAGCAATAAACAAATCAGTCATCTTGCTTTTAAGTTACGTTTAACCTGTAATTTTAAGTTATGTTTAATCTGTAATATCTGTAGGCTTAATATGTGAACGCTCACTCTCAAATTTATTTTTGATTTATAACCAAATTTTGACCAGCAGTGAACTTGCCGTGTTCCAAGAGTTCACATGCAAGCGTGGTTTATTTGTAAATAACTACTGCAAACTTCAGCAAATGCACTTCTTAAAGTTTAAGATGCTTTTTGCCTGTCCATTTTTCTGGGAGACTGATCCTACAAGTGCTTTTCAAGTAGATATAGAAACTGTGAATTATAGTATAAAGTGTGTAATTATATACACTTACAGCGCACTATCCTATAGAGTGCCTATACAAGTTACTGACAAATGACAGACCAAAAACAGAGCAATATACATTTGTAAGTGAAATGAATAAATCAGTAAATACAGGAAATAACATCGTTACTAATGTATTCCGTAATGGTTAAATGTATATAGAATTGATTCTGCTATGTATGTGCTTTCTTGTAAAGGGCAGTTACAAATCCTGTCAAGTTATAGATACAGGTAAATGGATAAGATTCAAACTTTTCATAAGTGTTTTAATTGCATGTAACCATTTCTTATTAGTAAAAATACACTTTGAAAATACACTTTTCTGTGTAGGTTTTAGAGTTGACAATTTTAGGTAACACCTCATAGAAAAACCTAGATGTAATGGTACCTTTGAGCTTTTGAGCATTTTTGCAAAAGATCCTAAAACCTGTATTTTCTCAAGAACAGAATTATACCAAGGCATAAAAAAAAACACAAGATCACTCCCCTCTGCTTTTAAAAACAGCATCCCAGCTATTACATGTGATGGAGAATATATATTCTTCAGTATATAATATATTGCTTAAAGAATTAAGCGGTACTATAAATTAGAAGAAAATGTTTTAACCAATGTGTGGTGAATCTTAATTGTAAAGAAAATGCAGTGTAATTTTGTTTCAATAGCTTTGCATATATTTAAAAAAACAAAGCCTTTATTCTTGTAAACATTCGTCTTGGTACTTACGTTGGAAATGTGTATGGATTCCAATCAGTGTTGCTTCTTTCCCTTGAATTAAATACTATTTTCTCTTATGTTGTGTAAAACCTGCCCGATATAGAAAATTAATGCAGCTCTCTCATAAATGTCTGACTTTCAAAACAAATTTTCATTTTTTTCTGGTAGATAGGACAGTAAAACTTCGGTTTAAGTTTAATTTTAAAGCAGTTGACACACTCAGTTGATCAAAACACTATGTGTTAACTTATCTCAATCTGTCACTGCCCAGGGAGGCACATATCACTCAGTTTTACTTTACGTTAAAGGTCTTCACTGACAGTGAATTTGAGACTGAATTTTTATGTAATTGATTACTGATGCAAAATATAACAAACCACTAATTTGATTTGTGATTTTAGACTTAATCTTAAAATTTCCATGAAATATAAAGCTAATGTGCAGTTGCTGCCATCAGATGTGGCTTTTTAATGTTTTGCACACTATTGTTATACCCATTAACTGGTGTAACGTTCAGTTAAAGATGGAACATGGCAGTCTTCAAAAGTGTACCCACTACTCACTTCTAAAACCATCTTAGTCATCTCTGTAATGGCTGGGCTGCTTTTCAGACCAGGAGCACCAAGGACAAGCATGATCTGGACCATCATCTCACATTCCCACATTACATGTTTAAACGAAGCATGGCTGCTGCTCCAAACGGCATCAAGTGTTTTGGCTTCATTAGTGACTGAGTCCACTAATGTGGGTTGTGGACGTGAGCCATGTAGGCAATTTTTAGAACATATAAAACATCCCCCTATATTGATGACCCCATCTGCTTCTAATATTCAACCAGGCTCTTAGTATAACACTGGACATAAGTGAGGTTGTATGTGTGGCAAAAGGCATCTTAAATTTCTTTTTTGCATTCACAAGGGTCTTTTATGCTTCTTTCTGTTACTTAAATAGGGCATAATTTTATAGTTTGAACTTTTAAATATTTCAAAACAAAGGTTGTAGAAATTCAAATTTTAATTAAATGTATTAAATGTGCACTTTAAAAATAATAGCAGCATAAGGAAAATCTGAATTACAGCTGCATCATATAAAAACCTCTGAATGTGGATTCTTAGCTTGACTTTTACCATTTGATCTGAAATTCCTCTGTATGCATAAACTACAGCAAAATGAAACACATTAGTTTTCAGTTGGTCTGAGGGGCTTCCGTCATGTTTTGTGTAACTCCTCTCCTTCTCATTGTAGACTTCTGCCAGTATCGCGATACATACATTTTCTTGCCTGAGCGAATTATTCATGGAAAAATCAACTCTTTGTTCTCTTCAGAATGGTCCTCTTTCAGGACCTCCCATGATGCCAGTCGTGGGCTTTGCTGATGAATTCCTACTTTCAGAGCACTTGTGCCTTCGGCATGCCTGTGATGAGGATAACCTGCACGAAGAACACAGATCTGTGTCTCCTTGGCATGCAGAATCACTGTCTTGACAGTCAGGTGTTCTTTGAAGACTTCTATGAAGACTATCCTTTCTTTCTCTTATATGTCCAAGGGTTAGAACATGTCTTCTCTTGAATGTAAAATGAGAGACACCAAAAAGCAGTCTTTTTCATTTAGGTGTAGGCTTCCATCCCCTGTATTACCCTGTTAAATCGGACCTTTTCATTATCATGCACATAATTTTCTTTTAAACTGGGTTTCAAAGCCACTTCTCAATTGTCCAATGTTTTCGACTGAAGAACATTGTTCAGCACTGAAAGCCCCTGGTAGATGTGTTTTGTTCCTGTTGCTATTAACTGTGCCTTAGACCCATTTGTGATTTTTCTCCCCAGAATTATACCATTTCCTTGTTAATCTTGTTCTGACTTTAAGATGTTTTTGCAGTTTTTTTTTTTTTTTTTTTTTTTGACCCATCTTCAGTTCCACGATTGCATGTTTGTTACAGGATGATATTTGCTTTGAAGACGTGGTTCTTACTTGAAATCGCAGACTTCAGACTTGCATTACTCTCCGACCGGAGTCTTCTTTTGAGAACTGCTTTATTCTGCTCTCTGCAAGCCCCACTAATATGAATATAATTTTTTATTAAACATCTCGGCCCAAGAATTTGATTTGGTGAGCTTCTCCCTATTTAGCCAACAAAATCACATGCGTTTCATTTTGTCTGTACCGAGGAATTTCAGATTTTTAAAATCATTTAAATCAGACCTTAAGAAGTTAACAAAGTATTAGTATTATATTCAAATTCTGTTTAATTTTTAAAGGCCAGAGTAAAAGAAAAAAGTATAATGAAAAATTAGGAAAACTTTAGCTTTAATCTCCTTAATAGAGGATTTTTTTTTCTTTTTTATTTTTTATTTTTTTTATTTTTTTTTTTAAATCTTTAATTATTTTGCTCACTTTTCCCCTGTTCATGAGCTTTCAGGCTATTGGCTATGTTGGGGATTCCAGCAGATGTTGCAGGGAATGTTTAGGGCAGAAGGTAGTTTCAGATCAGCTCACCATTACCTCAAATGAGAATACATATCTCTAGTTATTCATGGTTGTCTACTGTTCCACATAAGGTACAGAACTGTTGTTGTTATGAATGTTACCTGCAGTTTTAACCATTATGCTTAAGATGTTTTCTAATCACCTGTCACCCTTTCCCTTATGAAAGTGACATTATGATAAACTTGCTGCAGAAAAATTATTAAAGCTGTTATAAAAAAAGAAAGAAAAAAAACTACACGTCTCAATGTTTTGCAGCTATTGAATTGGAAATGACTTGATTTTTTCAAGTAATCCTAGAAAGGGGGAGCATTCCAAATAGACACTGCTGAGTCTGCCACAAGTGCTTCTGCGAAAACCTTACAGTTGTGGCATTGAGTGTTCTCAGTATCGCTTCGTATCTACACACTGGCAAACCGTTGAGGTATTTCTTGCGGTGATTGGTTTTAATGCTAGGAATACAGTTAAGATAGTCCTTGTTTAGACCTGCATGCTTTGCTTATCTAATTGTTAAAATTTTTTTCTGTATTTTTATTTTAATTTAATTTGTAATCTAACAATAGGAATACTGTTAGCTCAGGTCTAATCAGAAATGTTTGTCACAATTCAGATGCAAGCATGGTTCTAGTCTTTCAGTTTCTGAAGGTGATATATTAGCCAGAAAAGCTATGACAAGTTGTATGTATATTCAGAACTGAAAAGCAAAGCATATCAGGAACCAAAAAAATTAAATGCTTCCTTTTTTGTGTCCCTGACCAGGGACTTATTTTGTATGTGATCATGTGTGAACAAGCATTCCCACACCTGGTATTTGATGCAAAGCTTTAAGATGAACAGCGGGTCTCACACTCAGTGCCAGAGACAGTGGTTTGCGTGTAGATTTCTCTTGTCATTTCACCTTTAAGCTTTTGTTTGTGCTATTAGTACATTTAATTCTCCACTGATGTTGGAGAAATGAGAGAAAGCAGAGTATTTGAACAGTGTGATGCTGGAGTGCTCCATGACACTTACTGACTTTTGCACCAGTATAACAAAGTACGCATCTGTGTGGAGTATGCATTGGAAACATTACGTCATGGGGTTTCAAAACCCCTCGTCTGTTTTATCCTGTTCTGGGGTCTCCCCTAGTGTTTGGGGTCCCTGTAGTGATTTGGCTTTCTACTGTTGGCTTCATATAAATTTTTCTACAGGCCACCAGGGAGCCAGTCAGGGTAGCCAGACATCTGAGCTCTGTTTACACAGGGTTCTGTAAAGGATAAGCCACACTTGCTCGATTGACATTATGGGCTTTAACCCTATTACTTTTCATACTGTTGCTCAATGCCTTCATACACCGGCATATACGATAGTACAGTATCTGTAGTACTTAAAGCAGTTTTTAATGGAGATTTTCAAAGAACTTCTTAACATGCTCATGGGAATCTTTCAAAGAAATCATTTTAAGCACCGCATTAGATGCTAGGAACTTGATGTAAAGGTTAGAAGCTTCGGGGCCCTTTTTGTTCACTTGAACATGATCTAGAAAGTTGCAGAAATCCCAATACCCATGAGCTGCAGCCCCATGTACTAACAAATCCTTTGCAGAACCCTTGGTGTATTCCCAGAGGCTGGCACAACAATGGCCCAGACAGTTGCTGATATCACTCTGTTTTCCGGGCTCATTGTGGTCCTGTTGGTATTTTTGGACTTGTTGCGGAAGGGTCTGAACTGGGTTATTTTTACTACTGTTGTTATTTCATTATGCATCTGGAGTTGTATATATCTTCTAGCATGGAAGATTTACATAGTCATTTACTTTGTGGTATCTCAAAATTTGAGCATTGTTTTAAAGCTGTCAGTTTTAGATAATGAACTTTAATAAATTATGATACACAAGCCAGTTTAGCCTCACTTTAGGTTTTAGTCAACTGAATTTATAACAGTGTAAGTCTACAGTTAGTTCCACAGTTGAATCTGCCATCAAATAATGCAGTGCTTCCTTTTGGACTCCTAACTTGCAATGATCTTTACTTATAGTCTGATGTGTTATTTTTGAATAATTGAATAGTAGTTATTTTTAATATTTATTTAGCTGGCACTTTAAGATTTTAGATAATTTATATAGTGATTTACAGCACGTTCCGTGAATGATTTGAGGTAAGTACCTTGACCGTGGGTACTACAGCAGCAGTGGGATTTGAACCAGGAACCTTTAGATTGCAAGATTATGGCTCTAAACCAGACACTACCTGCTACCCTAAATGAAAAGGAAAATGTAAGAGATAATAATCAAAGAGGTCTTTTGGCATTTCTGTTCTATTCTCATTGTACAGTTTGCTGCCAAAGCATACAGTATTGAATTCAACCCTGTCCACATAAAATTCTACTTTAAAGCTTTAAACTTTACTGGTTATTAAAAAAAAAAAAAAAAAAAAAAAAAAATTCCTTTCAAAATCATCATGCATTCAGAATAATTTTTGCTTGATAGGCATTTAACATGCATATGGATGTAAACCCTAGTAGTCCACCACCTGCATTTATTGTGATGATTGGACACAAGCCCTTTTAGGTAAGGTTTTAATAATGTGATATTTCTTTCATATTACGAGAATTATGTTGACAAAAAAAGCACTTCTCTTCAGTACATACTTTGTTTTATCAGCAGTTTTTGAGCACATCAGGAGAGCTGGTTAGAGAATCATAAAAATGTGGAATATAGTCTAAGAATTCTTAGTAGCCAAATTCCCAAATGGTCAAGCATTCCTCCACAGACACACTAGTAGTTAATACATGGTGTTTTAAGATTGTTGCAAGGAGGATTGATGCAAAACTGTTTTTTTTTTTTTTTTTTGCTTCTCTATGTTCTACCACACATTTATCTTTGGTAGGGGTAATTTTTTCCCCCTCTTAGAATGTGGGTATATTATCCATCATCAACAACCGCATGTCCTGAGCGGGGCCCGCGGCAAGCCGGAGCCTACCCGGCAACACCGGGCGCAAGGCTGAAGGGGGACGCACCCAGGACAGGATGCCAGTCCGTCGCAAGGCACTCCAAGCAGGGCTTGGACCCCAGACCTGCCACACAGCGGGCACAGGCCAAACCCGCTGCACCACTGCCCCCCCCCGGTATATAATGTTACATTCTATTAGATAAGTAACATTTTAGTGTATCATTAATCAAGGCATGTGTTCACTCAGCAGCTCATTTAAGCACCTGAGTTGTTGTTTTGCCACAATCTGCTGCTGATTGAAGAAACCGCACAGTTCAAATAATCTAGAACCAAACTTGCAAGTACGGTACGTTTGTTGTGTGAAGTCACATTTTGCGGTAGACTGAGAAACTGTAGGAGTTGGTTTTGCGGCAGTCAAATTAATTTTGAGTCTCATTTGGATTTATCAGGCTCTTGATTGTCAAGTAAGTGTAATCATTGTAATTAGTGTTGCTGGTACTCCACAAATTACATAAATTTGTGTTAAAACTAACATGCTTGTTCGACCATTATGTGAATTGTGCAGTGTATTCAATCAGAGCTTAATCACTGATAATTAAGAGCCCAGCAAACATGAAAACCCCTAGCCACAAATGAATGATGTATTTCAGGCTTGCCACACAAACTTAGTGTTCAGTAAATGAGATCCTCTGTAATACTTCTGTAGACAATCATTTTGTATTAAAATTTCTTGAGGTAAAAAAAAAAAGATTTTACTAAAATAGGAAGTAGTAATATACTCATCATTATTATTTGCTGTTGTAAAATCCAGTTTTATCAGTTATGAAAACCTTTGTCTAAATTTTGCTGTTTTAAGATGCTTCTCAGAAGCCAGAGTCTGAGCACACTCATCCCTCACATAATGGGGTCCTGTATAATAAAAATTTGTTGTAATGGCTTGTGGGCAGATGCTTTTTGTTTTTTTTCCCCCATCCAGTGGGCTCATAAATTCATTACAGCAGCATTTTTGTTCATTAAGCTGCCATTTTACTTCCATAAATGTGCTTTTCATAATACTGACAAAGATGCTGCAGGTTGCACAACCACACCCATGTGTGCTCAACCGCAGGTGAATCCCAACAATGTTTATCCCTGTTTATCGGTTCAGTGCAGTCATTCATCATAGCAACAATAGCAAATTAACCTCAGAACCAATGCTCTAGGGAGTTTTTTTTAAATTACACAAGTTCTTTTATCCATGTGCAGAAACTTAATTATGCTTGCGTACCCATGTGCCACAATCATATAAACAGCTTTAACAACAATGTTGTCACACCATTATAAATAAAACTTAATGTTCACCATCAAATATTTGTTTCTAACACTATACAGACCCCAAAACTGCATGAATGCTTTACAGTCTGTCATAGAAAGTATTCTTTATATTGGAAACATTCTTGAGGCAAATTCTGAAAATGTGTCCATGTAGTGTCTCATATCCTGTGATTACGAGCTAGACTCTGCATCACTGTGACCCTGCACTGGAAAGCTATTGATAACTATTATTATAGCATAACTTTAAAAGACAAGCTAGCAATAATGTTTTTTAAAATAATATAGAATGCATTGAAATGGTCATTGACAGGCATATAAAAACTTTTTTGGTTTTCTCATTAATTTTAGTGGATACGTTTTTTCTCCACTAACATTTTTTTTTTTTTTTCTGTAAGAAATGGTTAGATCCCCTCATAATGGGAATAAGCCTGCAAGTTATTTCATCGAATTTACCCTGTTAATAGTGGGATTAGTGTACATTTTTAAAACAAGGAACCATAGTTATAAGCGATACATAGTGTCTTATGCAGAACACAAATAGGCAAACTAATTTAGCAGGGCAGCAAAAATATGCTGCCAGATCTCAGAAAGGTTTGACTTGTTATAGTGTATTAAGAGTGATTGTATGCTCTGTGTTTTGCTTAGTGCTTTTAGGTGTAAATGGAAACTTTCATTTTTCCTGTAAAGGAATCACATGTGTTCTTACAGAAGTTAAACTTGTATCAGTAGGGGGCTACCTGAATACAATTTACATTTACATTTATTCATCTAGCAGATGCTCTTCTCCAAAGTGATGTACATTTCATAGAAAATACAATTTGTGCTTTACCTTAGGAGAAAGAAAGACGTAGCTGCAGATGTATGACTCTTAAGTACAGTTAGTTTGCTTCCTTCACCATATCCACCGATGTTCATCACACAAGTAGCTGCATGAAACAGAATATCGCTGATACCTGAACACCTTCCTACTAGTTTTTTTTTTTTTTTTTTGAGCTACATATAAACAATTTAAAGTGTAGGTTCCAGGTGTACTGAACATTAAAAAAACTGATGGAATTTGGCCATCCTATATGTTTGTTTATTGTTTTTTAAAAAAATAGATGAGTTTCTTTTACTTGAAAACAGAAGAAAGCTGCTGTCAGTGTTTTTTTATGTGTGTACAGCAGACTTTATGTTAGTATAATCACTCTACCAAGCATTGCATACAGCTGATTTCCGTCTTACCAACTTAACGGAAATGAAAACTTGGTTTGTCGGTTTCTTTGTTAGTTGAATGTTACATGAAGTTGGTGAGGGTCTCGTCATCTAGCATACAATTCTGTATGTGGGCATCTGTGTAATGTGTACTGGCATAAACGGTGGCATTGAACTTAGTGATTGTACTTTGAGAATCACATCGCTCTCTCTCAGCCTGTTGATGAAGTGCATTTTTGTTTACTCTGAATTGTATGTTGCCTTGGAGGAAAACATCTGCTAAATTAATAAATACAAATGTCAGCAACCCTTATAGTTCCGTGGGGAGGCAGACAAAAGTTAAGCCTTTTGGGTAAGAACACAGCGATGCAGCTGACTGGTTCTCTCTCTCTCCCTGACTCTTTCTGGTGAGCTGGGATGACTTGGTCTAGGTATTTTGAATTCCCTGAGAGTAGTAGTTGAGACACGTAAATAAGAAAGTTCAATAAAGACCTGTGGAGCAGAGCTAGACCAAGAAGTTTAAACTCATCTGTTGCTCCAGGATCCATTTTCTCCCTACATATCACACAGAATTTACTAATACCCAATAAGTGATAATTGGAAGAAATTTAAAAAACATCAGTTGTATGTTATTTACCTGTAGGGCAGACCTGAACCTCACTTCAACTTGGACCCTAAGGTATTACCTGGTGGTACCGAGGGTGGAAAGGCAGCACTGCATTAATGGCTCAAAAATGGTAGATGTAGAAGCCAGAGGATCATCTATAGCTTGTTGACCTTCTCTTTGTTTCTTTTCTATCTTTGCTTCTCTTTTGAAAAGCACAAGCAAGCTCTCACTATCAGTAGAATGGATAAAGCTTTGGTGCACATTTGAATTGTTATGCTAGCTCTCTTTTTAAAAAAATAAATGTGAAATTATTCAACAAGTTGGTAACACTGAAAAGTTTATGTAAAACTTTGTAAGCAGGGGACCAACTGTTTTAATACAGTCTTGCATCTTCCTTTGCTTGGCTATACTGTATTGGAGATTTTTATGCTCTACAGCCACAACATGAATGAATTTAGAACTCATGGTTCAGCCCAGTTTTCATTTGTAAACCTGTGATCACAAGGGCACTATCTCAAAACATTTTTAAATTTATAAGCAACATAACATACAACATATGAGTACTTATTTGTGTTATTTGCATAGTTACAGTGTTGGCTGTTGTACAGTGTGAGTGTGAATTGAATTAAGTAGGTACTGATGCTGAGTATATAGTCAAAAAGTATAAAGATGTTTTTAAAGAAATTAAGACCTTCTATACAGGATCTCCCTGCCACCTCCTTTAAGTCAATACAGCTGCTTCTTAGAGCTCTTTGTATTACAATTCTTAGTAAAACTAAGTAGTCAACATTTATATTCATGTTTATATTTATAAATACAAATTTTAATTTGTTTAAAAAAAAGGTTTTAATAAACCTTTACTCTTCATCATAATGCATGGGACATGTTCAGGTTTATAGGGAATCAGTACAGTAGGTTATAAAACGTGCGCAAATGAGGTTAATGTACCACAACTGTATCTAGACGTGCTTGTGGTTCCAAGCGGTACCCTGTAAATGCCTTCAATTCCGTTGGCACGATACAGCTCTGCCACCCCCACAAGTATGGTTGCTGCCTTATTTCTACATCGAGGTTGTCCTTCATGCCCACTGTAGAGCCAGAGGTTGTTTCAGGAGAATTAGACAGCTATGCCTCTCGGAGACTCATTCAGTCAGCGTTCTGTGGGTTTAGCGGATGTGTGAGATACTTGTATTTCTTCACTTTCCATACAGAGTCACATCTTATGTTCTAATCTTTGTTTTAATATAGCACTGTACAGGTGGTAGAGAAATGAATGGACAACCCATGAGGAAGGTTTTTGCATGAAAATATTGTCTATGTAGGCAAACCATATACATTATTCATTTCTTTTTTACAGTGGTTATTTTTCTGTACAGAACATCATGTACAGCACCAGTCAAATGTTTGAGTGTAATTTCTGGAAACTATCCCCCCCAAGAACCCATTGATTGACAAGACTGAACAGATATCAGCCAACACATCTTCCCAGCTCTGTTGCAGCAATCTGCAGAGATGCAGGGTACCTTGGGCTTACTTTGACTATGATGTCCTTTTTGGTCCTATACAAGTGTTGCCCAGGTGGATTCAAAATTTTGACCGGTACTGTACATATAGCCTGGGGAACAGAAAGACATGACCAAACTGTGATGGCAGAGAAAATAAAGTGCATATCCCAGAACCTCAATGTACAGATATTCATAGTAATATGAACCAAGTGCCACTGTGAAAGAACAGTTTAGAGACTTTTGTTTGTGCTTGTGCAGTTACCAAATTTGAGTATGGCACCCCATTGGTCAGTGCTGTCTTCCAGCCTCTTCTAACAACTGTTCAATAGTGTCTGTTCCTGGATCCAGTCACTCAGTGTGGAATGGCACTGGACCTCACTCTTGGTTTCTGTGACGGTGCATTTCTTGACAAGATCAAAAACAATATTACCCATCCCAGATGCTTCAACTGCATTAAGAAATATTTCCCCCAGGAGTGCTGTATTTTACAATGGCAATGCTGCAGTACCCAGAATGCATTTTTGTTGGCTGATTTGAGGGTCAAAAAGACTCACCAGTCTGTTTTCTTTGCAGTTGCTCCACCATAATCCCTTCTAAAAAGAATTAATTGTGGAACCCAGTTCTGTGTTTCTCCATAATGGATTGAGACTCTTTTCTGCTCAAGACTGCACACTGTGCTCCAGCAGCTCATAAAGTGACCTTATGTTTGGGATGTCCAACTTGTTTCAGTTACCTCTACATTGCCCAGGAGTTAAGAGCTACACAGAAGTTAGAATGTATTCCTGAACACAACACATAAGGGAGCACACATCAAGGCGGCTGTTTCATATGACTATATGAATGCTCTGGTGTAGGAACGCTTCTCATCTCGTACTGTGCTTCTTACTAAATCCCGTGGTGTTGCTTCTCAGATGGGCTGAGAGCAGAGTTTTCCGTGCGAAGGTCCTGTATACATGACTTACTGGTTCAGAGACTCTGGTACCTCAGCGTTTCCCTTTGCTAAATGGACAAGTCCTGGTGGGAAAAGGCAGGTTTTTCAGCTCTGCTTTAATGTTACTGAATGCAGCAACTTTTAAAGTGTGAACTCCCTGTTTGAAGAGTATAATACACCAGATTCTCGAGGACAGCTGGTTTAGCTTGAAACATGTGGTCAGTAGTTTGCTCAGTGTTGATATTTGCTCTTAGTGCAACACGAAACGGGCATCTCTTGGCTAATCCTGTGTATTTATGTAAAGTTTGATTATTTTCTTTTGTGGAAGTCTTCAGAAGGCTGGTACTCATCGGTATAGAAGATGTTGTCCAGGTGTTTGAAAACATGATCTCTCTGGCACAGGAAGAGTTTACTTACTGAGACCCGCTAGTCTTCTCGCTCTGGAAAATGTTAATTCTTTCTCAGCGTTGAAAGTTTTGGAAGCATTTAATTTTTTAAAATAAGTTTGTTCAAGGATGTATGCAAGTCAGTCAGTCCTTTTATTTCAACAAATTTTAGCACTTGAAACTCTTTAGATATCTTATTTCTAATGCTAATTTTGTTTTCTTTGTGATGTTTTTGTGACACTGTTATGGAAGTGAATTCGTTTAAAAATTCTGCATTTAAATATTCCAAGATACTGCACTGCTCTGGTGAGTTTGTGAATAAACAAACAGCACCAAAATAATGAAATTTGACCTGGTATTGAATGTCACTTGTCCATTTGGGTTGCTGCACCCGACTGCCTGTTGGGATTCACATTAGGTAAGAAAAAAATTACTTTCCTCACGGTTGTCACCACGAACTCGGGCAGTTTTTTTGCCGTTTAAGTTTCAGGGCTTCTAAGTTGAATCAGGTTTTTTTTTTCTGGCTGAATGTGTGCATCTGCAGGATTTGGGCCTGCTAATGTGTAGATGTGTGTGAGCAAATTCTGCTTTGGCCATCTATGGAAGCAGGGTGGTTTCCCTCTTTCCAGACTGGAAGTACAGAGTCTGTGACAGGGCTGGAGAGGCGTACAAAGGAGCCCTTGTTCCCTGTGTGGAGAATTCACTGTATGATTTCATGGCCTTTAATTTTAACGGCAAGTGCCAGACACTTGGCTGCCAGTAGAAATGTTTTGATGTCTGGCACCCGTGACACTTTGTGGCCGAGTTCTGCGTCTCGCATTCAAAATGGCTGATTGTCGTCATCTATGCCTTAGAAAGGGCAGGTTGCCATTAAAGCAGGGCTACGCTGAATTATACAACAGAATAGTTATTTTATGTCGATTGTTTTTGAAAATTTTTAAGCATCGGGAGCCTAAGATGTTTTGAATCAAAGGGGCTGCTTTTTCCTGATTAGTTGCTGAGAAGGGAGATCACTTCTGGTAATACATGCAGCAACAACTCTGTGGATCCAAGTATTTGGTTCACTATAGTAGTTCAAAAAGTGAATCGTTTTGATCTTAATCTCAGGCATAACTGGGCATAAGTACTAACTAAAAGGTTCTGATAATAAGCACTTCCTGGCTGCCTACATCAGGTGGTACCGTTCTCAGCCCAAGAACTCAGTCTTTGTGTGAGAACAGTAGAGGAGCCTTTGACTCGACCACCTTAACTCCTCGTAGGGATGTCTCTGGATATTTTCCTTTCTGCTGAAGGTATTTATTGACATGCAATAATCCAAAGGGCAAGATTGCAATGAAGTAATTCGGTAAGAAGGTCGAAATTGAAACACTTCACAAATAACATTTTAAAGCAAATGCGGTAATACACCTGTAGTCTTACAGTACATATGGAGAAGTCTGCTTGGTGTTTTTGATTTACTTCTTGCAGCATGAGCATCAGTCCAGATGGGAGAATCCTCAGACATTCTGTACCACTAATGTTGAAGTCTTTCATTTATGTAGACGATTGTATTGTGTGGTAAGAAGAAACCCAGAGCTTTTGCTGTTTCAGACCGTAATGCCGTGATGTGCCAGGGTTATTGTAAGAGGACTTGCATGTGACCAAGTGTTTCTGTTGACATTCCATAGTGGTAGTAAATTGCTCATATGGTTGTATGCAGTGGTTTTGGTAGCTGTTGCAGAGGCAGTGAGGATGTTCAGGGCTGGTGCAGTGCGGTGCAGTGCAGGCGCTCTGGTGAGCAACCCCAAGTGGCAGTCACATCTATTTCATTGCCTAAAGACTGGGGAGTGGGAAGGGAAAACAACTATGTGCCGGTAAGTGCAGGACCTAATAATTATGCATTACGTTTTGTTTATTCACAAGCTCCTAGAAGCATTAGCTTCACACTGCAATGGGAGATGACAAATATTTATGTGATGGATGAGGCTGAATCACTGATGAGATATTTTAACCTTTGGCTTAATGTAGAGGGTTAATGGTAGGAACTTTGGGGAATGAGTTTCTTCTTTCTTTGGTTCTTGTGCAGGTTCTTGCTTTATGGGCAGCATCGCTTTCCTTCAGCTTCTCACCTTCACCTCAGTGTCTACCTGCTTCCTTTTGGTCACTCTGCCTCTTCTGCTTTTGGACTCCTCTTTTCAATATTTTGTAAATGTACAATGCACATATGTTCCTCAAGTATGCAGTGGATTTTCACATCTTTGCTAATAATTAACTTCTGCTTCCTAACTTCTGTAGTTGTTGTGATTTTGGCTTGGCCTAAGAGGAATTCCCACAAAGAAATTTTTTTATTTCTCCAAGTATGTGATCACCTTGGGACGTCCACTGAAGATCTGGATTTTTTTTCAACATATTTCCTTCTTTATGTGTAACGTCAAATCACTTGTATAGCAACAGATTTGAAAGAGTAGGGTAGTAGAGTTGCATGTAAACACTAACTTTAGACTTTGTAAAGGCTACTTTCTGCTAAGATTACATGTAAGATGCAATGAAGATGGAAGACTCTCCCAGCTTGAAGGCACAGTGTCCAAATGAGCAGCACTGGAAGACTCAAGATGGATGTTGTCATTTATGGCCTTTTCAACTCGACAGCCCAAAATTCATTCTTGAATATCACACGCTTGGCAGCTTGGAATTCATCCGTGAACATCACCTGTCACTTCAGAACAGCAGAATGACGTGGTGCATATTGTTAAACAGTTTGGAACTTCTTTCTAATGGCCTCATCTTTTATCTCTGCAAGATACAACTTCTAACATTTCAAATACAACTTTTTATGATGTACCAGTTCTATAGCCATGGATGTGATTAATGATTAAAGCTTTTTGGGCACTGTCCATCTTTTCATCTGTCATCTCTTTTGAATATGTGGATGATAAAAGCTAATTTTTAAATTTCGTCCTGAAGAAAGCAGTTTTAATTTGCAGCATATCAAAACAATATTCCATTAACATTCTGGGAAAAATGAATCAGGTGCATCAGAGGTCTTTGCCTTATACTGATTTTAAAAGATGTTGAATGCAGAAGGTATTGTGGGTTTTGCTTTGGGCACTTAGTTTGCATCTGCAGTACTTTTTCATCTCCTATTGCAGTGTGTATCTCAAAATTTGATGTAAGGATTGGGACTTCTCTTTGCATTTTTAATTTCTTGATGTACTAACAGTTGTTTATTAAAGCTGACAATGTAAAATAGCTCACTGTCCATATCACCTTCAGGTAAATAACTGTCAGTGGTAGGGCAGCAGAGACAGACAGAGAAGTGTGTGACCTGTGTGTGTGTGCACGGCAGCGATAGCGCGGCGACTGATTGGCTCTTTCTTATTGTGCAGCCTGAGAAACGCCAGTGGGCTCACCGCAGCTGACCTGGCCCATACCCAGGGCTTCCAGGAGTGTGCCCAACTCCTCTCTAACGTGCAGAACCAGCTCAATGAATTCTGCCCCAATGGGGCCCCAAATGGGCACCACCCACAAACCCGAGCGCCAAGCCTCTTCAATGGGGCACCAAACAGAAAGAGGTCACTTGAGTGCATGGAGTCCGGTCACATCAAGAAGGCCAGATCGGATGGTAGGTCTCCACCTGCTCTTCTACAGCTGGGTCTGGGTTCGGCATTTACCAAGGAACCTCTTCTGACAAGCAACTTCAGAGATGCTTAAAGCATGAACGGTTTGTAGCCCCACAGACAGAAAGAATCACTTGGTTCTGTGCACAACTGAAGTTTGAGTAGGTGACAGTTTTTCCTTATTAAATGGATGCTTCTTCCTTTTCCACAATAGACTTGCTCACATGACACCTTAGCTGCTGTGGAACACCAGGGCTTTCTTAACCCATAGCTGTTCCTTCTCGCAGTACTGAGAGAATGTGAGACATGGCTTTGTTCAAAGCAAACAGCTCTCTGTGGCTGAGTAAGTGAATTAAGGGTTGTACTGTGCTTACCCTTTTCCGACATCCTGCAGTGATGTAATTCACTGTTTTTATTGGGCTCTTGGAAACCTGAGTAATCGAGCCCTGAACGGTTTCCAGGCAGCTGGTTGCAAGGAATCATGAGCATAGTTTCTGCACTCTACCAAAACATCAGATGCCAGGAGACATTAGATCAAAGTTTGAAAATGTTGCCTGCCCAGCGGGACCTCACCTCAACCCTGTGACTGTTCACTCGCAGGCCCGGACTCGCCCATGAAGATTTTTGGAAGCGTGGGAGAGGAGCTGGAGAGCATGCACATGGAGTCGTCCGCAGCATTCAGTTCAGGTGGGCCTGGAGCCTTTCTGTTTGACCCCAGCAGGCCTGAGAGCACGCAGGACCATGCAACTATGGAGAGTGCTTCTGCACCCAGAGAGCTGGAGATTTTCACCGTGGCCTCCATGCAGATCCCGTGCCGCTGTACTAATTCCTACGCTTATTTGTAATGACTCAACACCAATTCATAGTTTAGTCACCCAGGGTCCTCTACTGTTAGTCCTCCATTTGTACACCAGACTGACTCTGCAGCTCTTCCTACATTTAGTGACAGTGGGTGATTTTGCATGGCGGTTATAAACGTACCCTTATACATAAATGCATTAAGTATACATATCCAGAAATATTTACTCTTAAATGTAGATATTTTGTGCATATTGCCTTTTTTCACCAAGTGTGCAAAATGCTTAAAACCTTTTTATTATAAACATAAAATTACATGTATGTATAAACTATTATGCAACTGTCAGCATTAAGGCTTAATTTGTTTTGCATTTTACATGTGTAGCTCTTTTACATTTGACTGGACAAAGGATATCCATTTTGAGTTTTGTTTTGCACGCACCCCCCCCACCCACTTTTGTTCAATATTTGTAGAGTTATCCCATAAATCCCCAGGATGCCTTTCTTTGTGTTTCTTTGTGTTGCACACTGATGGTAGCCTTACCTGTATTAGTGTAACAATTTCAATGAACGTTGTCCAGCACACGGGTAACCAGAACTTTCCATGGAGGGAGCTTGTTGGTGGACCTCGATGAGCAGTGGATGAACGGTTATCCTACAGTGTGACATTAGTATGCACCGAGCAGCAAAATGACGAAGAGCCTTTAAACACTGGGGGACTCAGCATCGGGAAATGTGCGATTTCCACTGATTGCAAGTGTTTGTCTCAACTCTCTTTTTGTCTTTCTCAGTCCTTTGGATGGCTAACATTTTTTCTGTGTTGATACTGTTTGAGTTCTAATTTGTGACAATCCTGCAATTTTTAATACCCTCATTCTTTCATTATGCCAAAGCAAATTGTAGATGAATGTGAGAAGAATATACACAGAAATATATGGTGTGCAGCTCATTCAAAGCTTGTATAAAGTTGTAAAAGGTGCTTCTTAATCATGACACCCTGGCTAGCAGGTATACTGGTCCTGTGTGAGAGGCTGTTAATAGTTTTTAAGTCCATTATCTCTACTGTCCTGAGTGTGACAGTCGTTTTGGTGTTTAGCAATGGAAATTTGACTTGCTTTCTGGCTGTTTTGTACTTAAATCTTCACATAGCCTGTAGAGTATTCCTGGGTAGCATTAGTGAAATAATTAAAATAATTCTTCTGATCAAGTAAAACCAAGTGGTAACATGTAAGTGTATACGTGGAATATGAAATACAGTAATTGTTAGTTACTTGCATTAATGTAATCCTTTTTGTAGACAACTTCATTTACTGAAATCAAATTTTTAAAAAATATTTAAAAACTTATTTTAAGCGCAGTAACTTTCACTCCATTTTTTATGCACATGATTTTTTTTTTAAAAGGCCAGTACAGTGTACTCTGAGGTTTTTCAGCAATGTTCATCTAATGGAAAAAATGTTTGACTGGCATGCATGATTGCGGTGTGACGGCTTTGTCCGAAGGCTCTGTATCGTGAACTCATTAAATAATGAAACAACTGAGAACCAGTGTGCTTCTGGATGTTAGTAGATTTGAACTCTCTCTGCCTTTGTGGCTGTTTGTGTGTGTGCAAGAGTGTATTATACCTTTCCTTGTGAGCTGTCAGAGCGGGGACTGCAATGTAGAGTTGAATCCACAACACATCTGAGAATGTTTCCAGGTAACTCTGTTGTTTTCTCTGGGTCATAAGGCTGCACATACCTCAAAACAGTTTGCTCTGCTGCATTTTTGAAAAACACTGTTAGTAGCTCAAATTATTCTGGATTCCTCTGGTGTACACACTTAATAATGTTTGTTATTTTAAGAAAATCTTTACCATTTAACTTTTCCAGTTTCAAGTCTTGATCAGGATTACTTTTATTTTTCAGTTACAGCTGCAATTCATTGGAAATGAGAAGTAGATTGGGTGACGTTACAGTAATCTGTCCTTCCATCCATCCGAGTTCAGTAACTGTCTTTCTCTTCGTGGCGATCCAGAGCCTATGCCAAAAGCACTGGGTGCAAGGCTGAGGGGGGGGATACATCCTGGACAGGATATTACAGTAATATTTAAAAAACAATACAGCAATATCAGGAGCATGTATGAGGCTGTAAGAGTGACTTTAAGCGACATAATTTTCATTCCACCCTGAAAGGCTAAGATGGTGATTTTGTGAATAATTTTTAATAAAGGATATAATATGACGTTTTTTGTATTTTGGACATTTCAGGCAGGTGAATAAAATGAGTGCTCTTCCCTTATTGATCGACAAAACCTAATGAAATCCCCCAGTTCACTTTCAGTAATGTCACTACACTGGGTCCTTGTGTTATGAATTTTCAAAGATACAAGTTTTTAACTTTGTTTGTAAAAATATTGCATAGCGAATGAAACCAGCGTTTTGGCACCCAGTCTTTAGCTGGCAGTGAAGCACACCCAGATGGAGTAGGAATGTGTGACTGGATTAATTCCACTCACTTCCAGTATTTACAGCATGTGTCCAGCGTTCCTGAGTGTTGATCAACACTGTTGCAGGTTGCACAGGTTTGAAGGATAAGTCAGTCAGCAGTCTGCACTGAATTAAAGTTTGTGGAGTCTATGTTTTTAGTCTTTTTTTTTAAAACTTAGTTTAATGTAGCACAAAGTCGAATTAAAATGGAAGTGTTTAAGTCTCTTATTTGCTGTAATTGTAACTGAGACTGTGAAAGAACCTGCACAGTGACTATGTTAAGGTATACATACTGTACCACCATTACTGTGCTTTTGTTGATTAAATAGACAGTAAGGTTAGCTGAAAGTGGCCACATGGTTACAAACATTGCATGTGCTTGTTTGAACCTACTGACAGTCAGCATTTAACAGTAGTTTGTGGAAAGAACTTGTTTTAGTTATTAAAGTCGACTTAATTTTTATGTTTCAAGAAAAAAAGTCCTACAATGGACTGGCATGTTGTCCACAGTTTAGCCTCCTGTCTGTTGTTGGCAGCATAAGCTCCAGAAGGCAGCAATCCTGTAAGGTTTACCGAAAAGTTACACTGTATTGTAAAGCTTTCCTTGACTTACAAACAAATCAAGTTGGGAACAGACTTCTGGTCAGAACTGTTTGGCAGCTGAGAACCCAGTGTACAGGTGTCTTTTCCGTTTGTTGCTGTATTACTTTGTAGTGGTCATGTTGGAGATGCCACTGCATGTCCTTCAAGAATGGGCGTTACACATCCCTTAGGACTTGTGGGTGGCTTCTGGTGAAAACAGTGACGTGAAGCAGCTCTTTAGCTGACTGGCTGCACGCATATGGAAACACAGTCATGCCTAATTAGAAATTACCACTTTCTTTTTCATTAAACAGTGTGCACTTCACAAGGTAATTTTTCTGTTTCTCAGTTTTCTTTTAGGTCATAAACAGCTTGGGTGATTTACTCATCTTTGATTCAATCCTATAGTTAGAAGAAAGTTAATCCTAAAAGAATCCTATAGTTAGTTGGAAGATAAAACTGTGACTTTATTTATTTCTCTATTTCTCAGACTTTGTTGGTTTCGTGTTTGTCTTCATACTCTTGGCTCAGGCTTTCAAAACTTGTGCTTGATAGCAGTTGAGTAAAATGTATGAGAATTACTCCCTCTAGTGGTAAAATGGACTTGAAACAAGTGTTTTAATGTATTTTTCACCATTTCATTCCTTAGTCATTTCAGGTTTCTTGCATTTTACTGTATTTATAAATACTTAAATTATAGCCTTGCTGAGTAAAGGTACAAGACACATCATCTGTCCGCTGGAATCCAGGCTAAACGTTGATCAGCACACAACACTGGCTCTACTTTATGAAGTCCCTCATTTGTGTAATTCTTGCCTTTATCCTTTTAGCCATTAGACTGACTCTTGCTAAACATGTATAATTTACACACTGTGCCCTGCGTTACAGATGAAGGTTGCAAAGAATTTTTTTTTCTTTCTGAAAAAGAGCCTAAGGTGATTGTTTCACTCTGGGTTTCTGCCATTTCCTGGCAGAACAGTTGTGATGAGCTAAGGGTGACAGAGCTGAAGACTTAAAATCTGCATTGAAGCTGGAGCCAAGATATAAACCTTGTATACGGTATATTGTATAAAAGCTATGCTATACTGTTTCCAGCCTTATGAAAGATGAAGTCAAACATTTTTGTTAGGAATTGGTTTTTGATGTGCAATGCAGATGCTTGCTTCGGCCCGAAGCTCAGGCTGCCGTTTTTTTAGTTAACTAATAAAAGCATTTCATGGGGAGAAGCAGAAAAGTAGTTCTGTGCAAAACAAAATCAAAATGGATTTTTTTTTCTTTCAGTCCAAGTCTGTACTACAAGATCGTGCTTTTTAAGTTTAGTGAAGTATGTAACTTTACAAGTGAGTTTAACTTTTTTCTTTGTACCAAAGAAGTAAATTTAAAGGTCTCATTGAATAACATCCTCTCATTTTGAATGGCAGGTGACCTATTAGTTTTAGGCCTGAGGAACGGTCACATGCCTGAGAAGACTTTGGTGACCAATGGATTTTCCGCTAACGGATCGTGCCCCCAACCACACCTCAATGGAGAGCAGGCCTTGCTGGCCAATGGCTTCTCAGGTTCATGGGGGGTGATGGCTTCCCACACTGCTGAAAACGGGTCCCCTACACGGTTTCCCGAGCAAGGGTTAGGAGCTGGGGTCAGCAGCACCCCGGCAGACATGTGTGGTTCCCTGCACCTTGGCGACAGCCCCAGTGGCTGTGTTTCCCAGAGACCCCTGGAGCACACCGACCCGAGAGACAGCCTGCACTATGGACACTACCACGGCTTTGGGGACACGGCCGAGAACATCGAGGAAGTCAGCAGCCAGGTGGAACACGTTACGTCGATCAAGGCCGAGCAGCGGTACAAACACACCGTGCTGAGCACCATGCACCTCTACCACGGCTCATAAAGCGTTGTGCGTCCACAAGGCAGTCCGTCCGTGATGCTGGTGGCCAGCACCCACCAGTCAGGCACCAAATGGTTACCACTTCTTGTGGGAAATGTCCTGGTTTTCTGTTTTTTTTTTTTCTTTCCCAATAACTGTCAGTGCGCTTAGCACATGTGTTAAAATAAAAAAAGTAAAAAAACGAAGGTATACTAAAGGGAAAATTGTTTGCATTTACATAAGATACTAATAGTCGTACAATGAGTTTTTCTGCGTAGAGCTTTGTTCCTGTGTGCTGATTTTTGAAGTGCTGAAAGTGTAGAGAACTGAAAACATGAAAAGGGTGAATCTGCTTTGGATAATTGTTTTAACTTTAACGGAAGTGACTGATGACCTTTTTTTTTTTTTAGTTTGAAAGTGATAACTTGTGTATCCGTATGGATGTGTAGTGTATTTGTGCCAATGCTGAACTGACTGAACGTGGCACCAGCATTTCTGGTAGGTATAAATGAATCAGTACTGACTTCCTTTTTTATACTTGTTCAGTTAGCATTCTAACCATTTGAAACAGACTATGATGATGCCTGGTTAATTTTGTTTTGCTATAATTCTGTATTTACCTGATCACAATAAATATGATGGTCAAGGAATGAACCTTAATGTTCATGATTTCTAAAGCCCTCAACATATGTGAACACCACACATAAAATGTTCAAGTCACAATGAAATTATATTTTGTTAGGTTTATTCTTTTAGCAGACACCTTCGCTCATGGTGACTTACAAGCCTGAGTCAACAGAAGTTGAAGATCTTGCTAGAATTTTAATGGTGCAGCAGCAGGGCATATGGACTAGGTGGGAACAAGTGCTGGAATATGAGGTCTTGGCAGAGGGCTGAAGAGCAGAGACCCACTGTATTAAGTTCTTGTTCCTGCCGCATTATGATGAACAGTACGATGAGCACTGCTAGTGACAGCGTAAGACTGACGGTTGACTTAGGAAGACTGCTCCGGTTTCCAACCACCACTGCAGAAACGTCTCTGAGGCCAGGCATCGTGTTACTTTCTGAAGCTTCTAAGCTAGTCATCTTCTTGGAACTTACAGTTCCTTGTGAAGAACAGATGGAAAAGTTAATGAAGGAAGCGTGGTGAGGTATGAAGAACTGATGAAGCAGTGCCTCTCAAAAAACCGAAGGGCAAGGCGCATATCCACCGAAGTAGGCTGGAGGGCTTTGGTGGAAGCCATTGGATGGCAGTTGCTGTGCTGAGTATCACAGCAGGAAGGCTAGGAAAGGTTTTGAGAAGTTCTTACTGAGACTATGGAGAGGGCATGTATACGACTGTGGATCATCAGAGGTGGGCTGTGGGTTCAAAGTAGGGTTATCCTAACAAATTCCATGGACCGATGAACCCCATGGCTCGGTCACCAGGTGCAGGGTGTCTGATGTTGAAAGACCCAACACATACAGTGACCGCAAGTTACATCACTGATGATGTGCCCAAGTGCAACGCAAGATGAATGATGTAAATAGGGCTGAAGATTTCATTCTATAAACCATGAAAAAAATTCACCGATTCAAACTACGAGGTACAATATGTTTTTGATGCCCTTTATCGCAGTAGTGTTTATGTTGTCATTGTTATATACCTATGCCTGTGGTATTTTTCCATCTTCACATTTAACTTTCTGAAGCACAACTCAACTAGCTATTTGGAAGGTTTTTTACTACTTAGTTTACTGATCTTCGAAGCTGTCAGTGCCACATCTTAACATGTTTTCTAAAAGTACGAAAGAATGAAAAATCCATCATCAATGGAAATGCACACAAACACGGAGAGAACATGCAAACTCCAGACAGGTTCAAACTCACATCTGAACCCCTTGCCAAGGAGTTGCGAGGCACCAGCACTACCCACTGTCCCACCAAGAATGTTCAATGTTTTTGTATAAGGTATGAATTAAGCATTTGTTTCAAAAATTATAAATTGAAGCAGCTGTTCAGTCATTTTTGCGAAATGTGAGACCCAGTTTAACGTGAGGTGTTCCTTGCTGTCACAGCCAGTCATGCCCTGTAGGAAGCCTGCTCAGTGAGACAGTGTGAGTTGATCAGGGTCAATGGGCACATCACCGGGTGAAGCGTCCCTCTCTGCCTTAGTCTTTGGTCGTCCACAGTTGTTCAGATCCTGGAAACCGTTCTCCTGATTCTCAACATTGTTCTGCTACCTCAAACACTTATTGCTGAGCTTGTCTGTGCAGCTGATCAATTTGTGTTGTCTTTTGTCCAGACTAGCCTTTCTTTGGGGCGGGGTCAGGTTTGGCCAGGTCCTGCTTTCTGTAGGGTCTGGGGTTCGAGTCCCGCTTCGGGTGCCTTCTGACGGACTGGCATCCCATCCTGGGTGTGCCCCCTTCCCCTCCAGCCTCATGCCCTGTGTTGCCGCGACCCTCTCGGGACGGGCGGCTTCAGACAATGTGTGTGTGTGGCCTTTCTTGCCAACAAATCAGAGTTCTGCATAACCCTTTACGTGTCAGCTGCTCCCCTCCACTAGCTTCACCATGCAGATGGGTCCCCTCAGTCCCTATGTTCTGGCAATAGATCAATGGCCACTGGATGCAACACATCACTTGCTTCTTCAAGGCTCAGTCTTTCTCATTCCGTTACTTCTCCCCAGGTATCATCGAGTTCCTTGAGTATGTCTAACATGCAACAACTAAAAATTTAACAGAAAAAAAAATTAAATTCTGAACTTAACCTGCACTGACTGCTGTTGATTGTTCATTTCTCTGGTATGCACATTAATAATTTACATGCCATTAAAACCACCGATTTATACACAAAAAAAGATGCAAGCGATCTAGTAAAGGTGCCGAGCAATTAAGAACCGGACTTTTTCTATCAATAGGAGATACACTCATGTAAAACAACGCATGCTGTGTGTTTGTGTGCTAGTCTTGCCTTTACATTTTTAACCACGTCAAGCCTGGACAAATGCCACCACTGGAGTCTTTACCTGCTGCTACTCCTTTGGCTGCAGCCTACTTGTCCTTTTCTCTTCAAGCAAAAAAAGGTAATGTATGCAATAGCAGTAAGACATAAATCCTGCAAAAGGTTAAAAAAAATAAGTGGTGCTAATAAGTAAGCATGAGTACAAATAAAAATTGATTTGTAGCAGTGTTTATTTAGTACAATTACATTTTACAAATGTGAAAAGCAGTTGCAAATCTGTGTTTTTCAGATATAAACATTTTTCCTGACATATTCATAACTAACAAGGTGTAGTGGACACATATTATTCTATTATAACGTAGACACAGTACATTCCCTTCTGGCTGGAGCCAAGCAACAGAGACATTTTTTAATGCGTTCTGCAAAAACAATGGATTTAAATGGACAATAGTAATCTTTCTAGTTTTGCTGTTCTTTGAGTAGGTCGTAAACCAAGAAATTCTAATGTCATTCTCTTTATAATTTGTTCCCAGATAGAACTTTAGCTGCCATGATGTGTTTGGTTTTTAAAATTGTATTGCGCACTGAAAGTGCAGTAGCATTAGACACGTGGAAACAGTTTGTAGCACTGAAAGTAAAAAAATAAACCTATGTACACATAAAATCACATCGAGGAATGCAAATGTTTCAAAAAAATCAAGTGAAATGTTAACTGACTTGTACAAATACAGTGAAATAATAAAATAATACAAAAAGTGCATAAAACATTTTCTTGTAAATATTCTCTGGATTAGAGGGGGTGCGGTGGCGCAGTGGGTTGGGCCGCAGTCCTGCTGTCCGGTGGGTCTGGGGTTCGAGTCCCGCTTGGGGTACCTTGCGACGGACTGGCGTCCCGTCCTGGGTGTGTCCCCTCCCCCTCCGGCCTTACGCCCTGTGTTGCCGGGTAGGCTCCGGTTCCCCGTGACCCCGTATGGGACAAGCGGTTCTGAAAGTGTGTGTGTGTGTGTGTATTCTCTGGATTATTAATGAAAAATATGCAATGAGGTAATAAATAATTTCCAAATAAAAATGTGAACATAATTTTGACGATTTGAAACTACTTACTGTTGTCCTTTTGACCGTGTGACAATATGCTTCTGTGGAATGATGGGTAAAACCAGAGAGGTCGAGGAAGGTCACAGGTTCTTCATGCACACCTGACAGCGGCTGATCTGAGACAGGATCTGGCCAGCTTTGAGAGTCTTGGTGGCTGACGAGCTCTGGAAAGTCTGCGCGATGGATGCTAGCCAGAAACTCTGCTTGCTGGAGAAGTAGTGGCAGGTGCCCCTGGCGCCGCTGCACTCGATGAAGGGTGTCGTGCGGAAGTGCTCCAGGCAGGAACCGGGTGACATGAGGGACTGACCTCCACCTTCGCCTGATGCTGTGTGCTGGACAGTAGAAATTCAAGAGAGACAGTGTATGTGGGGAGATGCAGTGCGTTGTCTCAGTCATTTGCTGCCTCTGGATTTGTGGAACTAGTCGTTTATTGAACTCAGACACTAGAGGATGTCATCGTTTCACCCTCAAGCCTTAATTTCACCCTTTTTTAACATCTAAATAAGAATGATTACATTAACATCAACAGTGTGTCAGAGTTCACTGCCTCTTCTGGCTGTGCAGCTACAAGCCTGAATGAAGCCATTCAGGTCTTTCAGATGAATGAGAAAGTTAACAAGAAGTTCCTAACCATGAGGAAGGAGTATCCGATCCAGAGGCTTCTCCAGCCCTGGGGACACTTTGGAATGGTACTGTCCTGGCTGTGGACGGCAACGGCCACGGATGGAGCCTCACACACTGAGCAGCGGCTGACATAGGGCCTGATATCCACCCCTTCCACAGGCATCATGGGAATGGAGGCCAGTGTGGACAGCCAGTAGGATTTATCATTCCGGCTGGCGTAATGGCAAATTTCACCCGGGTGGCAATACAAGAAGGGCATGGTGTTAAAGCGCAGAAGGCATGATCCAGCCAGACCTGTATATTCACACATAAAAAGCAATACGGACAATTTTAAAAGGCCCATGAAGGCAATCAATAGTGACAATAAAAAGAAAAGAATGAATAGACAGCTTTATTTTGCTACTTCAGTGTTCTCTTAGTTTTTTTGATGTGAATCGTCTGCTCTAAAGGTTCATCCACTGAAAAGGCTCACCCAGATCCTGGTTATGGGCTTTTTCCTGGCCCTCAAAGTACAACAAGCTGTACCCCTCCCACAGTTTGGCCATGCCCAAAGGGCACATGGGTGTGTCCTCAGACTGACTGTGCCTCACCAGCAGGTAGCCCACACTGATGCTGCGGCCCGGCATGCCCGGGATACCAGGGGTTCCGGGGCGTCCTGGACTTCCTGGGGATGGTTAATTGTATATACTGTATCAAAATAACCCCGATTCCATTATTCTAATCCAGTCCTAGAATTCTACAATTGCATCCATCTCTCAAAGATGTCTTTTTACCTTTCACGCCCTGGAGACCACGATGTCCAGTGAGACCAATGTCTCCACGCTTCCCTGGTTTCCCTGGTGTACCACTCACTCCTGAGATTCCCTTTTGCCCCTGTGGGCCTATAAATCCTGGATGTAAAAGATTGAGGGACAGTTGGTACCCAGACAATAAAGAGGAACACGAGACCAGGAAAGATAAGGTCTTTTCCTCAATGGGGTAACATGGTGTGTGCGGTGCAATGCAATGGTACCAGGGTCTACGCACTGTAGCCTGGTTGGGACTTCTGACACCCAGGTAGAAAAATCTTGTGCTTAAACACTTTAGTTAAGTGTTTGAAAACACTGTCATCAGAAAAATATGATTCCCTCTCATCAAATTACCCCCACCCCAACTCATTGGTCTAGATTTTTGACTTTCAAGCCCAAGTCATGTCTTCCTTCCAAAAATGATCTTTCTTATTCAGTTTTGCACCAAGACCCTTGTTAAATTAAACCATCTCCTACCTGGCTCTCCAGGTGGTCCCTGAGGACCGCTTTCTCCCCTTACTCCTTCAGGACCTCTGATTCCACGGACCCCAGGAAGGCCCCTCTCTCCAATCTGTTTTTCTAGGATGGGTGCCACACCCCGAGAGCCAGGTTCTCCAGGTAAACCTAAAATTTAACAACAAGGAACAATTAACAAATATCATACATGTGAAAACTGAATCCTGTTTATGCTTAATTTAGCATATGTTGAGATTAAAAAAGCCCAGACATTACACTGAACCTATATGCAAACAATTAAATAAATGACCCTTGGGCACACTCCTCAGCTTTTGGCCTTTACGACCTCAGGTCTGACCCAGTCTTGCATTAAGTTCCAAAACCCCTTATTCTATACGTTGTATGACATATAAAAGCATCTCCAGACTGTCAGAAACTGTCTCTTGTGCTGCTTCTATAGGAAAGAAAATGATGAGTAATGAGTACTACCAGGTAGTCCTGTGTTCCCCTTAGGCCCAACCAGTCCTCTCTCTCCTTGGACACCAGGCCTTCCAGGAGTTCCCATCAGCCCTGGTTCTCCTTTTATTCCTTTGTGTAACAAAACAATGTAATATCCTTCTTATTTATTTAGCTGACACCTTTGCCCAAGGCAACCTCTAATTATTTACACATTCATACATCAAGATGCTGTTACTAGAGCAATTCAGAGAGAAAACCTTGCCCTGCTACTGTAAGATTCAAACCAGGGGATTTCAAACTGCAGTTCATTAGTAGTAGATACTATAGAGTCCACCACCTTTATCCAAAAAGTATTGTAGGATGGGGTTTACATTACATATCTACAAGAAAGTGCTAAGAAGTCTTTGAGGCTCACAAAGTTATATTATCTTAACCATATAACTCACACACAAACACATATTGACTGAAGCTGCTTGTCCCAGGTGGGGTCCCAGAGAACCGGAGCCTAACCCGGCAACGCAGGGCGTGGGGCTGGAGGGGACACACCCAGGATGGGATGCCAGTCCTTCACAAGGCACTCTAAGTGGGACTCGAACCCCAGACCCGCTAGAGAGCAGGACCTGGCCAAACCTGCTGCGCCACCACACCCCCATCTAAATCAGTCCAGTCCATATGATATAGTTAAATGTAAGCTCTCTCCAGTGAGCCTGTCGGTTCACATAACTTAAGCACCACTGCATAGACCAAGAAGGCAAATATCTGACCAAGATGGAGTTATATTGTATTCTCTACCTTTCATCCCTGTTGGTCCCATTTGTCCTGGGGGGCCTAGCTGTCCTTGATCTCCCTGTAGGCCTTTTACACCCCTGTGCCCAAATGCTCCAGACAAGCCTCTCTCTCCTTTATCACCAAATTGGGAATATTCACCAGCGATACCTTGAACCCCAGTGGAACCTACACAAGAAGACAAGAAAAGGTAAGACACGAGTATATCTAGCGGGATACATCATCTACCTGCAGTGATGGCTAAATATTTACATTTATTCATTTAGCGGAGACTTTTCTCCAAAGTGAAGTACATCTCATAGAAAGTACAATGTGTGCATTACATTAGCAAGAAGAGAGACATAGATGCAGACACAGGATTCTTAAGTGCAGTTAGTTTGTTTCTTTCCACCATATGAACCAATGTTCTTCACAAAAGTAGCTGCATAAAACTTTATCAGAAGTTTTATGCAGCTACTCATGTCAGAAGTCAGAAGTAAAGAAGAAACTTTATACAAGGCTTTCTATAAAATCTGCTCTACCTTTTGGTCCTTTTGGACCCGGAAAACCTTGGCTTCCCACAGGACCTTTTTGGCCAATGGTCCCAAGAGGCCCTGGAGGCCCCTGGTTTCCAGGGGGCCCAGATTCACCTTGATCACCTGAGAAAAATAAACATAAAATGGAGAACAAAAAATTCTTGCTCTTTCCATGCAGAATTAACCATGCACTTTAGAGTGAGTAATAGATTAGTACTTTTAATATACATGCTCTTGTAATTGCTACATTTTGTAGTTCTATGTGTATCAGAATTTACAAAGCACTTGTCTTGCAGTCACTAACCTGGATCTCCTTCTGTGCCCTTGAAGCCCAAAGACCCTGGCAATCCTACATCTGTACTGTGGGTCCCTGGCTCTCCTTTTTCACCTTTAGAGCCTGTCTCACCTGGCAGTCCCCAGTTATCCAAACCTTCAGGAGACATAGAGTGGCCATGTACAAGGATCTTCATAAGAATAGGTCTCAATAGGTCTTGCTCAGTACAGTAATAAAAGTTTTTATAATAAGCAGCTTCGTTAACAATAACACATTTTCTTCTACAAATATTACTCATGCTCACATATACAAATGTAATTCATATCCATTTTAAGTGAAGTTCATACCTGTGAATCCTTGAATACCCTTTTGCCCTTTAAGACCATCCAGCCCAAAAATACCCTTTAAACCAGGAAAGCCTGTAAAAGTCACAGTGATAATACCTCCTGTAACAAATCTACTACTTAAACAATGTAAATTTAAAATATTTAAAAATAAAAATGAGATTTACCTCTCTGCCCAGGAATTCCTGATGCGCCAGGTTCTCCGGGCATTCCTAGAGTCCCAGGGTGACCCTTGGGGCCCTGAGTCCCTGAGTATCCCTGCTTTCCCAGTGGCCCTAAAGAATGAAGAAAAGACCTGTTATAGTAAAAAACACCTGCAAATAAATAAAAAAAAAAAAAAAAGCAAAATCTGTCCTACTGTCAACACACACAATCATCCAGGAAAATGGTTACTTAAAATTCATTGCTTTATCAAATAAATACATCAGAAATATTTTAAAAGCAAAACTTCTACAGAAACAGCTTTTTTTTCACCTGTTAGCCCTTCTAGACCAGGCTGACCCTGAACCCCTTTTGGACCCTGAATGCCATCAAAACCAGGGCTGCCCCTGTCTCCAGGCTGGCCGAATAATCCTTTCATGCCTACAAGAGGGAAGTAAGCATCATGTCTAGATTTAGGTTCAGAGTCATTGTTGGCACTACCACCTCACACTAGTCAAGTGGATTATGACAAGTGGAGCCTGCATGTCCCTGTATTGAGAAACTTACCAGGCAGTCCAGGTAACCCACTTTCACCCCTCAATCCTGTTGAGCCAGGCAAGTCCACTACAGCTCCTTCTTCACCTGTTAGAGTTAACGACCAGTGAGACAGATTTTTATCTTGGTCATATTTTTGCAGTTCACGTGAGCAAAAATAAAATATTATTTTCTTTCTCCATCTCTTTTTATAGATGGCCATACCTTTTGGTCCGTCCAGGCCTGGATCCCCTGTAGGACCAAAGGCTCCAGATGTGCCCTTGTCTCCCTGGAAGGAAAATCAGGTGAATTTCTTGAGCTGCACTAGTTCACAATGATGCAATGACTATAATTCAGGGTGACTTGATGATGTACACCTGTCTTTCACTGGTTTAACTTGAGTGGTTTAATTGGGAATGGTCTCCCCGTATTAACTGTTTTTATTATTTTACACACACCATTGCAGGAGGCCATGGTCTGAACAAGTTTTGTGAGGCTTTTTACATACTTGCATAATGCTTCTGCATTGTGAAGGGCAGAAGAATGAACAGAGAGTTTTATTTTGCTATTTCAATATTCTCTTTGTTTTTTGATATGAATATTCTACCCTAAAGGTTAATCCACTGAAACGACTCACTCAGATCCTGGTTATGGGCTTTTTCCTAGCCCTCAAAGTTAGGGTTAAGGTTAGGGTTGGGGTTAGCGACAGTAGGTCTCCCTGCTGTATGAGCGTAAGACGACACCTTGGTTAAGGTGCGTTGTAACGGGCTTCCTTTATGTACCCATAATTTGTATGCACTTTCTGAGTTGATCGCTGGTATTACTTCTTGTACTGTGTGTTATATTCTAGAGTAAGGTGTTGTGTGTGGTTTATATTTAAGGCTTCCCCTTGACTGTATACACTTAGAATTCGCCTTGCTCTAAATATTGGAGTGATTGTGCTCCTCTATACATGTTTGTTTTAACTCTTATTTATATTTATTTTATTTAGGGGCCTTTTAGAGTTTGAAAGAATATATTTTTTTAACCTTTATAATAAACTAATAAACAGTTGCTGTGGGAAGCTACATCTCAGCCCTCAACTTTGGGGAATCAATCACTGTGGCCTTAATGTGTGCACTTGATTTTCTTTACTACTTTCCTGGACAAAATTCTCAGAGTGGCATGATCAGTTCAGGCACCTGTTGTAGCCTAAGTCTTTTAGTTGTCCATTAACTGCATGTAAGGCCCAGGGTGTACTGTGCTACTAGGTGCCTTGATACATCAGCAATGAAGTTGGTTTGCTTACCCTGGGACCAGGCATCCCAGGAAATCCCTCAATTCCTGGTGCTCCTGTTTGGCCCGGCATTCCTTTGCTTCCGGGCAGTCCTGGTGACCCCGGGCTCCCAGGAAGGCCTTTCTCATAGCTGGGTGATCCGGGCAGGCCATGAAGTCCCGGGCCTCCTGGCACACCGGGGAAGCCTTTTTGGCCTATGGTAAATAGATAACAGGGATATTTCTTACTACTAGCTCACAAGTTGCCTGTATTTAGGTTTTTAGAAACTCTTTGTCTGTCCTGACAAAGCTCACCCCTGGGTCCTGTAAAGCCATGCTCCCCTGGTATCCCATGATCACCCTTGACCCCCTTCATCATTACAATCACCCATCGTGGAATATCTGGTTCCTTACCAGGAGGCCCAATTAGACCTCGGTCACCTGAAATGAACATGGGTCATGCTGAATAAACTTCTTAGTGATGGATTTACTTTAAACTAAAAAAGATGAAGTCTCACAGATCTGCAAAGATTTACATGAAATTTGACAAACCTTTTTCACCAGGCTGGCCTATGCTACCTTTCTCGCCAGGAGCCCCAGAAGATCCAGTCTCCCCTTGCAGTCCTGTAAAGCCTTGTATGCCCTTAAGGCCAATCATACCTTGAAATCCTGAGAAGCCTGGTGAGCCTTTAGCACCTGATCAACAGAGAAAGCAAAAATACACCTTAGAATGTAACTAGAACATAACAAAACCCCATTCAAGAATGTAATTGAAATCAAGGATGCAACGTGAAACACAGGATGCAACTTAAAGGCTGACATCTTTTATTTACTATTCTTCCTGGAGTTGGAATATGTCACTGAAAGGAAGACCAGTTATGTTGTATCAAGGTAAAATAAAGAATAACATATACACACTCAACACTACAATACAAACCTTTTAGTCCAGATATTCCACGAAAGCCTAATAGACCAGCCTCTCCTGGATCTCCCTGTGCACCCACACTTCCGTTTAGGCCCAGGTCACCACGTTCACCTCGTTCCCCTTTAATTATTGAGGGCCCTGGTGGTCCTGGGTCGCCACCATCCCCTCTGTCTCCAGAGAAACCTTTGTATAATGACATAAACTGTAGTGTCAAATGTGTTACATACACAGTCACAATATTGTCTTAGTATGTATGATGACAGCAACTTACATGTTACATTAGAAGTAAGACACATTGTGACAGAAGCACACAGCGGAAACCCAGAAAGTCCAGAAAATAAGTTAAAATATGATGCACAACATCAACACAAGAAAAAACACAAAACATAGGCTTGAAACAATAAATGTTTTAAACACTGTTGAAGCAGTTCAGAACTTATTTAATTTGTTTCCAGTTATGAAATATCGCATCACCTGGTTCACCAGGTGGGCCTGGGGGGCCTGGCATGCCTGACTGTCCAGAAAACCCTGGAAATCCATATCTGCCTGGTAGCCCGGGTTCCCCTTCTTCCCCTTGCAAGCCCGCAGAACCTATTTCACCTTTTGGCCCACGGACACCTGGCATTCCTCTCCTCCCTTTAAGTGTGAAAGACAGTAAGAAAATTCACATATCCTGAATGTAAAGAGGACAGATAACCCTTTTCATAATTTCAGTGTATTACTCATCATAATAAATGTAAGATGTAAAAGATGTAAGGTGTAAAAGTAAGAATAGCACCTTAAAATTTTATGTTGAAACTTTTATATGGTATTGGCATGCTGAAGTTTGCATTTCACCTGGGTCTCCCTGCTTGCCAGGGTCTCCTGTAAAACCTTGATTCCCTTGGGAACCAGGAGGCCCAGGTTCTCCAGGCTGTGCAGCTGGTATCCCAGTAACTTCGCCATGATGGCCCTTCAACCCAACTTCCCCCCGCTGACCTGGCTGGCCTGGTGGACCTATTGTACCCTTGCTTCCTTTGGCACCTTGCTGACCTTTGTCTCCCCGAGATCCCACAAACCCTGAAAAAATAAAAATAATCAGAAGCTATTTGTTATTTTCAAATGAGATTAAACACTACTCTCACCACCAGGTCACTTTTAACTCTCACCTGGTGGTCCAGCAGAGGCTTCTTGGCCTTGTTCCCCTCTTTCACCTTTGAGTCCTTCCTCCCCAGGCAATCCAGAGAACCCTTTGAGACCTGTCAAACCTGATACACCAATATACTCTTTATTGGCTCAACACTTTACATGTTAAGGACAAAAAAAAAAATCTTGAAAACATTGTAAGAACTGCTTATATCTGATTTTCTTTGAACTTGGTTCATGATGAAACTCACATTATGTCATTTTGTAAATTGGTAATTCTAGTTACCAGGGAAACCATCCATGCCAACAGGTCCAGGTTCACCAGGAGGTCCAGGCACTGCATTTGACTCTCCTGTGAATAATCCAAGAGTAGACTTTCAAACAACACTGTGGGATAATTTCCAACTACAGCATTTGGTTTCAAAAGAAAGCAAACGTTTCAGTATGGTGTGTTGAAAGTGGAAAAACATCCCTTTAAAACCTATGGTTTTACATGATAAGATATTTTACTTTCATCTAGCCACCATCAATAGTAGGTAAATCTAACCTCATGCTTCAGATAACACACATCTGTCATTATTAAAGAATAGAATCATCTTACATTCAGAAGCTTTCTGTGAAGTGTAATACCGTGCTGCTTTCCAGTTAATTAAGAAGGTAATTTGAATATACTGGCCTACTAATCATGTGCATTAAACACAGAGCAGGAGAAGGACACATACCAGGGACACCTGGTGGTCCCATAGTGCCTGAAGATCCGTCAAATCCAGGGTCACCAGGAAGGCCAGGCTCTCCCTTCACAATGCCCAATACAGAACCTGGTGTACCTATGGGGCCGACTTCACCACGAGGACCCGGACGACCTGGAAGACCTTTATCTCCTGGGGATCCCACAGGCCCAGAACCCTAAAGCAGTCAGACAGAAAGACCATCAACTTCATATGTAATATATACCATTGTATACAGGTTTTGCAAAGAGTGTATTATAACAGGTGGGGGTGCGGTGGGTTGGACCACATTCCTCCTCTCCGGTGGGTCTGGGGTTCGAGTCCCACTTGGGGTGCCTTGTGACGGACTGGCGTCCCGTCCTGGGTGTGTCCCCTCCCCCTCCGGCCTTACGCCCTGTGTTACCAGGTAGGCTCCGGTTCCCTGCGACCCCGTATGGGACAAGCAGTTCTGAAAATGTGTGTGTGTGTATATGCTGTGTGTATTATAACAGCACTGTTATACTTTGGGCTTCCAAACCACTGTTTCAGCAACCTATAGTGCATAGCAGTAACTTATAGCTTTATAGGTAGATTATTGCTTTCCCAACAGAGAAATATACAGGCACTTATAGGCCTTCATTTGAAGATGTCCACAGTAAAAAAAAGTTTCTAAAGTATATAACTGACCCTCGTAAAAGTGCTGTAATACCATATTCTCCTTAGCTGAGACTGCTCCTCCTCTGTAGCATTTTTGCAAGACCTTTTATAACACCACTCCAATCCACAGCATTAAGAGAATTTAAAACGTTTAGGTAGTAATAGACCCTGTAGAATGTAAATGTAGAACACTCTCCTTAACATAGTAGGATCCTGAAGAACGTAGACAAACACTCACCACAGGACCCTGTGGTCCAGGTGATCCAGAGACTCCACTTGGCCCTGACAGACCTCTTTCTCCTGGCTCACCCACTTCACCTGGGTCACCTGGGTCTCCAGGTGCTCCTACGTATTGGTTAGGGTTAGAAAAACACAATAACATAACCCAGTCAGACTGCTATCACCAAAAATAATTTGTTACATTAGGTGCCATCCTGAGTTTAAATGTGCTGCCTTTTAGCGGGAGTGCATCTTAATTTATAGTAACAATGTATTAATATTTATCATTTAAGTGAAAGTTTGAATTGACTGTTATAAAGTGAGAGGGGGGTATGGTGACGCAGTGGGTTTCACTGGGTCCTGCTCTCTGGTGGGTCTGGGGTTCGAGTCCCACTTGGGGTGCCTTGCAATGGACTTGTGTCCTGTCCTGGATGTGTCCCATCCCCCTCCAGCCTTACACCCTGTGTTGCTGGGTTAGGCTCCGGCTCCCTGCAACCCCGCATGGGACAAGCAGTTTCATACAATGTGTGTATGTGTTATAAGGTGTTTACTATTTAATATATAACAATATACATAAAAGAAAAGGAATATCAGGGAGCAAATACACCTTTTTCAATGGCATCTCTTGGTTTCCCTTTACTTCCTTTAAGCCCAGGAAGGCCTTTTGGGCCTGAGGATCCCTTTACAGAAAAGATAGATGGTGACAGGTAAGTAGGGGCAGCAATGCACAGAACTACTTTGTGGATACCAAATTCCAAAAAGACTTTAAAAAGTGGTGTACGTGATGCTTCTAAAGACTTGGAAAATTAATAATCTGTATGGTATATTTATTGGAGGTGAAAAGCTGTTGTCAAGGTATACATTTTTAAAGGACCCCCGAATACCTGTATCCATTCAAAATTCATGACTCCATTACCAGCACTCCAGTGAGCCCTTCCAGCCCAGGCTGGCCTATGTCGCCTTTCTGGCCCCATTCCCCTGGCATTCCACGGACACCTGGATTGCCAGCAGGGCCTGGGGGTCCTGCAGCTGAGTGAACGATGTCACACTGGCACAGCCCTGGTTCACCTGGATCAATAGCACAAACACTTTCACACACAGCTCATCATCCCTTTAAAGAGATAAAAGCACATGTTAATCATATACTAAAACTGACCTTTGTGTCCTTTCAGTCCAGAAAAGCCTGGTCTTCCTCTTTCACCTTCTGGGCCTCTAAACTCATTTTCCCCTATAGAAACCAAAGCTCAGTTCAAGGGTCAGTCAAATTAAATGATTTGTATATGAATTTAAGCACCTACATGATCCCGTGGGGCCTGGTGGGCCTTGAGTTCCAGGTAATCCATCTAAACCAGGGGGACCAGGCATCATAGCAGGTAACCCAGGGTCACCATCAGGACCTTTGGCCCCTTTAAGACCCTTTGGACCAAACTGCCCAGTAAGGTGCACTATGGATTGGAGGGAATCAGTACAAAATTTGTTACAATGCAAGTGGAAATGACAGAATTTGTAAGAAAGGACACAGTCCAATGAACTTGTTTTTTCTCAGTTTACTCCTACCAAGCTGTTCAGTGGCCTGAGCTGGAAGTCCAGGTTGCCCTCGTGGACCTTTCTCTCCTTGTTCTCCCCTCTCTCCTTCGGGACCAAGCTCTCCAGCAGGACCAGCAGGGCCCACTATACAGCCACACAAACCGCAACGACATTGTTTATTTACAGTATTACTGGTTGAACTGGCATTTTAGTGTTTCCTACAGGAATAGTCTTAGTCCAGGCTGTAACCTCCTGCAGGTCACCTAATATATCACAGCATGGCTCAGTGTGGGGTGGTAGAACATATAACGGAAAGGTAAACAGCTGTCTACAGCAGTGCTTGTCAAAGTAGAAGGAATACGATCTATTAAAACAGTAAACATAAATTTATTATACTTTCCAAACAACTTTAATCGTATCGTAGAATAATTTTATAGAATGTACTTTAACATAATATTGCACGGTTTGCTCATTGTAGCCATGGTAATAGTTGAATTTTTTCACTTTTTAACCATGATTTCAAATTTCATCAGCTCTGCTTTATGTATTTTGGAATTTCTTTGAAGTTTCCCGGTGACTGTAGAAGCTGCTGGCCTGTAAGTATTAATTTCAGTCTATTAGACCACACGGCCTGCAAAGTGCTGGAGAAAACATATTATACCAATGAAGTTATTTATTAGTGGGTCTAGTGAAGTCAATGTATTTGTATGATTGTACCTACTGATTAAGTAATCATTTTATTTATTAAATCCCCCTGCATACCTTTTACTGGACCTCCAAGGGATAATACTTCTCCTGCCTCTCCTTGTTCACCCTGAAATGACACACAGTTACAGCACTCACTAAAGGGGGGGGAGTGGTCACTGAGGGCAATCCTTTTTTATCAGAAGTGGTTTTAAATAGAAAATAATTGATTCAAACATATTAACTACATCAGATTGTTTTTATTTCAGTAAAAATGATCTATATATTGTAAAAAAATAAATAAATCTATCACAGTTATCAACAAGGTAGTGTTTGGTCAAACAAAAAAAAAAAGAATTCATAAAATGTTTGTATTTTATTTCTTTCAGCCAGTGCAAGCTATTAGTATAAAATGTATACTGTGCATGACTCATACTGTGTATAAATGAACACATAGTGCATGTTCAATTAGCTCTGCTAGTTTAACTTATTAATAGTATCATTGAAGTAACAGAACTTTGAGTCCAGGTTTTCCTTGTGGTCCAGGATCTCCTGCATCCCCCTAAGAGGAGATAAGAGGAAGATCAGAAAAGCACTTTCCCCCAACAAATACCATCTTCTCAGTCATTAAAGTAATTTTTCCTTTTTAAAATGCCACTGCATCAATTTTAGTTTCTTTTCAGAATGTCACAGCCATAAAGTTGTGCTCAATTTCAGCTAAAAATGTCATGTCCAACCTTGATCTGATTACATGATGTCATTTAAGAGAACAAAGCAACAAAATGAAATGACAGGTAGGAAATCATACCCTGTCTCCTGGTATGCCGGGGTAGCCCGAGTCTCCCTCAACAGAAGAACAAAATTTGTAAAAGAGCATGAAAGTACAAAAAGAAAGTACCAACAGTAATAGCAGTCCCTTTAACACAAATCAGTGGAACAAGTCTGTTTCTTACTCGTTGCCCTTGAAACCCCATAACCCCAGGCTCCCCTCTTCCATTAGTCTGAAAGGAACCAAGATAAAAATGTTCAAGTAGAGTTATTGCATGGATCGAAGTCTGAGAAGGAAAAAAGAAACTCTGGAAAAAACTTTAAACAGCTTGAAGGCATCTGGTGGAGAACAGGAGACCTAAACAGTTGTGCTCAGCCACCACGTGTGCAGTATATTCTGTCGTTTATAGTGGTTAAGTACTCAGCGCTTACATGAACAGTCATTACCAAATCTCCAGTTTCACCTTTTGACCCCTTTTCACCTTTATTGCCCTAGCAAGACAAGAAAAAGTAAGGTCAGTGCAATTCATCGATGTCTCACTGATTCTCTGAGATCCACAGTAAGTTCCACACATTTTCAGCTACTTTTGAGTTAATTTAACACAGTATCAGAATCTCAACAACACAAAAGAGGCACAAGAAGTTGTGAGCAGTGATGAGCAACTGACAGATGGCCCGGAGAGAGCTGAGGGCTGGAAGATTGGGCCTGGCTCGCCAATGTCTCCCTGTAGTTGAAGACAGGAACAAAGTGAGACATATTCAGGACACAGTAGCTGGCTCGTAGATGCCTCTTCAACAACACTACTGTAACATTCTGAGTTGTATGTCACTTTGGAGAAAAGCAGCTGGTGAACAAATAAATGTAAATGTAATTTTAGGCTCTATCTCACCCTCTCTCCTTTCACTCCCTTCAGAATTCTGATTTTTAGGCCCTATGAGCAAAAAACAATTGTGAAACGTCAGACATTAATCACATTAAACCTTAAAAACAATGATCCAGTATAAGTACTAAGATGCTATACATTGCTTACTTTTGGTCCTGGGGGGCCGGGAGGTCCAGGGGGCCCCTTGAAGTAAAGAGGAATTAACATTTATATTCTATATATATTGCATTTATATTTTCATGTGTATAAGCACACAGCCAGAGACTACATGCAGAAACTTAGAGAAATATACAGGTAGATCAAGAATATGCAGGTGTGGAGTTGTGTTATAGATACACTTGCTCACCTGCGGTCCTGCAACACCCCTGGGGCCCATTAAACCTGGGCTGCCCTGGGGGCCCTGAGACACAGAACGGGCAAAAGAGAGACAGACATTTCATATTTTCTACCTACTTCATAAAAAAAGTATGAATGGATGACAAAGTATGAATATCCACTCAAATGCTTCTTATTTTTTAACTATGTGTATATAACTGAGGCAGCTGGTATGTCACAAATTATGAAAATAGTATCCATAACCTTTCCTTCAGTGATGCAGATGTAATAATCCCTGTGAATTATGGAAAGCAGATGCTCCTAATGCCGTTTTAAAGCCAATACAAAGTAGGGCCTCCAGAAAAATAAACTGCTCTATGGCAACCGTTGGTTAGGATTTACTCATTAAAACACTAATGTAATCTTATAAAACTCTTCTTTGACACAGCCTTATAGGTGTTTATAAAACACAGCAGGCAGCTTGCCTGTCCCTGGTGGTGAGCCAAGAGACTAAGGCAACTCCAGCATTCAAACTAAGTAGTCATATACAAAATCAGTGCTAATGTATGGTGTGACTTAGATGGTATCGTGGGTCTGAGACTTGTCTTGTGTTAGCCTAATCCCAGGCATGCATGATCTCTCATCTCAAACCCCCTCTGAATACCCAGGCATGTCAGTTTTTACAGTACAGTAACACATTATGCATAACGAGTAATGTTCTTAAATAAAATGCCTATCTAAAGAGAGAATATTTTAGTGTCCAAAAACAAAAGTCTATGAGCATTCAAGACTACACCCTTAAATGATTCCAGAGAAAGACCATATGAGATCTGGAATAGACTTATATATTCTTTATAAATTATATATTATAGTATAGTATAGTATATTCTTTAAAATTACAGAAACACTGAAAAAAGCAATAGAACAAAACTCACAATAATTCCTTGGAGTCCAGGATCTCCCGAATCACCCTAAGGAATGCCAAAAACATACTTTTAATTGTACTTGGGGTAACAAGCTTGTATAGTTTTTTAATGAAACAGCGCTTAATCCCCCAAACAGAACTGTAAAAGTTAAAGTACGTCAAAGATCTGTACCGTATACAGTCTATACAGTTGTTTCCTTGTCATCCTATGTTAATACTGCAGTCCTTCCTCCTATCACTTGTACCATATACTAAAAACTGAGCAAGGAAGGATGCTGGGATTTTTGACAAATTTCTGCCAGGCTTTTTTCCTCACTCGAAATCGCTCCATAAACACGCTGAGCTCCAGAGTGTCACCTTTCTGTCCCTTGACACCATGACCACCCTGCAGGTAAAAAAGTAATGCCAGAGGATGAACAAGGGTAGAAGAGCTGTTAGACAGAATCCACAAACGGTTGTTCTGCATCTCATATTCACAAACGGTGGAGGTTGTGGACTAGACCAAAGTATGTACCGGGTAGCCATGATAGCCAGGCACTCCTGGTGGTCCTGGTGACCCCGTGTCTCCTTGTGTTCCATTGTAGCCATCAGCACCTGGTTTCCCTCGAGGTCCTGCCTGTCCTGGGTGGCCCTGAAGTTACATGATTAAATCTTCAAAACTATCCTCTTATATAGTTGTGAATTTGTAATTAAAATGGAAAGAGTTGTCCACGTTGTCGACAAATGACTTTGAATTGGACACTGTAGTCTCATCAGGGATTGTCAGACCCTGGATTCAACTTCCTACTCACTGGAATACCATCAGCTCCTGAAAACCCAGGAACACCTGTCATTCCCTGTGAAGAGAAAGATTAAAGCGCAGTACATATCAGTGGCCATCATTGACACCATTCCCTACTTTCTCTATAAGGAAAAAGTTCCTCCTTTGATGGAACAGATCTGTCACTCACAATAGCTCCTTTGGGTCCGGTGATGCCATCTGGCCCCTGGTCCCCCTTCTGTCCTTTGGGCCCCTGGAGGCCAATGTCACCCAGTTCACCTGGGAGCCCACGAGGTCCCTGAGGACCAGTAAGACCTGGCTGACCCTGTCACCAAGACACAAAAAATTATGTTGAGCTACTTTCAGGTAGATACAGATGCAATATATTGTGCAGACAGTCCATCAGAAATTCAGCTCTTTCCAGCTTTAGACATATTAAGAAAGATGTCTGGAAAAAATAAGGTAGCTATAATATTTCAGTACAAAAGCAGCAGATAGTGGAGAGTTAAGGACATGAAACACGGTAAGCCACTTTGGATAAATGTGTGAGCTGAGTAAGAATAGTAAATGGTAAATAATAAATCAATCCAACCAATAAACAATACATTGATAAGTAATAATCCCAGAGGATTTCTTATTCATTTGAAAATTTGTGTTAAAGACTCACACACATACACATTTTCAGAACTGCTTGTCCCATACGGGGTCGCGGGGAACCGGAGCCTACCCGGTAACACAGGGCGTAAGGCCGGAGGGGGAGGGGACACACCCAGGACGGGACGCCAGTCCGTCGCAAGGCACCCCAAGCGAGACTCGAACCCCAGACCCACCGGAAAGCAGGACTGTGGTCCAACCCACTGCACCACCGCACCCCCTCGTGTTAAAGACTCATTTAAAGAAAAAAAGAACACCCTAGTGTAAGGACATCTTAGGGGCTGTGGGTTTGAATCTGGGTTTGAATCTGTGTCAGTCTGTGGGCACTTGCATGTGTCCAGTGGGATTCCTCTGGATGCTCTGGTTTCTTCGAACAGCCTACAGATATTCTTTCAGGTGAACTGGAGACTGTAAACTGCCTTTAATGTGTCTAATTGTGAGCGAATGATTATGTGTGATTTCCCTATCCAAGGAATACCCTGCCCCAGCATGACCCTGCTTTTGGAGAAGCAGTTATTGGTTATGGACACATGAATGGAAATGTGACCTTATAACATACTGACTTTGAATTACATCCTTCATTTGAAATACTGTATTTTTACTGAACTTACTTTTTCCAATGACTAACCAACCAATATTACAACCGTTTGTCTCGAGCGGGGTCGCGGCAAGCTGGAGCCTAACCCAGCAACACAGGGCACAAGGCTGGAGGGGGAGGGGACACACCCAGGATGGGACACCATTCCATTGAAAGGCACCCCAAGCCGGACTTGAATCCCAGACCCGCCACACAGCGGGTACAGGCCAGACCTGCCGCATCACAGTAAGTATATTTAACATAATGTTGCAATTTTATTAACTGCAATTACTAAATTGAAAGCCATAATTTTGCACTGCTAAATTATTAGAATAAAGCTCAGAAATGAGAATACATTAAAAGAATTTGAATAGAACAATTGTCATAAACAAGTTAATTTAGAAAGCACAGATGAAATATTTCTTTATTTACATTTTTTGTAATATTGACTTCAGACTTTGCTGCTGATGTAGAACCACTAGATGGGTCTCTGTCCTCCTGTTTGTGTCTCACACACTGAGAATCTGTCTTTTGCTCTCTGTAAAACAGCCTTTTCTTCCACCCAGAGGCTGAGAGGCGAAATCTGCACCTGGAGAAAAACCACTAGAGTGGGTTATGTCCCTGTCTGCAAACTCATGCCTGACCCAGTCCGAGCTCAACAAGTACATGTCAAAGCCAGAATAGCACAATCATTTGAAATCAGAGGACCCCCAATTACAAATTAAAACATCTGAACCAGGTTTGAGTCTTGCTCGCATTATAAAGTGACAGAGCAAGGTATATACCCTGACGTGCTTCAGGCACAATTTACCCAGCTGTCTAAAAAGGTAAATCTCTGCAAGCTGTTTAACATTAAAAGTCATTTTGGAGAAAAACATCAGCTAAATCAATGAATACTGAAGACATACAATTCAATTAAATTTCTAAATTACTGCCAATATGTCTAACATCTTTATGTAGAATACTTTCTTATCTTTTTTTTCAATATACAATAATACATATATTATATTCTCATGCTTTGTCCAGAAGTTAAAAAATAGAATAAAGCCTCTACCAAGCATGATGAGTAACAGCATTTGCGGCATGTTCTTTGAGATGTGACTCTCCATACACTACTCGAGGGACAGCGAGCAGGATTCTGGACTCTTGATCGTCTCTAATGCTTTAGACATACTTAGCACAGTTTATACTGAGCAAGGAACCCAAATCCCTTTGGTACACATGAAGGCTCTGTAAAGAAGACCAGCTACTTTTTTTCTTTTTGGCTTGCAAAGAAGGAATTCTTAGCTCCCAACAGACTGTTTAGATAACCTATTTTAGTGCCACTTCAGCTGACCCCCAAAAAGACTTCATAGTAAATACAATATTCATACAGAAAATGCAGAATGATTTATAAATGATGGTGGATTTATAAATTATAACATAATTTTCTTGAAATGATGTAAGAAAGTAAATGTAAAAATGATGAAAAATTCTCTGACCGACAGTACGATGTTATTATTCATAGCTATTTGGCAAGCAGTAGAGTTAGGATTACAAGCGATGAGAAATAACATGTCTGAAAATAGAAGTGTTTTCTATGAAAATCTAAAAAAAATCATTCTGTTTTCATTATCTACTCTCATGGGTAATGTTATCAAATCTGAAAAACAAATCATACTTCTTTTATGGTTATCTCAAAATGAAGAAATGGAAATAATTGGTTATCTTACAGAGACGTGTACAGGCCATAAGCACAAGCCACAGATATACCCACATACACGTCTCGCATGCCTAAACCGAGACCACGTAATCCACTGTGACATGCCAAAAGACAAACTGTTGACCACTACAATGAACATAGTGCCAGCAAACTAGATTAACGTATCTTCAGATACTAATTTAGCCAATGAGCACATGCTCTACACTCTACAATTTCATTTTTCAATGTTATAACAGTGACAAAGCTGGAACTAGTGGAAGAGTGCACAAGCAAACTTTCTCAACATGCCACTGGCACTGAGTCACCAGCCAAGACACTAATATCAGTAATAAAATGTGGGAACAAAACTGTTCGGTCTTATGAAAGATTAACTAATAAGGTAGTCATGGGATGGCGGTAAAGCACACCAAACACTGCATTTTGACAATGTGGAAAATGTGACACCACTAATGACACAAACTTCATGTGGTACAATTATTAATAGTTCTAGCGGTTATTCTAATGCAAAATGCACAAAAAATGCATTGCAGCTGTGCCTGCAGCTGGGACACAGTTGAAAGAGGGAACACTTCTTGTTCCTGAGTGCCATTACCAGCTGTGTGACTGTGTTCCCTCCTTTCAAAATGTTTCCACACTTACATTGAATTAATTAAACATTTCTTTAGAATCTTCAAAATACACAAAGTATTTTACAAGTGAAATCTGCACTGTAAATTACTCCAGGTTAGTCATGAAAGGTACATTCATTTATTGTGGGAAAAACACAACATTTCTTCTTAGAGCAGCTTGGCTACAACTTCTGTAAACTGTGGCAATAAGTTATGGAGGAAACAAACAACTCTAATTTTGGCCCTGAATTTCAGCAGAGCTCAATTTAAAAAGTTAACTGTGTAAAGACATCACACTTGTACTCTCTGACTACATACTCTCATTACTTGGTAGAATTTCACAAATTCCCTCCAAGCTGTAGCTATAAAAGATCACCACACTGTTGGGAACTGGGACTTGTTGGTGACCACATTACCATGAAATACACCCCACAGAAGGTACCCCATGATCATGTGACTAAGGGGGTGTACAGAGTTGGGGATAGGGTTGATAGGAGATGTGCTGTAACAGTACTTCCAAAAAGTTCCAGATATATTCTGGCAGATGTGGTCTTTTCCAATTCCTACAGTCACAGTCTACCTGCTGCACCAGCATGGAAATAAGCTGGTTCTCATCATCCCCCCAATGTGGCCTCCTCTTGCAGCAAGAGAAGGGACAGAACGAAGCACATGTTTAACAGAAAGCTATGTCCTAAATAGCTACAAACCGATCATATGTTTCTCTCAGAGCCGTTGAGTCAGTGAGTCCTCCTGAGATTTTTTTTATTTGACACCCTTTAATATTTAATCTTTACATCTTCAGAGAAGTTCCAAGTATGTGATGTGTGAAACCGTGACACGGAATAGCTACTCAGGGGCTCTCATAACACAGTCTGTCCTTCCAGGAAACTTTTCAGAATACTGCGTGAGAAACGTGCTGTAACATTAACTAATTTGAAGATCTGAAGATTACTCATTGATACCTACGGTTTTATCAGATGTCTGTTTTGATTTAGCAATTTGCTCAGCTAATGAACCACGGAAAGTAAATACCTATGTCTGGGAGCTTTGCTAAATATTGCCTGAAAGTGATACCAACTTGACTGTATTTATGTAGGTCTCTCGCGGCCAAACGTCCAGCATTTGAACTCGAGAAGTTAGCGATAAAATCACAGCTGTTAGTGAGTAGGGCAATGCTCGTTTGGTGGGACCATCTCTTCTCAGGATTTGGCACTACTGTTTACCTTTAAATGGTAAATGCATGTACAAACTAATTCAGTGCTCTCTGAATGCCAATAGCAGGAAGCAATATTAATAATAGTTCCGCACTTGACAAAATGCATTTTACCACATGTAATGCGTACAGAAAATAATGATTTACATTTACATTTATTCATTATGATTATTATGATTATATTATGATCATTAAATTTATTCATTAATGATGTGACAGATGTGACAGGGAGACGAATGAGGATGTAGGATAAACAAGGAAAACCATTTCTGAGAATATTGACAGACAGCAGTTTTCCTGATTATCCTTAGATAAAAGTATGGAAAAAATATAACATTTGGGGAGCACCTTCGGCTCCAAAAACAAAAGTGACTGATTTATATTACAATGATAGTTTCAGCCTGTGGAGTAAAATAAACGTGTATATGCTGTTTGAATGTTCTGTGAAAAGCATGATACATTGCACATCTGTGTGCTTTCTCCTTTATTTAATTAGAGTGAATCAAATCTCTGACATTGTTTATGCAGGGAATTAACAGATGAGGTGCAGTGATAACAGACGACATAGAAATCCCCTGATCTCATCTTCTCTCAGTGTGAAACCCTACACTGAAGAAACGTATTGCTGACCTCACCGAAGTTAACACTTCCAGCTCTTAGTCATGGGCCAGATGTTGCTGTCTTTCGGAAGGGGTGGGAATCTTGTGACCCGTAAATAAGACGTGTGACAAAAATGAATGCAACTGTTGGTTTTCCCTGGATGTGGAGTCTTGTTCAGTTCTTTGAACCAACCCTATCCATATTACTCTTGTTGAAATAGGCAGCTCTTAACAGTAGGTACCACATCATACAAAGTTACAGTAATGCACCACCATGGGTTCTCACACAAAAACAAGCAAACAAGTCCAGTTGTTCAGCCTCAAAGGGCAAAACCACACTGAGGAAGAGTATAGGCCTCATGTCAACTGGTAAAAACAAAAGTGCATCTTGCCTCTGCAAACAGGCCTATACCAGCTTCTGCAGTCCCATACACGTGAGTGAATTTATCCATTATTATTATATTTCCCCATCCTGAAGGAAACTAAGCAGACAATGAGTGTATTGAACAGCCGCAAAACACATGTCAGCACCTCTTTTGTGTCAAGGGAATTTTTTTTCACATAAGAATTTGTGTCTGCAGTTACACTACACTACGTGTTCTTGAATTTTAAGAAAACTTCTCAGCCATGTGCCCGCTATGCTGTCCGGTAAAAGTTCCTGTCTGAAAATGAGGCCAGTTATTGTGTGTCAGTGTCCACATGTAAACGAATGAAGCAGAGAACCAAACAAAGCTACAGATATGTCAGACATACCCATTTTTACATTATTGAAAAAGTGCTTGGCAATGCATGGCCGCAGTGGTCTGGAGTCTTTCCTGGAAAGAGAGGGAGTGATGCAGAGTAGACACAGCTTGGAAGAGGCACCAGTCCACTGTAGAGCAATCTCTCACACGCTCCTCCATTCACCGCCCCCCAACACGCAAAGGCAATTTAGAGTCACCTTTTCACCTGAAACACATGTATTTGGACTTTGGGAGGAAACCAGAACACCTGGAACTGAAACCGAAAACAACCCAGGAACTGTGAGGCTGCCTGTAAAAGCCAAGAGCTGTAAGACTGCCAATAATAGTCACATATTATCTGAAAACACATAGTTGTCAGCTGGGATGCTTTAGTCACTCAAAATCTCCAGTGTCTTCTACCTAGTTTTTCACATTAAAATGAATATTATTCATTCATTCATTTTAAAGCAGTATATTAGTATTAGTAGCATATATAGAGTAGTTTATTATAGTATACATTTTATAGTTATTCATTTTATTTTAATATTTATCTTTTCAATATTATCTCCAGTCTTGCTCTTCAGCTTTTTAGTGCAAACCACCCGCAGAAGCACTGGAACTGGAGTTTGCTACGAACCTTGGCTATAAACTTAAATCCTGTTTTTGTTGTTTTAGCTGCTAACAATGAACCACCGTTTAATAAATGAGCACAATTCAATTTCAGGAAATTAACCAATCTTGGTAAATTTAGCTGACATTATCTTTTTCCCTCCTTGCACTACAGGAAAAAAACCTCACTCTTTTTACACCTAACTCTCCAGTGTCCTTCATATGTGTTCCAAGGAACGACTTTTACTGTTTTGCAAAGAAAAAAGAAAACACAAGAGGTGATCGCTGGTTTCAACCAACAGCACAGATTAACGTTAATGAAAAAGAACTACAAAACATGTGTTCTGACACGTCTGTGCATGGCACATAACCATACCCTCTTTATTTGGACCTTAGTTTTCATTGTGTTATGACACTTGATGGGAAAGGCAGCTGTTGTTCTCCTTGCTGCATAGCAACTTTAGACTTGGCAATAAACATTGCATGGGGACTCTAGTATATACCAGCATAAACTATGTGTCAACCCCTCTGTAGCGCTTTCTGACTGAAATAATAGATACACAGAATGTGACCATGCTCCTAATTTCAAATCACCAACTAATGAGACCTTTTTCCACAGCTCATCCTGGCCCTCTGGCAGGTCTACTACAATGTTTCACAGTGTCCATGCTGGGAAGGCCACGCTCTGTACCCTTGTTGCTCTATCAGATGAGTCTGTCGAACACACAATATGACCCGTTGTGAAAGTTGTCCTTAAATGTAACTCATGACAGCAAGGACTTTTTCCACCTGGAGGCAAACACGTGTCTGGAATGAAAAGAATCAGTTTATTCAAAATCTTAAAAAAGGAAAAAATAGAGCAGCTGAGTTGAATATGTTCTTTAAAAAAATATGGCAGCACTTGTGATTCCTATGTGAGAGTGATCTGACACGAGAGGCCGGGGAAAGATCTGTAAGACGTAAATCAGGAAGACAGCAGCGCGGTCCGATCACGTAATCATGTCAGAATCGGTCTTCTCTCTGGGAGACAACAAGGAGGTTTGGTCACTCAGTTATGCTGGAATCACCTTTCAGGAAGGAAATCCCGAAGACAATAGAAGGCTTTGATTCGCTTGCCATGTTGGAATCAGTTTCCTCTTATTAATATATAGCTGAATTCCTTCACGCTGGATATTTATATCGGTACTTTGTGCCATGCGAGTTAACGGTTCTTTGCTGTTGTTCTCAACACAGATCAACACCTTAAAAGGAATTTTAAAGTCAGTTCAATTTAAGTCATGCACTTATTTTCAGTTCTGGGACATACAAACTTTGAATTAATTTTCATTTTTCTTTACATTTTTTTCTTTTTACAGAATACTGTCTTTGATTTATTTGAGTCTCTTGCTCACGCGACTTCTGTCGTAAAGAGCTGGCCATCTTCATGGGCTGCCAGGAGTACGATGAGCTCTGGTATAAACATCTGCAGTAACAACTGCTTTAGCTAAGCTGCTTAAACACACACCTTGTCAAGTCTGTTTATTTCATGTCTTCCTCATCAGTGCTGAAGACAGCCTTTGACACAGGGTGAGCCTGTGATACACATGGGCTCTGGCAAAATGCTGAGTCATTTGGCACGTGCTTTAGGCTCCAGACTCAAGCATTCAACTGCTATTGAGGCAGGGCCCTCAACCTCAATGATGATGAGCTCAGAAGACAAAATCCACAAATCCATAGTTTACTGCTTTAGATGCCTCAAGTACCCTTTATCAAAAATATACATTATAAACCATAAAAATACAGTATCGAGTAATTTGACTCAAACTACCATGCATGAACTACCTGGCCTGAAAGTGATAAGGGAAATGTAGCTCAGAATGTGTGATGTGTTCTCACAAATAGGATAACAGATTTTCCTTTTGTAACATAAGCTACAACGAAAAAAGCATTCATGCTTAAAAATAAAAACAGCAAAGTCTAATTGAAAATTGATGTGTCGTATTGTCCTAATGTACATTTAGTGAACAAAGATATCAAACACAAATACACCTGTGTTCCCCATTCACAGAAAACATCTAGTTTTAACACAATTCATTTCAAAGTATTTCTCAAACAGCAAAGATACATCCTGCCATAAGGACTTTCAATTGACTTCTGAAGTATTTTGTTGCTGAAGGTGTTTTTCATCTTACTTCTCACCACACATTTTCAGTGTAAGTCATAGCATGAGAAATACTCAAAAAGGGCATAGTTTACCTGTATACACATTCACTAATCATTTTAGCTTTTCAAATGTCACAGTAGAAAGTGTCTACATGTTCACGTGTTACACTATTAACACCATTGTTTGTATATATGGATTAATTCAACCACATATAATTTGCACAAGGCTTAAAGCTAAACTTGTTATCAATCATTATTTTAACATTAATTATTAGCTATCAGTGTTTATTATCCGTGAGTCATGTAATTACCAAAAAGTTCAAGAAGTAAATGTCAGTGAATTAAAATGACCTAAAAGACACTTCTGTTGGAATTAATAGGTTATATGTGATCGTTCAGTCAAACATTATCTGTGTGTTATAGCACATTGAAAACACTGGAGGTGAATGTTTTTTCTGTATGTCTGTTCTTTTAAGTAAGTGATGGCCTTTACGCTCACTATTACTTATTATTCTATAAGAGTGTAAAAATTAACCAGCCCCCTGGTCAGACATTTAACAGCATTTTAAGTCAATCTCCTCTCAAACCACCTATATGATTCATGGAATTTTACATTTAAATAGATTTGGTTGTAGATATTAAAACATTATTCAAGTTTCATGGTCTTTGCAATGTGTTTTCATGCTTCATGCAACAAAAAATTTAGAACACCTGGATACTACATTAACATTTATTCATTTAGCTGATGCTCCACAGCAGCTTCAATTAAGCTGTCTACAATGAGGTTCCCATTTGTACAGCTGAGTAATCTTTTCTTAAGTTACCAAATAAATTAGTTACTTAATAAATTTCAACAAAGAACACTGCTTGTTTGATGTCCTGCAGTTTATTTTTGCTGGACTGTATTTGCTATTTATTGTTTACTCACAAAAGTTTTAAAAGTCTGTGTTTATGTAATTTGCAGACTTTAGTGAACTAATCAGACACATTCAGTTGGAAATAGCAAATGTTTTTGTACAGTCATCATCTGTGTGTGCACAAGTTACAAATTCAGTTTTTACATAACATATGTATTGATAAAAAATCAGTTGTGATATGATTAAAACAAAAAATAACATAATTGTTAAAAAATATAAAGAAGTTTTTCTATTAAAAATAAAGCACACAATAAGCATCTAAAGTTTTAAAAAAGAATATCTGTTTAGTGCCTGAGGCCTCCAGCAGAAGGGAGGTGAAGCGGTACTGTCACTTACCCGAGCGCCCTTCTCGGGGTAACATTTGCATCCTCCGCTGCAGTCTCTTCCTCCACAGACTCCACTGAACTTTTTGCCTCCCTGAAAAAAGGCATAAAAAACACCTGTAAATGGAGCGCACTGCAATATACTAAAATATAACTAATATGCACTTTGCGAAATCTGTGCAGAAAAATGTGTCATGGTTCCTTTTTTAAGATGTAATAAACTTCAGCTGAAAAACCTTTCTCTCTAAACATTTTCTCATGTTCTAGAGAATTCTTTTCATAATGAGTGCTTTTACATAATTATTTCTGATTAAGTGCGATAGATACTTCCCTTTTATTACAAATACGTTTGTAGCCCCATCATTGTTTTTTGAATATATATTTGGCCCTGTTAAACATAAAAATACCACTATCTGACAATCCTGCTCAGATCTTTCCATTTACATCTTGGAGGAAAAATTAAAATTCATATCCCTACTCATTAGAATACTAAAGTGAATATTCACTGCTTCCATCTGTCATGAACATTTGAGGGACAAATTTTCAAAAGTGCAAAAATTTTTCCTGTTTATTTCTTAAAATACAATTTTCTTCTTTATCTGTTTTGTAAAACTACTGCTTCCTAGAAAGCTAATGCAAGCTGTATATACATGCCCAGCTAAGAGTGGGCAGTAAAACACACCCACATAAAACAGAAGTGTGGAATCATCTTCATTCAGCTGGTTTCACAATGTTTACAGCTCCTGTCTGGTGTCCCTGAGTGTTGGTAAACAGTAACAAGAGGAGCATTACACTTTTTATGGCTTGAATTTGTCAAAAATCAGCACCAAATAGGAGTTTGTTGGGAAAACATAATTTTATTTTTCATCACTTTAAGTTAGTCTATGGTTGCCATGACTTTTTCAGAACCTAACCAGTGAATAAGCAGAAATTTTGTCATGGCCACTGAGCCAGGAGACAAGCGGTAGGATCCAAGTGTGGGATTGTGGGTTGTGAACTGAAGACGGGAATTGTGGTTGAGGTCAGGCGTGTGTCAAGCCACTGAAGAGCAAACATTATCCTTGGAGTAAATCCTTGTTCGTCATCAAAGTTCAGAGCTGTGCTTAAAACCGAGGGTGTCTGGAGTGGGGGCAGGAAAGCTGGGCGAGGGTGAAGTGGTAGGAAATGTGGGACGAGGAGTAGAAGGAGTCAGGCTGCGAACGCAGAGGGGATGGTTGTCTCATTGAGATTGCGCAACTTGAGAGTGGTGGTGTGGTGTCCTTTACACTTGACCTTGTTGATTCAGATCAGGTGCGTTTTCCCGGAGTGTGGTCGAGGGCATGACAAGTACATATGTGCAATTAAGCGTTCACACATTGAATAGTTAAAAAAGAAAACTGAAAATAACTGGAAGCTGACAAAAATCGCAAATGCTTGTGGAATGAATTGGTCAACAATTGAATAGGAGGTTCTGGACTGGACATTGGGTGCGTCCCCTCCCCCTCCAGCTCTGCGCCCTGTGTTGCCGGGTTAGGCTCCGGTTTTCCACGACCCCGCTTGGGACAAGTAGTTTCAGACAGTGTGTGTTCTGGACATCTTTTTTGGTACTTTTAAATATATTTAAATTTTAATTTAGTACGCTAATAAAATAGGTCTCACAGAATAGTTCTTTTTTTATTTATTGTAGCTTTATCTGATGCATCTACAGAACCTAGCTCACAAGTACATCAAAGTATGTCTAATTTTTATGTTTCCATTGATTTTGACTTAATGGTATAAAAAAATTTGGATTTATGAACAAATAGAGCTATGAACAGATTTCTGGACCTAACTGGGCTTGTGTGTTCAGGAGCTAGTGTAGAAATGGAAAGATAGAGACAAGAATCTTCAACATGTCCTTTGATTTTGCCACAATGTCATCTTGCATATGAGTCCAAACAGTTTTTTAAACTGGTGTTAATTGAATAAAAGGTCCACCAGGTTCAGTAAGTTGACAAAAAGTGAGTAATATCTTAAACTCAGTCTGTAACATAAGATACAGCATTTTTTTCTGTAGTTGTAAAAAACTAACATATACAAAGGAAGTTAGAGAATGCATTTTTTTTCCTCACAGACCCTCTCATATGCCTCTTGCAAACCTGGGATTGATTTTCTTTTTAAAATGACTTGCAGTTTATTCATTCATTTTAAGACACTACCACATATAGTATTTTTCAAAGAGTGCGGAAGGGGACAACTAAGATGTCTACTCAAGAGATCCAGAATATTGTTATGAAAAAATGTTGACATGGTTTGAACTTTTCAAAAGGTTTTCTAAGACGGAATGAAGATACCAGTTTCTTTTCAGCTTCTTTTTAACAAGCCCCTGATGGAACAAACGCAAACTCTGTGCCATGTACCTCAGTTTAAAAACATCAGTACATCTCATTTAAACAGCTCTGAGAGGGTGCAAGAGCTCCATATATAGTGGGTTCAATTCATGTTCTATGGGTGATTTATGCTCACTAAGCAACAGTTGAGTGGAGCAAGCATTAGAGGAATTCCTATTATTATACCAGGATGAGATATGCTGGATGAAAGACACAATGACCACATTGAGTCTCCAACTGCATCAACAAAGATGTTCTTTTGTTTTATGACAAGATGCTTTTTTCCAGTCCGCACAGTGGAATGTACAAGTATAGAATTTTCGTTGTGGCCTACATATTCTGCCTGTATATGAACACATAAGAACAATCCTATGTAACACTTAAACCACTGGGTTGGCATTTTAACACATTTATTCTTCATTCTTCATTTTAGCATATCAGAGCTGAAATTTTGTCATGCAGCCTACACTCTGAGGGGGTGACACAGGGTTTTGACCCACCCTGTCCATCACACATACTATACTACACACACACACACACACACACACACACACACACACACACACACAGAGTCAGAAGCCGCTTGTCCTGAGCAGAGTCGCGGTGAGCTGGAGCCTAACCTGGCAACACAGGGCGCAAGGTTGGAGGGGGAGGGGACACACCCAGGATGGGATGCCAGCCTGTCACAAGGCACCCCAAGCAGTGCTCGAACCCCAGACCCACCAGAGAGCAGGCCTTGGCCAAACCTGCTGCACCACCGCACCCCCCCTTCATACTATATTAAAATAGAATAAAAATATAAATACAATACAATATTATATTTTTATGCTACACTACTATTTTTACTTTCATTTCTAAATGTATTGTCTTTCGTGTTTTTTTCAGCACCACCAGAAGACTCACTTTGTTGCTTGGTAGTGACTGTAAAAAATGTAACTTCAAGCAAATCAAACGAACAGATTAATAAACAAAACACACTCGCTACTAGACACTCAGAAATTGACACCCAAACAATAACAGACACCGTATGCCGGTGAGAAAATATTATTGTACAGCAAATGGAGCAGTCATTATTACATCGAATGTCAGGATTTTAAGATAATATAAACTTAATGATATGGCTGTCATAAGTATGGGTGGTCATAAGTCACACATAAGTTGAGGACTGCCTGTGCATGATGGAGATGACTAAATTAATCGTAGTTTGTGAATGCGTGAGTGTGTGCACATGTGGCTGCCCTGCAGTGGACTGGCATCCTGTCCAGGGTGAACTTTTTCTGGACTAGTGCTTTGTGATTCCAAGGTGGGCTCTGGGCTGCTATGACCCTGCCTTGTGATCACCAGTTATTCATAATGTGTCAGTGAGTGAGATGCTAGACTCACAATGGGCTGGTATTAACTATGGAATTAGATATGCTCAGGATGAGTAGTGTTTTTAAGTATTCAGGATGCTTTGGCACCAGTAAAAATTACAGTTGTGCTTTATTTACCACACATTCCTTTACATATTTACATAGTGCTTTGGCACTCAGAATGGAGGCCTGCAGGCAGCTTTGTGCCTGTTCATTGTTACACTGTCAGCTTTACAGTATTCTGTACAAGATGTGGCTGCGGTGTTTTTGGTGTTGCTTTGGCAGTTCTGGCATTTGTCTGGCAGTTGTGGAAATCATCTGAGAGTTGTGACATTTGCCTAGCAGGGTTATGTGCCGTTTGGAAGTCTGGTCTTTTGCCTCGCAATCATGGTATTTGTCCTGCACTGCTAAGTAGTGTTTGTCTGGTAGTCATGCTGTTTGTCTGGCAGATATGGTATTTGCCTTGCAGTGTTGTGTGGTGTTTGACAGCAATGCCATTTGTTTGGCAGGGCTGTGTCGTGTTCATCTGCGGGTCATGTTATTTGTCCAGCAGCTGTGATGTTTGTCCAGCATCACTACGCGGATCAGGCAACTGCAACGTTTACGTGCCTTTCCCAGCTCAGTGCTGTGAAAATGTAAATTTTCTGTTGACAGTTGGAACAACTGAATTGTGTCAAACAAATTTAATCATAAGGACTCCAAACAGCATGAGATTCTCATCAAACACTGATAAATGCAGGACAGCACAGCGTTAGCTGATGAATACTTTCACAGCTCAAGGTAGTCTGTAAACTGCTGGCAGTGAGCTAACCAGAAGAGTTCACGGTCTTCTGTGGACCCCACTGTGAAGCTCTACTTTTTTGAGTAACACTTACTAGAACTACTAGTATTACCATTTAAAAAAAAGAAAATGTCAGGACAGCCAACACCTCTTTGTCTCTGCCAACAAGAGATGAGATGATCAGAACCGGCTGGGCTCCCAGCCTGTGAAACAGATGTTCATGGCTAAGAGAGAAACTGAGAAGCCCAGGGCAGCCCAGGGCCACATCTCAAGTTGAGGGTCAAGATCAAGAGGAAACCAACAATGAACATTGCTACAGTCACTCTACAGGAGACAGGAATGTTACAGAAAGTTTTATAATGTCATGTTACTGCTTACAATACAATATCAACTGTAAGAGATAAACACTGTAGCAACGGGATTCAAACAGACTCACTTAGCCGCATCAATGCTTGGACTTTAATTAATGATATTTCCAAAGCAATAACTCAATGGTAAAAGCATATCCTTGAACACATGATTGGACAGAAACCTATGGAGCACCCTGAATCTCAGTTTCCAAAAATGGAATTCACTTTGGCCTTAAGTGATTGTCTTATAAACAAGACGTTGCAGTAAACCATGCCTACTTCAGAATCGTTTCTCAACATAATTATTCATAAGAGCTAAAAACATTGTATGATGGGGAGCAACTCATGCTTTTGAAAGGTCCACAACAGGCTAAACTTCACAGTCTATAGTTCTGTGAGGGGACAAAGCTGTACTCTCTCAATGAGAAGTTAAATAAAGTGAAGTGAGATGGAAAAAGTCTATTAGTGAACTATGATAAACCACCGAAAGCCCCTGGCTTCTTTGTTTTTTACACAAGGGATAAGTATGCTCCCAAAAAAGACACAGTGCAATCTGGACCACAACTCCAGTGTAATTACGATACCATATTGTTCAGGAGGGCCATGCCTTTTCTTGACCACTGAGAGCAAGAGTGTGTAAAGCTGGTGCAACATGAACTTCATGCCACGCAAAGAGTTTTAAGCTCAGAACACCACAAACTCCACACAGACTGAGCAGGGACTGAACACACGCTCTCTCACACACCCCCGATGCTGTGAGGTGGCCACTGTGGCACCCCTCAGTAAAGAGAGGTAATATTAAAATTGCGTTGCAAAACAGAATCGTATTTTCCAACTCATTTTATATTGTGTTTTAATTACATTAGAAGAATAAAATTACTAACATATTTTTCTTAGTTTACAAACAGCTTTAACAGTTTGTGAACTAAGAAAAATATTTCAATAGTTTAATTTTCCAAATCATGTGATATTGTGTTTTGATTGCATTAGAGGAATACAGTTATTGAAATATTTTTCTACAGACAGCAATGAATGATAAGTAAAAGAAGTTTTCGTAAGCTGAAGCTGATCTGCAGTTTTCACTTTTTTTATGTTAGGAACAGCACGAGTAAAATTGCAATAAAGGTTCTGATAACACTATTAGAGAAACACAGAATAACTGAAGGTACATGTTCATCATGATGTGACAAACTGTCCTGCTGAGAAATATGTGCCCCGGTGAAAACGCCACAGAAAATGTAACTCTAAATCTTGAACTCCCTCTTACTCGAGAGACGAGAAGTCCCCGAGGACAGGCACTAACTCATGTAACACATGCAGCCTATTCATTATGTCATGGGGAAGATAGCAGGCCCAAGTCTTCAAATGTCACTGTTTGAATTCACAACTGCTGTCCCTATTAACAAATTCACACACACACACACACACACACACTAGTGCATGTCTTCAAACAGGAGAGATCGGTACAAATGTGGCCTGAGCACAGAGTTAGATATTGTATATAATCAATCAAATGGCACGGTGGCACAGCGAGCGAGTAGCGCTGCTGTCTCACAGTGCCTGGGTGGTGTAAGAGACTGTGGGTTTGATCCCTGCTCAGTCTGTGTGGAGTCTGCATGTTTGCCCTGTGTCTGTGTGGGTTTCCTCCCACAGTCCATAGATCTGCTGTTAAGGTGGATTGGTGACCCATAGTGTGTAAATAACACAGAGAGAGTGTGTTCCACTGATGTATGGATGAGTGACCCAGTGTAAGTAGTGTATCTAGCAGTGTAAGTCACTTTGATGAATAAGGTGTGTGGGCTAGTAACACTACAAAGAATCCATTGTAAGTTGCTTTGGAGAAAAGCATCTGCTAAGTGAATAAATGTAAATGTAAACCACACTGCAGAAGGCTGGGAAACAAGACTGGAAGGTTGCTGCAGTGACGTGATCTAAAACACCCCAAAACAGAAAATTCCATCTACTCTGCTCATGTTGAACTATGGGTTTGGAAGTAGACCCTTATCTGTCCACTAAGACCTCCTCTGAGTGCACAAACCAAACCAGCAATCTTCAAAAAAATTATTTGTAACTCCAAAACAACTCACCCTACTTTTGATTTTCTGATTAAATTCCGCAAAACTTATATATACTATATATATCTGGTTCCCTGCCAAGAACACATCAACAAAATGTCAGTTATATCATCTGCAGCTTCTCTTCCTCTTCCTGAATGAGCTGATTCTACAGCTTTACAGCTTAAGAAACTAGTACAATCAAAACTGCAAGAAGTTTCACAGTAAGAAGGGGAAACATGCCCATTTTAGCTCATAAAATAGATGAAAGAGAACACAGGTAATTTGTAGTTAACATAAACATGATGGTGAGTCATCCATGACAAAAGCTCCAGTACAAGGTTGCCAGGTGCCTGATCCCCTTCCAAAACTTCCACAGCTCCCAAGGCCAGATGATAAATGAGAAATTCAAGCCCAGTAAACAATGGCTGTGCTCATACTATAAAAGGAAAGGAGTAATGAAACATTACAGCCTGGTGAAGGATAACTTTTTCACGGCGCAGAGAGGCTCTGTGGAACTGGCGTCAACTCGTGCCCTTCTGCCACCTCCACTGTATCACTGGAAACCGTCACACCCCTGACAGAATGCCAACCCAAAAAAACGTGCCCAGGAAACTAACAAATTGCAAGGTTAGTTTTGTTTTTCAAACTGAAAATTTAAGAAATTTCATGTACTCAAGTGCATATTCTCCAACAAACCTATGAAGCCAACTGTGCACCTGCAGAATAAGTTGCAGAGGTTACATGTGGGATGGCCTGAGTATACTGAAAAGATACCGAGAAATAAACTACACGACCATTGCCAAACTTGTGAAAATTTAACTACATGTAAATGGAGTAGTAATGGGTGGTAATACCATACACCCGTTCTTCCATTTTCACTTATCCATGTTGGAGACACAGTGATGATGATTCACTTGATGGAAAGTCTTACATTTAACAAGAATGAACTGGTAAGAGAAAGTGAGTAGCTGAACACAAAGGGTGACCATGCCTTCTCCCACCTACTCTACCATTCATTCTTGTTGCTTAACCTGGATTTTGATCAACTTATATAAACAATTTCATAATCATCAAGAGTGTCATAACTTATACGAGGGTGAAATGACAATCAATGAAAAGAACAAATAACATATCCATCCAGCAAGAAGCAATCTAAATCACACTTGAATTTCCTTTACACACTGAAGGACATCCACACCTGTATCAGGGCTTGTCAAAAAAATGCTGAGCCTAGGTTTGGCTGATTGACACTAGTTGAGCCTCCCTTCAATACTTCAGATGTTGGGCTGCAGAGTGTAGTTCTATACAGAGATCACACACACTATCTACAACCACTAGTCCCAAGTGGGGTCACAGTGAACCGGAGCCTAACCCAGTAACGGAGGGTGCAAGGCCAAGTGGGGAGAGGACACATCCCGGATGGGATGCCAGTCTGCCGCAAGGCACCCCAAGCAGGACTTGAACCCCAGACCCACCACAGAGCAGGTCCCGGCCAAACCTGCTGCACCACCGCACCCCTCCTTCTATACAGCAATGAGTTTCAATTATTTTTATAGCTGTTTTTTATTCTGTCAGTCATTTGCATTTGTTTCCACAGTATGTTTAAGTTAACATGAGAAAACAAAGAAAATAAAACCTTTTAATCCATAAATTGTTGCCTCACTCCCAGTTCATCACTGCTTTTTTTAAAAGAACAGGAAACACTCAGAAACAGAAAAAAGTTTTCTGTAAATACATGATAATGAATTTAAAAACTGAGATCAAAAGGAGAATGGAAATTAAATTGCTCACAAATTAATTTATATCCCTTTCTATGGTGTCCATGCTCCATTATGGCAAGACTACATAATGTCACTTCAAATATGACCTCCTTTGTTTGTGTGTGTGGGAGGTAATGTTTTATTCTCCCATGTACTCTGAACCCCTGGACTTTTTCAGTAATTGTAATCAAGAAGTGATCTGCACTTTAGTTTTTCCAAATAAACATTTGCTCTTGAGCCTGTTCTGTAAGTGCTCATTGCGGAGTTAAATGATGTGCAGTGATTCCAGCTGTGTCCCACTGAGAAACAATAAAGTTCCTGTGGCCCCTACCCAGCGTATGTAATGTTAAAGCAAATGTGGGGTGCTGTTCTTCAGGGAGTGTGTCTCTTTTCACACTGTCAAACCTGACGATGGACAGACAAGGGTAAGATTTGCTGTGGCTGAAATCTCAGCATTCACAGTATAGGTAATCAGTACAGGTGATCAAGAAATGTGGTAATTGTTTGGCTGGCAACTGGTAAATTCATGCTTAGCAAAACATGCATAATAATAATATGGTCATAACATTCGTAACCATGAAGTAGCAGAAGTCCCGGTGAAAATGTGCAGCTGACTGGATGTCAACACTGTCTGGGAGCATATATGACACTTGTAACACACACACACACACACACACACACACATTTTCAGAACTGCTTGTCCCATACGGGGTCACGGGGGAACCGGAGCCTACCCGGCAACACAGGGCGTAAGGCCGGAGGGGGAGGGGACACACCCAGGACGGGACGCCAGTCTGTCGCAAGGCACCCCAAGCAGGATTTGAACCCCAGACCCACCGGAGAGGAGGACTGTGGTCCAACCCACTGCGCCACCGCACCCCCCGACGCTTGTAACATAAATATGTAAATACAAAGTAAATAAAAGCAATTAACGTAAATAAAGAACAGCTCCAGAAAAGCACATAGAAATGTGTTTTTTATCTACAAGAGGAGGGGCGTGGTGGCGCGGTGGGGCGGTGGGTTGGACTGCAGCCCTGCTCTCCGGTGGGTCTGGGGTTCAAGTCCTGCTTGGGGTGCCTTGCGACGGACTGGCGTCCTGTCCTGGGTGTGTCCCCTCCCTCTCTCCAGCCTTACGCCCTGTGTTGCCGGGTAGGCTCCGTGACCCTGTATAGAACAAGCGGTTCTGAAAATGTGTGTGTGTGTGTGTGTGTGTGTGTATCTACAACAGTTAAACACATGGACTTCTCGTGTAACTCGAATTTCCTCTTTCCTGCCGAAGGGAGCTCAGCAAAGCCTTCCAACCATTGTTGACCTGATGCTGGAGAGAGCTTTTGCAGCAATGGAACAGCCATTTCCTACTCCCAACAAAGGAAGTGCTGGTTTGTATTACAGCCAGACATCTTACACACTTTAAGTAGGTTTCCTTATGACTGATACTGGGGACAATGCTGGGGACACTCATGTGCAGGTCTATGGCTAGAAACACATCATGACTAACAAAATTTTGCGAGACATCCAGACTATCATCACATATTGGAACTATCAATGTGACTGTTTCACGAGACTTGTACATTTATATTTCCAAATACAGTATGTCAGGTAATTACAGAGTTCTGCCCCGCTGGGTGTACCTCTGCTCTTATAGTGATCATCACAACATTCTTCACATGCACAAACTCCTGTATCTGGGTGTTGATTCAATTACACACTTAAATTTCAACATGTACAGCACAACATGGCCTGTCAGACAATACAAGACAAAGCAAAAATCTGTGCCAGATAGGCTAGGGGTCATGCTTTTCCTGTATTCCTTTAGAACTATGAGTGAACATCAAGGATGTATATGTGGAGGTTATTAGAGTGGATCATTCAATCACATATCACTCTCCAAACCGCTTGTCCCATATGGGGTCATGGGGAGCCAGAGCCTAACCCAGCAACTCAGGGCATAAGGCTGGAGGGGACACACCCAGGACGGGACGCCAGTCCATCGCAAGGCACCACAAGCAGGGCTTGAACCCCAGACCCACCAGAGAGCAGGACCCGGTCCAACCCACTGTGCCACCGCACCCCCCAATCACATATCAGCTAATGATATTATACAAGATAATTCACAAATAAAATTAAAATAGTAAAAATGAACTGTAATTCCTAACAAACTAACATCTGAATGAAGAAAATACCAATGTCTAATATCTGTAGTATTGGAGAGTCTCTGGTGTTTAATCTACAATTGCGTTAAACAAATTGTTCTTTTAATTCAAGAAAGGAAATGTAGCATTTGTTTAAGAACCGTTTAATTAAAATGTACAAAGAAGGAAAAATAAGTATAATTTACAATTTAATTTGATTTTTTTTGTGTTAAATAACAATAACAGCTGTGTGAATGTTTGGCATCTTTTCAGTTCTCTTACTGAAAACAATACCTGCATGGGATATGTAATGCCTGAAACTGAATTCAGCAGCAAAGAGGCTAGCACACCTGAACCAGCCAAAATGAGGAAAAGGTGGGAATTGGAAAGGGGACAGGAAATAATCCATCTGCCAAACAGCAGAGAATAATCACTAAGGTAATATGTGCCCTTGCATCAGTTTGCTAAAAATAAGCACAGTTTCCCTAGCTTCACCATATTTACTTTTCTCTAGCTTCACCATATTTGGAAAAAAAAATCCTTGGTTACCATTTCCACTGCATGTTTAAATTTATACTCTGATTTCCAATGCAGAACACACACACATTTCTGAACCGCTTGTCCCATACAGGGTCACGGGGAACCGGAGCCTACCCAGTAACACAGGGCATAGGGCCGGAGGGGGAGGGGACACACCCAGGACAGGACGCCAGTCTGTCGCAAGGCACCCCAAGTGGGACTCAAACCCCAGACCCCCTGGAGAGCAGGACCTGGTCCAACCCACTGCACCACCACGCCCCCCTCAATGCAGAACATCTTGGTGGAAAAGATAACAAACATCTAGAATCTAGATCTTCCATGGTCTTGCAAAATTCTTGGAACAGTTAGTTGTTAATTGGGCAACTGGTAGAGTAGTGGTTAGAGCCGCTGCTTTTACATCTGCAGGTTCAAATCCAACGTCCAGGTGTAGTACCCTTGAGCAATTTACTTACCTTAAATTGCTCCAGTGAAATTACCCTGCTGTACAAATGGGTTAATAATTGTAAGTCACTAGAAAAAGCATCAATTAAATGAATACATGTAATTGAGCAACTCACCTTCTGCACTTTACACACTTGTACAGAGCACCATACGGGAACTTTCGTTCAGTGTGTTTTGTCTTTAACAATTTTTAGAAAGTGTTGTTTTTTTCATATAGAAGGCTGATGATAGGAGGTTACTAATCTGTGACCAAAACACATTTTTCAAAAACATGGCCTTGGAGATGCCTCTGCTTGCCCGGTACAGAGCAGAACGCAATGATATCACAAGCTATTCATCAAGAAAGACTAAAATTTCACGTAGTTCCAGGAGCTCTCTTCTCAGCCATTTCCTGTCCTTGGTCAACTGCTCAGATTTAACTAATTAAATATTGAACAACATAGAGTATGCTCATAAAATAAGGGTACAGGAAGCCAGCCTATGGTAAGAACATGTGTTGAGAACACAGAAAGTCATTCTGTATCTTCAAAAGCTGTTTTTTTCCTCTGCTCCCCTTTTCAGACAACCTCCCATGAATGGAAGCAAGGGCCACATGTACTGTTATGCAATGTTTTTCTGTAATATGACAATAGCAATATAACCTATGCCTAATGTCTTCAGTGGCTTAGTCCCCATCCAGTGCAAAGGGGCAAAGCAGAGATACCTTCATTCTCGTATCACTCATTTCTGAGGATTATCCACTATAAGCACCGTGACAAAATGCTAGGGATAACAATGAGGAGTTCTGTCCCTATCACCTGCTTTCTGGTCTCAGTCATCAGCTCACCGGTCATCACAACTCTAAGCTGACCTCCTGCGAGCGTTTTCAACCACTGATGTACACACTCACTTTTCTTACACATCGCTTTCCAAAAAAGATGAAAAAAAATCCTGCAACAAAACCAAACTAACAAAGGAAACCTTTTAATTTGGTGTATTAAATAAACAGACATCCCATCAAAATGTTCCCAGCGCTTGGCTCCGTGCGTAAGCACCTGATGCAGTGAAGTCCAGCACCACTTTTAAATACAACTCTGCTGAGACATGACACAGCAGGGGTAGAACAGAGTACTGTTTGTTTTCTCTCTCTCTAAATAAAGAACAATAGTTAATTAGGAAATGGACACGCGTTACATTCGTTAGTGATCCCTAGGAGAAAAGTATAACCTTAGTGAAAACATGGTACTGGGCAAAGAACAAGCACATGATCATGATGATGATCTTACCGCTTCTACTTCAGACGGGGAAAAAGTGACGATGGTCAGAAGTAGAAGCGCAAACCTGGAAGCGAACAAACAGCAATATGAATACACGAACATAGTCTGTTTTGTTGAAAAAAAAGTCGATATTAAAGGCATGATGCAAACGATAGAATACACAGTACTTGCCACAATCGATGCACTTTGGTCCACGGACGCACCTGCATCTTGCGACCCACTGACACGTCGGATGTCAGTTCTTCAGCTGCTCATCGGAGCGGCTCCCACGCGGTGACCTGCGGCACGATTATTCACACTCATCACTCATCACGTTCACACAGCATCACCGCGCATCACCGGCAGCATCGCGGCGGCGGGTGAACGCGTCGGAATCGGCCCGAAGCAAGAATATGCTCAGGTAACACGGAACTGAAATGATCCACAAATGATTAATGTTCAGCCCTAAGCCGCTGACAGCTGAGGTCGGAAGAGAAGACGTTTCACGTGGATCTGAAGGCACGTTTTACGCAGTTTCCAAGCGAGAAGTGGTAACTTACATGCCGTGCAGAATCATTCACATTAAAAGCTGTTTTTTTTTTTTCTTTTACACACGAGCTGGGAAAAAACAACTTATTAGTGTAAATCGAAATAAAGGCAGAGAGAGCCCTAGGAAGGAAATTAGGCAACAGCAAGCGGTGCACCTGCCCCCAGGTATTCACAACGGAACTTGTCTCACTTGGGTTGGGTGAGAGAAACAGGCTTCGCGCTACGAGAAGAACACGAACCGAAGGAAGGAGAGCAGACGGCAGAGCCCAGAGAGACTCGGAGGAGGACGCTGTTGCCTTTGAGCTGTAAGCGGAGCGGAGCGGAGGTGCTCTGGGCACGAGCTGCTCTCGGGCTCGGGTGCGAGCGCGAGCCGGGCGCAGGGGGCGGGGGGCTGAGGTGGGGTGGGGTAGGGTGGGGGGTCGGGGGGCAGTAGTGCCGCCGACAGTCACAGTGAGCGAGCGTGTGGAAGCCGCAGACTCGCACTCCAGCCTTTTTACTGCGAAATTTACTGCTGTTAATGGAGTGAACGCGGAGAGACGGTCCACAGCGAGTCCTGCTGGAGGTTCGGAACATCTTTAAGAAGACTTTGTCGCGTCAGTCACTATGTTCTCCTCCTGCCTTCTTCTTCTTCTTCTTGTCCTGGTCCTCCTCACAGGGCAGACGCGCGCGAAGGTAACTCGCTCCTCGGTTCCGAAAGCTGCTCGGCGTAACATCATCATCATCATCATCACGTACACTTTCTCGTCTCAGTCACTTTCACAACAACAACAGTACATGATAATTCGAGGCTTTTTACATTTAGTAATTTACATTCGAGGCTCACGTTTTTCCAGAATCATGCCAGCCAGGCTGACAAGCGCTTGTTGAAGCAGCTCTGCGAGAGACACACACACAGGGCGGACAAAGGACTTCAATGGAAGAGTTAAAGCAAAGCTGTCGTTTTTCTCAAGACTTTTCCACGGATTCCTTTCGCAACTCTCAGTTTGGGGGGATTCCTACGTGATGTGTGATGTTCTCTATCATCATGAACTGCTTGTAATTTTTGTTAGACTAGACGCGGGTAAACGATACAGTGATTTATGGGTGGTGTGTGTCGAATCATGTATGTTATGCACGAGATTTCTTTCTCTGTCAGATGGATTTTCGCTCTGTGCTTTTATTTCAAATATCCTATTACTTAATGAAAACTCCTTTAAATGTGTTTCTCAGGCGAAATTCTCTCAGAAGAGAGGGAAAGAGAGACTCGAGTCTGTTTGTAGTGAAGAAACCGAGATTGCCGTGCCGTGCCGTGCTGTGCCCCTGTTCCACACTGTGCCAGAGAAGCCTTGTCCTTCAGCCTGTTTCCCATCAAAATGCTGGCCTCTTCCCTCTTCCAGCCTCCCACGCTTCTCCGCGGCCTCCTCAGTTCACATTGAAATTTGAGGGAGCGCATGCATTCTGCACTTGTGCAGGGAAGCAGTTTGTATAAAGTGTTGTATTGGGGAAACTACCTCCTGTTTGTGCTGGAAACTCAAGTTATAAACAATGCGGAGCGGTTTGCTTATGAATATCCAAGTCAATAATTTTGAGTATTGTGGCACACTGCGCTCTGGGTTCAGATGGGGCGAAGAAGGGCGCACAGGCAGCGTTCATGACGAAGGTTTATCGGAACACCGACACACAGGGAAATAACGCTCTTGGTCCAAGGACCCCTTTTCCTCAAGGACCTGCACCTCAAGCCAGCCTGCATTGCACCCCCAGGCTTTTTCTCTTTTCCACTGGCAAACACAATCACCCTTTTATATTCCCCGTAAATCCACCCAGTGGTTGAACACTTTATTCCAGTTTTCCCACAATACAACTATTTACAATAGACCCATTTTCCTGCCCAAACTCACAGTGTGGATTTGCTAAACATTTTTTTCAACAAACATTGAGCAGTGTTCCAGTTGATGAGTACAGGTAGTCCCCGACTTAGATTGGGATTACATTCCGCGAAACTTCTTACCCGTTGGGGTATTGTCCCTATGGGTCGTGACAATTGCACCACCGTAAAGTCTAAAAATTGGAAGTTGAACCATCATAAGGCGAGGAGCATCTGTATTTCCCTCTCTTTTTGCTTTATGCTTTTGTTTTATATTGACGATGAAATGAATATGACTGATATCATAAAAATGTTCCAGCCTCACCTGGGATCAGGTTGTTGGCAAGACCGACTCTAAAGTTGTGTCCAGGCCTTCTGCATCACTCTGCTGTCAAACTGCACATCTGATGCTAATTAGTAGACATATGCTTCTAAATAGATAATAGAACATTTTTAATTACTTGAACTATGAAATAACAAAATTATAATGACAAAGGCAGCTACACAGGTTTGTCTTTAAGATGAATACCACACACACACACACACTTTCAGAGCCGCTTGTCCTATACGGGGTCACCGGAGCCTACCCGGCAACACAGGGCATAAGGCCGGAGGGGGAGGGGACACACCCAGGACGGGACGCCAGTCCATCGCAAGGTACCCCAAGCGGGACTCGAACCCCAGACCCACCGGACAGCAGGACTGTGGTCCAACCCACTGCGCCACCGCACCCCCTGTCTAAGATGAATACCATTTACCCCTTATGTCAGCTATATGATGTGTGACATTCATGACAGGGTCTAAAGTAACATGAGACAGTTAACAGTGATTGAAAGAGTCCTGAAGAAGAGCAGCCTCAGAATTTGTCCTATAACTGAATCAGCACCTCTGTCCTAGGACTTTTAGATGGTGTGAATTTACTGGAGGGCTGTCATTTAGAAATCAGTTGTGTCTAAGGTAAATATACAAAAGGACGTTAAAAGGAAGTGTAGGATTTCTGCAGAGAATTCTTGCTGTTTGTGGCCTGCTAGATTTAAAACAGGATCTACCCATTCTTTCACTGCTTCCTGTGACAGCAGTGTCTGCAGCCTCTGCTTAGGCAGCGAGACCATTAATGGAAGGCTCTTATAAGAACATAGCACATGCAGTTTGTAAGCAGCTTCATTAAACTATATGACTAAAGATATATAATCGCTTATCTCCAAATGTTTAGACGTTGTGGTGACTGTGTTAAGAATCCTTTTTCCATAAAATAATAGTGATATGTGCTGATGTCTACTGCTGATTGTGTTACTGTGTACTATAAGGAGTCACTAATCAATGATCTGGCACCTGCCACTCTCTGCTTGGCTCAGTTTTTAATATGAAATAAATTGTAGACTTACATTGTTGAAGGCCAGAGAGCTGCATTCCGGCAGCTCCAGGGAGAAGCCAGAACCCTACTCAGTTGCCCCTCTCAGAGCTGGAAAAGAGAACTGCCAATGGAATGCTATGGAATCCTTATAAATCACATTATTTTAAGGCAAAACATAATGCTGGAATTTCTGTTTCAGTGTTTTCTACCTGATGTATAGATACAAATGCTGAGTTAGATGTTATTAGCAAAATTTTATATTTGTAAAATCAGCTGAATTATTATATAATTATAGTTATTACTTTAAGAAAGTCCTTACTGTGCTTAGCAATCATTGCACATATTCTTTAGATTTTACATTTATTCATTTAACTGACAATTTTCTCCAAAGCAACTTGCAATATTAAGCTACTTACAATTATTTACCCATTTATACAGTACTTTAGGATAAGTAACTTACTCAAGGGTATAACAGCAGGAGGCAGGACTTGAACCTGTAGCCTTCACGTCCAAAACCAGCAGCTTTATACACTGTTCTATCAGCTCATTTTTAAATGTTTTTAACAACGTTGCAATATCCGTGAAACTGTTGCAAAGGTAGTTATGATGTGAACATTCCAGGTATAATAATTTGTGGATTGTCCTCAGCAGGGTTTTGGTATCACTTCTATTGGAGTTTCTGTATCAAGCGAGAGTTTTTACATGGTGGGGGTAGTAGCTCCACACCCAACCCTCCTCTTTTAAAATCTGGGATTGGGAGCATCGTTGGGCTGTACCCTGCCTGGGATGACAGGCAAAACTAATGCAGCAGGCTTTTGGAAGATTTGGATAGCTTTTCTGCATTTAAGAATGTCAGTGTGTTTCTGTACAGAGTGGGGTCAGAGAAATGGGTTACAGAAGTTTTCAGATGCTGGCAGGTACACACACACACACACACACACACACACATTGGCTGAAGCTGCTTTTCTCGAGCGGGGTCACGGTGAGCTGGTGCCTAACCCGGCAACAGAGGGCATAAGGGGACACACCCAGGACGGGATGCCAGTCCATCGCAAGGCACCCCAAACAGGACTTAAACCCCAGACCCAGCAGAGAGCAAGACTCAGCCAAGCCCGCTGCGCCACCACACCTCCCCTGCTAGCAGCTAGTAAATGATAAAGTAAACAGTAAATGACATCATAATGACAAGGGTTGTGGGCGAGTGGGGGGTGGGGCACTCAGAAGAGGGCAGTGAGACATCTGTTTTCCTGTTCAATTCTTTACCCCTGACTCCAGAGTCAGGGATTTGCAGGTGGCTGACTATATATTACACTGGGGAGGTATTCTTGAAAAACTCAGATTATTTCTTTCCACAGTGCTGTGTGTATTGTGCCTTTAGGTGGATACACTTTTTTCAAAAGAATGTTAATGGATATTAGGATAAAGTGTAATTATTTCTATTAAAAATTTACAAGATTGATTATGTACAATATGTCCAATAAGTTTAAGAAAAAAATGTTTTTGGTTTTTTTGAAGAATTTTTTTTGCCTAGTACCAGTTAGACACTGCTTGGGAAAGCAGGCCTATATAGACACTCCAGTAATGCAGTAGTTATGCGGTGTCACTTATTTCTGCCGTCAACAGCGAGAGCTCAGTTGCAACAGAAAATAGCTTTACACAGGGCTGTTTTAGAGCAAAAGTACCATTCAAAATTTGAGTACACTTGGGCAATACTGGTATGGGAGGAACTGGACAGTAGAGAGAATGCTGAGTAATGCGCAAGCGTCCTACATATTTGGAAATTGCTGCAGAAAAACTTTTTGAATCTTAATATGCAGTTATTTAACCAGCATTGTCTTTGAGGAACACTGGAATCAAGGATATATTTAAACTCTGTCTTTCTTTCTTACTATCATAAAACCACTTTAAATAAACAATATCTTTGTGAATATAGGCATATTAAATCTTAAATTAGACTCTGATTTTGAGCATATGGATGATTTACATAATGTAATCACAAAACATTCATTACTTTTAAGTTAACTGAGTGATTATTGCTTAGATACCAGGAGTGCTTAAGTCATTTCTGTCCTCCTTTTCAGAAAATGACCAAGAACAACTCTTGAGAACAGGTAATAGAGTTAATTCAGGTAACAAGTTGTATTTGGTGTAAGCTTCTGAGAATGTGGTTTTCATTCTTGCAGATATTCCTTTCTCACTCCATCAGCAATAGGGTCAGTCTCAGGAACCAATGATAAATGATGTCTGTGGACTTCTTATTACAATTTTCTCACCTGGGTTGCTTTAAAGTTCATGAGAATGACCAAGCAGTCCTCCCAGTAATGTCAAAGTTAAGCACCTATGTGCAATTGCTTCCAGAATTTAGATTTTTAAAATCAATCTGAATGTGTAAGTAATTTCGTACATCAATGTCTCTATAAACCAAGTTTCCAAGTTTTTTCCTTAGTCTCAACTCAGTGGATATCTTAATTTTATAGTGTAAATTCAGTTAGATTACTTATCTATGGAATATGAAAGTTGCCTGTTTTCCTGACAGTCAGACAAATGTGACTCAGATCCCTAAGTATTTGTACCTTGTACAATTAGGTATCCAGGTGGATTAATTAAGATTTTTAAATTAAATTTGTCCCATAAATTTTATTGGGCAGGAATTGTTAGTTGAACACATAGCAGTTTTAGAATCAGCAGACAAAATTTGTTCTTTTGATAATACATTCTAATAAGTGCTGCTGACATGATTCCTCTGAGTACTGTGCTGAACGGCGCACAGCAGCTAGAACTGGTGGGCAGATGTGGCTTTGCAGATCTTCTGCAGGGGTGAAATGAAGTGGAAATCAGGCAAAGGGTATTAGTTAGACATGATCCCCTCCGTCAGCTCCAGTCTACATCACGTTTGTTTTAAACCTTCATATTCCCTCACCCTCACTTGATCTGTTTCAACAGATCATTCTGGACTTCCCGTGATATAATGCTTTTGTTGGCACAAGGAAGCCTTTTGTGCTTTGGAAAGTTTAAATGTATATAATTTAACTCTTTCTTCCTCCAGCATAATGGACATCATATCGCAGAGGTCGGAATGTTTGGTCCAGAAGGGCAGGGGCAGCAATTCAAATTTGTTTTACAAAAGATGAAAGAAGACCAACTGTCATTAAGCTTAATTTCACTGCTGTCATGATCATTTGCGATAATTGGGCTGACTCACTCACTCACTTACTGGACATTTTAATTGGTTTATACCATTTTAGGAACAGAGTTACAGACTCGGGGGGGGGGGGGGGGTGCAGTGGCGCACCGCTCTTGGCTGAATCCCGTTCTCTGGTGGGTCTGGGGTTTGAATCCTGCTTGGGGTGCCTTGTGACAGACTGCCATCTCGTCCTGGGTGTGTCCCCTCCCCCTCCAGCCTTATGCCCTGTGTTGCCAGGTTAGGCTCTGGCTCACTGCAACCTTGCTCGGGACAAGCAGTTATAGACAGCGTGTGTGTGTGTGTGAGTTGCTGACTCGCTAGCCTGGGTTGTATCAAAGATTTTTCAGCATCATTTAAGTTATGAAACTGCTGCGACAATACCACATCATTCATGAAGTTTTTGAGGTTAATAAATATAAAATACATCATTCATTGGTAAATAAATCACAGGTCCAGATTGTGTGTCTACACTAAGGTTAACTTTGGTATTCACTGGTCTCAGTCCTTAGCACTGGATTAGTCCCCAGTTTCCAGAAGCAGTAGAAACTTTCAGACAGGAGTAAGATGGTTCAGAAAGCATCAGGGAAATCCCAGTACTATGGACAGGACACCATAGTAAGTCAGTATTTCCTGTAGTAATTGTTTCCAGCATGGTATAAAATGAGTGGAAAATGTCTTTATCATTTGTTGTGCTGTTAAATGGGAGGGTCAAGGCAGTTGTCGTTTTCAATATATTCATATTTATAGCATGCTAGAGCTTGCTCTGTGGCTACCAGTTTCTCTAGATTTCACAACAGTTTGGGGGGGGCGGGGGGCAGCTAGAGAACAATATATTGGAATTCGGATTCTTCTGATCCACCCACCAAAAGGTTGCTTTTAAGATGTGAATTTCTGTTATACATGCTGCATATTTATATACTCTATTAAAGTTTAGTACAAAACATGTCCTACTCACTTGAACCAGATGTTCCTGTGAAGCAAACACTTACTACATTTTCATCTGTGGATGACAGAAAGTACAGAGTATGACAACAGCAGGTCAGCATTTCTTTGTTCTGAGAAACTAGCTGTAGCTTAACTGGGTAACAAAATGGAAAAGTGGTGTTTCTCATCTAATCCCACTCATTGTGGCTACATCACTAAGTGTGTTCCCTGGTCAGCTGGTGTGTACATTTCTTTATGTTTGCATTATTCATTTAGCAGACGCTTTTGTCCAAAGTGACGTACATCTCAGCAAAAATACAATTTATGCATTACATTAAGAGAAAGAGACATGGCTGCAGACATGTGACACTTTAGTAAACCTAGTTTGTTAAAAATAATGCCTCTCTATGGACACCGTTTCATTGCCCACATCCACAGTGGCATTGCATCTTCCTCTTCCATCTACTCTTTGTTTTCATCATGCCACCTTTACATTTTAGCTGATGCCTTTCTCCAAATAGGATTGCAATTTATGTACCCATTTATAGAGCTGGGTAATTGTACTAGAGCAATTTAAGTACATTGCTCAAGGGCACTACAGCCAAAGATCAAACCTGCAACCTTCGGATCCAAAAGCAGTTGTGCTAACCACTACGCTACCAGATATGGTTTGTGTATTATGGTTTGGCTCTAACATGAAGGTCGTTCATTAGCTGTTTTTCACTGCTAAATCCCAATTTCACTGGGGTTTCAGGCAAAGACCCTGGGATCTGGAATTGTGAGGGCTTTACCTTTTGTTCTGACAGTACAAGCGTTTAAATGATAGTGTTTCTCCTTGACCGAGTGAATAGTGTCATCTTGCCCCAGCAGCTGCAAAGGGAGATACAGCTGCCCTGTCCAATGACTAGTCAGTTATTTTGTTTGAGGCTAATAAGTGACTGTTTGGGTTGATCCCTCTTATCTTCATGAAACTTAAAAAGTTTTGTCTCTGTTGGGCTTCAGCCATAATGCCCTTAAGATAGTAATATGTGCACATCCTGTGAGGAAATGAATGAAAAGGAAACACTAAGATAATATTACTATATACTAGAAAGCATAAAGTAATAGTAAATATACATACACACACACACACGCACACACACACACTGGCTGAAGCTGCTTGTCCCAAGCAGAGTCGCAGCAAGCTGGAGCCTAACCTGGCAACACAGGGTGCAAGGCTGGAAGGGGAGCGGCCACACCCAGGATGGGATGCCAGTCCATCGCAAGGCACCCCAAGCAGGACTCGAACCCCAGAACCACCAGAGAGCAGGAACCGGCCAAACCCACCGCACCCCCAATAGCAAATATGTGGGCACAAATTTATTTTCGTTTTTTTTTCTTATGCAGTAGATTTCACCTGCGTTAATTGGTGATTTATGTTGATGTATATTATATGAATTTATGTGTGGTGTAATCCAGTTAACACTGGATGGGAAATATAGGCTTAATATAAGGACATGGAGTCCAGTTGAAAAATTAAAGACAAAAGGAAATATCTCACACCAGTAAAATGATATCGAAAGAGGGAGGAAGGCCCTTGTCAGTGCGCAGTGATATGACTTTTTCCTAAAGGCACAGAGCAGAGCTGTCCTCCATGGGTAGAAATACCAGCAAAGGGAAAAGAAGCAAGATAATCGGTGAAAGAAAAATACAAGCAAAATTCTTCTCTCAAAGAAGCAACGATATGTACAAGAAAAATGAGAGTGGCCCAGTCTAAGGGTTTTAAACAGTTCTGTGAACAGGAAGTGTCCTTTCAGATGCTCTTATGAACTAGTCACTTTATATGTTGCGCTTTATATGAGGCTTATTTAACAACTAAACCAAGTATTTAAAGAGGTTTGGGTTATCGATGAAGCCCTGTGCTGTAACGTCTGCTCCGTCTAACTATTCTCAAGCACACTCACACTGACAGCTCTCCTCAAGTTGTGAAGTCTGTCCTTAGGAAATTCACCACTTATGTATCCTGCTTTCTCTTCCAAAAAGGTAATAAGCTACCATATTTCAATGAAGTCTGTGATCCCCAAGAAACACACACACACATACACACACACACACACACTGGCTGAAGCTGCTTTTCCAGTATGGGATCGTGGCAAGCTGGAGCCTATCCTGGCAACACAGGGCATAGGGCTGGAGGGAGAGGGGACATACCCAGGACAGCACCCCAAGCGGGACTCAAACCGCAGGCCCACCAGAGAGCAGAACCCAGCCAAGCCCATTGCGCCACTGCACCCCTTTTCCCCAAGAAACATTAAGTAATAATTACACAATGTCATTATTGTTCATAGAAGGGCCTAAACATGTTCAACATGCTGGCTTGACTCCTGTGAGGAGATGGGAAACATCATAGGCGTACGTACTGTATATTGTGTCATACACGTCAAAGTCCACCTGTATAAAACAGTGCCAATCTAAACAAAAATTGATACATGATTCGGTAATACATCATCTGCTTAAGGGAGAGAGACTGAAGTTGGCAAGCCAAGCACTGGAATTAAAGAGGCAGCTGCCAGGTCCTTGCAGTGTTTGAAGGCTGCAAAATCAAATGCACAGAGTGAGACCGTTGCCGTGGTGATGTCATCGTAGCTATGGAGTTTATCCAGACATTCTGTGCGGAACTAACCTAAGGCACAGACGGGCACAAAGAACATGCAGAACACATCTGCTGTGGCACGACTACAACAATGTTCTTCACGTGAAATATGAGGATTCGGAGGTTTGCTGGATGTATTCAGATTGAACTGTTCTTTATGGTTCACACGTATTTTAACAACCCAAAGGAAATGTGATAGTGGACTGTAGTGCTTCATAGTAAAACCTGAGTTTATGTCCTGTTAACACTCTGGAATTTTATAGCCTTGGCAAACAGTGTGGTTATACAGGTATGATATGCAGGACTACAGTTTGCAGGTGATTTTAAATAAAGTAAAAGACTTTAAGGATACTTTTTAACTGCTAAGAAAAACAGGAATGGGAAGTGTTTTACGCCTACGTTGGCAGATGCTGAGACAATTTCTTCCAACCGCTCTGGGGCAAACTGCAGTGTAAAAAATCCAGCAGAGTATGAGGGGCACTGTGTCCTTGATGCAGTTCAAAAAACCTCTGGAGAATAAGTTTGTCTTAAGTCCCACGGCTATTTTGGACTGATGAGCAACAGGAAGGCACTTCTTTTTCAAGGCAAGACTAGAGATGGTAAACTCTGGAACTCTCTTCGATTTAAGTGAACAAATGAATGTGCCCTTTAGCAGTTTTCTTTGGCCATAATTTAAAAGACATAAAATATTTGCTTCTTATAACTCTTCCTTTTTTTTTGAATTTATACATTTTATATGTTGGCTTGGTGAGTACAAATAAAAGAAAAACGGTTAAATTACATGTATGTGGGGCAAACGTGGTTTTCCGTAACTATATTTCTCAACACCATAACAGTTAAATTTGAAATTTTTTGATGGTTGATCATGGACAGCTGTGACTGTTGTATTAAACAAAGAATTTTGTGCAATCCTGTGCTATGGGAAACAGTAAGATTTACAATTTTTCTTACATCAAAACTACAAAAAACCCATGAGATTTGAGTTCAGCATCGAAATCAGCAGTATTACTATTAGAGACAAAGCTTAGAGGCTATTACTTTGCACTGATACTGTGTTCATGTGATGTTAATCAGGCGTATCCACACCTTTCTGGAGTGAAGAAAAGTTGATGATGTGTATTTACGAGTACAAAAACACAGCTGTGTCTTTTCCTATAGTAAGGGGTAAGTGAATAATGGTGTGGTTAGAGTAGTTGCCTTGCAATTGAAAGTCTTGGGTTTAAAACCCACTTCCTGCTTTAATACTCTTCAGGAAGGTACTAGAAAGGACTGATCCATCAAAAAAGTACCCCGCTGTATAAGTGGGTAAATCAGTGCAAGTCACAGAGGTTACAACATACAGTTTGTTGCTTTGGGGAAAGGCATTGGCCAGACGAATTAATAATAAATAATGTGAATTTACTAAAATTACTGAGAACCCCTGCATGAGTCACAGAGTCTGTGAGAATATCCCTGGTTTTCCCAGCCCAGTGCAGAATGTTCACACTGCTCCAGTTAGCCCACGAGGGGGAAGTGGGTCTGTGCACCGGTCTGAAATGCATCCCCAATCGTGCAGATGTGTTCAGGCTTTGGCCGGATGCCCCCGCCATGAGCGGTTGCAGCTGGCTATTCCATGTACCTCTGTTCCCAGGCTCCGCCATTATCGGGGGGTTTATTTTTTTTAGGCTGGTGGGGAGGGGAAAGTGTTAGAAACTCAGGCCAGTTGTTCTTGGGTATTGTAAGCTTTCACATTTAGTCATGAAATCAGTTTGCCCATAAATCAGAGGAAGATAAAGTAAGAGATAAAACAGAGATATTAAATGCTAAATCGTGTTACTGCAGTCTTCATGTTTTGAAGTTTGAGTAGAAAATGATTTTGAATAATTATTTGCAATATTGTAAGTTCATATTATTTTTATGGTGTTGTTTTTACAGTTATTCGTGTCACTGTGTCTGTACATGTTAATGAGAGGAGTGCTGCTATCTATGACTCCACAGTACATGGATTGTGTTTCTAGCTGTGAATGCCACTCATCCTGCCCTTGAATGATGCAGTTCTATCTGCTGTGTGTTAGTGTGATGAGCAGTCTTTGTGACAAGCTACCTTCTTTCTTCAGGGATGCTCAGGATCAGCATGTGGGAAATGTGACTGCAATGGTGTAAAAGGAGAGAAGGTAAGGATAGCACATATCTACCATTAACCAGAAGTGCACGTCTGTGATGCTAACAATGATCAAGGAACAGTATTTCATTTCCCATCCATCCATCCATCCATCCATCCATCCATCCATCCATCCATCCATCCATCTTCAGTAACTGCTCGTTCTGATCAGGGTCATGGAGGCCTAAAGTCTATCCCAGAATCACTGGGCGCAAGGCTGAGGCAGGGTACACCCTGGATGGGGTGGTCATTTCTACTTCCAAGAACTATATTGTTATAAACCTGAAATTAGCACAGGTGGTGGTTAGTAGTTGGTGTCCTGTAAATTTTCCATTTTGTATACTTCTTTTGCAAGCAGGAAAATTGTCCAAACAATCCTGTTACCCATGCATAAGTCAGGAACTTGACTTAATCTTGGCGCTAGGGTCCCCATTATTCTTCCTTGACAAATAGATTACATCCCATGGTGACATAATATGTATTTCTTTCAATTTAGTGTCCATGTTCTGACTTGTAGTCACACAAAGTATGCTCATGCCAAAAGGTCTTTTCTCTAAAAAAACACCCTAGCTTAAATTTCTACACTTATTTTTTACATTTCGTTAGCCTTACTCTGATATTCTAAAAGGCCAGTTAAGTTCCTGCTGATACCATGACAACTTAAATTTATTTGAGACATACTTGATGCTTTCAGACATTCATGTCAGTATGTATTTTTGTTAGCTCAGAGAGACTAAATTCAGATGTCTCATATACTGCCTGTGTTCGCCACCATAAAGTCACCCTGTTCTTTCCATGCTGGTGGCTTGGTTCCCATGATTCTGGTATTCCTTTTGCAGTTTGTTTGTATTCTTGCAATTGAGAAAACATGTCTGTGTCTGTGCCTGGGTGAGTATTCAGGAGTGCAGTGATGAAGAACTCACAGAACAAGAAGCTTTCCCGAAGTTACTGGTGCAACCGCCCCTGGCTGCCAAAGAAAATAATTCAACGAGTTTGGCAAGCCGAAGCAATCAGAACAGAGGTCCACCTGAACAGTAGCTCAACTTGACCCCACTTCTATAGATAAACCCAAAGTTCTGTGATTATTCTTTCATTTTAAAGAATTTTCATGTGATAATCTGAAAGTGTAATGTATTAAATATACATAATCTAAAAATATATATTCCTCAAATACAATACATTTGTCTGGCTGCTAGTAGCAGCGAAATGATTGTAGCAGAATGAATGAAACAATGCCGAAAACACATCATTACTATCTCACTCATTCTGGGAGGGAAGACTAGAGTATGGGTTTGTGGAAATATAAGTTATAGGTGAGAGTTTAACTTTCAAATACAAAGCATGAAATTTCCCCAAATGGGTAGTAGGGATTACATGTGACAAATGCATCATGCTGTTTATTGTTGTACATTTTCCAGCACTATGTACTTGGTTTTTTCTTCTTGGATATTCAGCAGATTTCTTCCCCATAACAAAATATTGGTACCCAAGAAAGGAACCATATTCTTAAAATTTGAAAAGGCTATTATTTGAAAGTCACAGGAACATTAAACAGTTGGAAGAAAATACTGGTATGAGTTGTAGCTTTCTGAATTCTGTCACAGATTACATTTACAGCTTGAATGGTTCTGGATCTCTGTTAGGTTGTCATTTACAGAGCAGTCAAGGCAGTTCTGCATGTTTCTGTCAGAATCAAAGTACTTTGCTGTTTAGACTATAGTGCTGCCCTCATCATGGGCCAATAAACTGCATTTGCTCTTAAGAACATATCTAGTTATATTGCTTCAATTTCTGTCATGCTGGATTTAATGATAGTGTTTTAAGGAGGTCTACATGAAACTGTGATAACTGAGAGACTCAAAAACTGCACTAATACAGAATAAAAGGCAATGCAAACAGATTTTTAAATATTATGTTTCTGCTCCTTTTTATAGTTAGGTACTTACTGTATTTATTTATTTCTGTTAAGCATTTCTATATAAATATACAAAAGACAAATTCAGAGCTGCTCTTGCACATCTCACAGGGTGAGTGGGGTCTACCTGGCCTTCCAGGCACCATTGGCTTTCCTGGGCTGCAAGGACATGAGGGCCCCCTAGGCCCCATGGGTCCCAAGGTGAGTAGCCCTACCAAGAGCTGGGAATGATCCAATGTTTCAGCATGTGATAAAAAAAAGTTACAATAAATATAAAGTAAGCCAGTTGGAAGGTGAGGAGAGGAAAACAAAAAACTTCCAACTGCAAAGAAAGGGAAAAAATAAACCTCTTGGGGTTCAAGAACTATTGGCCGCTTACCCTTCCTGGACATTTTAATGTGGTGACAAGGGAACTGCATGTATATGTCTATTACAAAGAAGACCTAAGCAACTGTCAGGATTCATGTGTAGTCTGTGGAATGTTCATTCATTGTCCAGGGCCACGATTGCCTATCCTGTCAGTTGTTGTATGTAGTCGTTCGCTCCTGGCAACATAGTAAGCTGGTGCTACCGTAGGCCTCAACAAGATTCAAGATCAGGCGAGAGCTAATGTTCTGCATAAGTGGTGGCTACCCTGCCATAACAGGATACTGATAAGAGAAGAGGGAGTATCTAATGCCAACATGATATTATATACAATTACACTTTTCTCTAACAAGCAAGTGTGCATCATGTGTAGTTCAACAAGAACTCTACAGTGGGCATGCAGAAGCGAAGGGATAAGTCTTAAAGCTGGATAAGTAGGCAATGTAACTGGTTAAAGGCTTAAAAAAGGCTTATAAAAACATATAGTCCCTGCAATTAACAGTATAATCTGTGTAAAACATAGAAAAAATATAGATTTAATTTTCATTGATTTGTACATCTACGGTGATTCATACTTTCTTCTCTATCGACAGGGTGATCTTGGGCAACCTGGAGCACCAGGACTGAAAGGAACACGTGTAAGTATTTGTGACATAGCTGCCTCAGTACCCATCTCAGTTAGTCCCCAACAGCATGCAGAGATGGTTGTCAATGTCTTATGAGGACACATTTAGACCACCTGTGGGGTGTGTTACTGCCATGGTTTTACAGTAAAGGCACTGTTTCATGGTCCATCCTGGGATGAAGATGTTTCCTGGTATCTTTGTATTACAGGGCCCTACTGGTTTGCCAGGATTCCCAGGAAATCCAGGCCTTCCAGTAAGTAAAAAACCAAGCATCACCTTTACCAGTATGGTACAGGAATATAATGAATGCAGTACTTTCTGAAACCTTCTTGTGAAAAAAATTAAACCTGAAGAAGAAAAGCCTGAAAATGATCTTACTTCTCATCTTTGTGGTTGGAAGTGTTCACTAACTATATTTTCTTTTTCAATGTAGGGTATCCCTGGGCAAGATGGTCCCCCAGGAGCACCAGGAATCCCTGGATGCAATGGAACAAAGGTGTCACATCACATTAAATGTATATGTGAAGTTACAGGAAATTTTTATATTTTTTCAAATATATAGTCTGTTAATATAGTTTTCCTGGTTTTCATCGGGAAAAACAAGTTGATCCAATTTACAGGTGTCCCTCTTTTGCCGTTTGAACCAAGTCTTACAGTTTTCTCCATGAATACCTTAAAGCTTTGCACAGGCCATGACCATGTCCATGTCTATCTTGACCATGTCTTCTAGGGTGAACATGGTCTTGATGGAAACCCAGGGCTTCCAGGGCTGCAGGGCCCACCGGTACGTTCAAACGGGACAGAGGCCATGTGATGTGGTAGTGGTAAAGGCCTTCTCCTTAATCTTGACATCTCTTGCAGTCCCATTTTCTACTTAACAGTTTTCAGTTATACTTATTTAATTCAGCCCTCAGTGTTTTTACTAGTATAAAAGTTATGAGTGATTTATATCACTGCATAATAGTGGCAAGAATTTATTTTATAGTGTGTGCTGTTGAATCTAGAGCTTTTAATATTATATTTTTTCAGGGTATCCCTGGCATACCAGGAATGAAGGTAGGGGAACTCAAGCCATTTGTCTATAGGCATGTTATTTCATTTTCTTTATTCTGGAGACAGTTTTGAATATGTATCAGGTATTTTACATGAATAAATATAAGAACATTTGCATTCCTATCGTCCGTCATATGAATATTAATGATAGTACCAGTGGTAATTTAATTTAATGTATTGAAAATCTGTTTAGATCCTGATAAATGATTATATTGTATTACATTATTATTATGCTAAATTGAATTTAAATTATTACTTATTCTTACTCGTAAACCACTACGTATATTCCTTATGATAATTTTCTGATGTATGTGTTTGCCTCAAAAGGGTGAACCTGGAGGTGCTATTGAAGGGTTCATTCCTCAAAAAGGCGAGAAAGGTTTTGCTGGACTACCAGGACAGCCGGTGGGTGACTTTCGCCCATGTCATTAATTAATTATGGTTATGTTATTAGCTGTTAGTTAGCAGTGGACATGTACTCTGACCTTGGTGCCATCTAGTGGCAAAAAGTTTAAGTGGAAAAAGGGTGAAGAAACATGCTTTATTGTAGATATTCCACAACTGTCTGTTTTTTCTCAAACTTTTCTTTTTATAAAATGCAGGGTTGGTTACTTTGATTGCTTGTTCTGGAATATTCCAGCAAAGTAACTTAGCTTTGAACCCACAATGTTGGCCCAGATTTAAGCTATTTGGCTGGTGATCTTCTCTTTGCCCTTTCCACAGGGACCCAAGGGGTGGCCTGGAACTCCAGGACCCATGGGACCACCAGGGCCAGCAGGACCCAGAGTGAGTGGGAATATTGATTTTAGTGAAACTATGTGGTCAAGATGAGGATTCCTTCTAAGTGCAGACTGTGAAACAAACTTAGAAACAGTTGGAAAGGCTGTTGTTCTCACAACCTCCGGTTCCTGTAGCTTTACCATAATATTCACATTTTTTCATTTAGCAGACCTTTTCCTCCAAAACAACTTACAATGTTAAAGTACCTACATTTTTTCACCCATTTATACAGCTGGTTAGCTTTACTGGAGCAGTTTAGGATAAGTACTTTGCTCAATCGTATTACAGCTGGAGGTGGGATTCAAATCTGTGATCTCTGGGTCCAAAGGCAGCAGCTCTAACTAGTGCGCAACCAGGTGCCTCTTGCAAACATCTTCAAAGTGAACATGTTAATACTGGGTTGAGCTGCAATAACAATACTATTACTTGGCCAACGTTATTTTCCTAAAACTTTGTCTTCACAAATGAAAACATCCAAAAAATTATCTGTTTCTCAGGGTGATCCTGGCCCCCCTGGCCCTGGCCCACCAGGAGAGGTGATTTTTTACAAATTTTATTTTGTAATCGTTCTTATTGAAGTCAATGTTCATTAAAAGTTCTCTAACAGGAAGTTGTCTATTTTTTGATTACATCAAAGGAAACGCTGACTTTCATAGGTGAGAAGGGTGAAAAGGTGAGTCTATTTGCTGCAGAAACTTCAATACTCCCTGTTGCTTTTTGTTTGGAACATTCTGGATGGTCACTTTTGAGGTAGAAGTTTGTTTCTTATGGCTGGTTTCATCCAACAGGGTGCTCGTGGATTTCGGGGGCCACCAGGACCTCCAGCTCCTCAAGAATTCAAGGGAGGTCCTACTACCCAGTTCATACCAGGACCCAAGGTGCTCACAATGCGGGATTATCAATTTTTCATATTTTGATTAAAATGAATCTGTTTAGTTGTGCTTTTAAAAAAGGTGTATTAATTCATACCTTTTTATAGGGCGAGAAAGGTTCAGTTGGCGACAAAGGAGAAAAAGTAAGTCATATAACCATTTTTCAAGTAAAAAAAAAATTGCACCTTAGTATCTTTGACGGGTGATGTAACCATTAGTATTTATCTGCAGGGAAGTTGCTTCCCATATCAAAATGGAATTAAGGGGGATCCTGGCACACCTGGGCCCCGGGTGAGTAAAAGTGACTAATTAAAAACCAGAACAGTTCTCTTATAAGCCCTTCCTGTTTAAATCCATTTAATGTCAGTTTTTGTATTAGAACAAATGACATATCAATTTATTCATCAGATACATTTTTGCTAAGAATTCTGTAGGTTTTGTAAATGCAAAAAAGTGACCATTAGAGATCCTTTTTGTGTTGTCTTTTAGGGTAAACCAGGTAAAGACGGAGAAACCGGCCCTAAAGTAAGTATAAGCTACCCAATCGTAGGGTACTTCCCTGTTCTCTAATGATGCTTCCTGTACTACAACAGCAATATGTTGCTGTATTGTTGTGTTTTTCTTTATTAATACTTTTCATAGCATTATTTTCCTTTAGTGTATTTCTCTAGTGCAGTTGTGGTTCATTGTCTCTCTAGCTTACCAGCTCACACCATGGTATATTCTGTGCTGCACAGCTCCCCCTCAATCTTACCTTCCACTTCTGCAAATCGACCTCTTGTGCAGTAATCAACCCCACACTCATTCCCCTTCACAGAAACGTTATACACACAACTCAAGTTACACCCTTGCATACTCTTATACTTTTGTAAATGTGATATTTAATTGTGTGGGGGTGTGGTGGCGCAGTGGGTTGGACTGCAGTCCTGCTCTTCAGTGGGTCTGGGGTTTGAGTCTTGCTTGGGGTGCCTTGCAATGGCCTGGCATCCTGTCCTGGGTGTGTCCCCTCCCCCTCTGGCCTCCTGCCCTGTGTTACTGGGTAGGCTCTGGTGCCCCTGTATGGGATGAGTGGTTCTGAAGATGGATGGATGGGTGGATATTTACTTGCACTGTTGAAATGGAGTAAATGAATCATGGTCATTCATTTTCTATATGTCCCCTTGGTCAAACACAGGAGCACTTTCACTTTCCAACTGAAGTGCTCCAAGCACAGCTACCGAAGATCATTTCTTGTAGGAGCCATCAGGCTCAACAATGAGTGCTCAGACTCTCAGAGGGATGAGCTCTTAATGACCAAGTGGCCCTGCTTTGTGGCATTTCTTATTGAATCATGTGTCTCAGTGTTATTTTTTATTGATATCTCTCTTCAGCTTCACCTTTGTATGTAAATGCATGTGGATGTGTCACGTTACAGGGAGAAAAAGGTTTTCCTGGTGCCTCTGGAAACGATGGTCTGCCGGTAATTTTGCACCAGTTTTTATCCATGTATTCCAGTTGCCTCAAATTGGGCTCTCAGTTGCTTTAATGAAAAGCATAGAAATAATAGAGAAAGGTCATATATGTGGAGTTCTACATTTAACCCATTTTTACTGACATTAGTGAATTGCCATAAACTGTTCTTATTGGTAAAAATGAAGACAAATGTATGCTCTGTTTGAGCCTTTGCTATTGAAAGATAGCAACCATAATTCTAATTTTTTTTTAGCTACCATCACCAAGAGTTACTATCTCTTAAAGTTTTATCTTAAGGTGATCTTAACTGAACACCACATTCATTAATAACTCATCTAAACTCTTATTATCCTTCCATTAAAATATTTTTTCCTTGGAAGGGTGAAAAGGGTGACAGAGGACCACCTGGATATGTGAGTATATGGGGCTTCTGACTTAATTACTGATATTCAGCTTTTAAAGTGGTATTGTGGAAACATCATGACCAGATCTACCTAGAGAGTTCACAGTTTGTGGTGACTGATTGTGATGTTATTGTTACCATAACTGATTTGGGTGACCAGAATATGTGACTTAAACAGGGTGATGGACCTCCTGGCCCTCCAGGCCCCCCTGGACCTCCAGGCTTAAAAGGGGAACAAGGTACCCCCCACCACAGATGACTCTCTGTAGCCCAGTCCTCATTAAATTTAAGATCATGAAAATGGTTCCAGTAAGAAAAATATCCACATGCTTCTGCTTTATTGGTGTTGTGTGTATTTTATGAATGTCTTCAATTTCTTAATAGTGCTTGTTGGTTTTGATCTTTTAGGTTTGCCTGGCACCAGAGGAGATGCTGGCATTCCAGGTGATATTGGCCATTCCATCCATCCATCCATCCATCCATCCATCCATCCATCCATCCATCCATCCATCCATCCATCCATGTTTTCACTGCTACTAACTCCTCAGTTTCTCACTGATCTCCTCTTTCCAGGCAAGAACATTGTAGGCCCGCCAGGAGAGCGAGGGTTCCCTGGAGAGTTAGGCCAAAAAGGAGAGAGAGGTTTTGATGGAGTATCACTGCCAGGACCAAGTGGCAAAGATGGGGTGCAGGGACCACCAGGGCCTCCTGGACTTCCAGGTACACATTGTAAATAAGCCTTGCATGACATATTCTATGTGTGAGGATTAACTGTAAATCTTGTATTATTAAGGCCAGACCTTAATTTTAGGGAAGCTCCTTTAAATCTAGGTTAAAAAGTCCTTCTGCATAATACACTTGAGTCTTTTCCACTGATTGACTGTCACCTTGGCTTGGTAGTGTGTTTCATTGAACCTCAGTGCTTTGTCTTCTCATGGCTTGGGTTCCTGGAAGGGTCTTAATGGTGAACAGCTCTGAGAGTAAAGTGAAGAATGAAGCTTTTGACACAGTGGTTTTGGGAGGTTTCTTGATTTAGCTGAAATATACTAGCAGGTCAAGAGGACCACAGCAAAAGCAATTGCAGAAGTAAAAGCTTTGACATGGGAAGAATTTGAGGAGACCATGGAGAAAGAATGTGAGGTAGTTTCACAGATATTCTGGCAAACCATTAGTTTCCTTAGGTAGGGAAGGTGTGATCCTCCTCAGGCTGTGCTAAGCAAAAATGTGGAAGTGCTGACCACTCCTGGTGAAGTGATGGAAGGAAATTGGTAGAAATGTCTTCCTACCAGGAGGCAGTGTATGACATCTCTGGTAGGCTAAAAGTCACTATGGTCCTGTGAAGCCTATGTAGTGGTAAGGCTACAGGAATGGATATGCCTGGAGATATATGCTGGAGAAATACGGAGAAATATGCTGGACAGTGTAGGAGCACCTTGTCTCAACATCTTCAGTGTTGCATGGAAGCCAGGTAAGGTACTTTTTTATTGGCAAACTGAGGTGCTGGTCCCTATATTTTTGAAAAGGGAGTGGAGGTTGCGTTCTAACTACAGGGTCACACTCCTTACTGTCCTTGGCAAAGCTTATGTCAGGGTTCTGGAATGGAGACTCCCCTTAGTAGATGAGCCTCAGATTCAAGAGGAATGGGGTGATTTGTTCGTGATTGTAGACCGGTGGAGCAGTTTCTTTTCATACTTATCACAAGTGTGGCAGAAATATAGGCTACTGGGGCTGCTGATGCATGTAATCCGATCTTTGTATGTGCACAGTGCATGTTTTTAGTTCTCAGCTAAATTTGTCTGATATGGGCATCAGACTCTGCCAAGGTTGTATTTTGTCTCTGCTCCTGTTTGACATTTTCATGGACATATTATTTGTAATCAAGTCTCAGATCGTGTCCAATTCAGAAAACTAAGGGTAGTATCTCTGCTGTGTTGAAGGTGATCGAAGGAAGATTATCCTTTTGGGCTCATCTGACTGTAAACTTTGGCATGGACTTGAGCATTTTGCTGCTGAGTCTAAAGCAGTTAAAAATCAGTAATTCCAAATATGAGGTCATATTCTTCTCCTAAAAAAGAGTGGGTAGGAACAACTGCAACTAGCGGAAGAGTTCAAGGATCTTGGGGTCATGTTGATGAGTGATGTAAAAAAAGGAGATTATTGGAACACTGATTATGGCTGCTCTAGCACTTATTTGGGGTCTGCATGCAGGTGTGGGGGTGAAGCAGGAGCTGAACCTTCAGACAAAGCTCTCGGTTTTCGTCCTCACCTATGGACAAGATAGCCGATACAAGTGCCTCAGTCTGTGAGGAGTTTGTTCATTCTGCCTGTGTTCATATGGGTTTCCCCCAGATTCTCAAGTTTTCTTGCATAGTTTTGCAAAACCTGTTTTGGGTGAATTGGTAAATCAAAAATACCTGTAATGTTTGCTTAAGTGTAAGTAAATGAAGGTGTGTGATTGAGATGGCATGGTGTTTGTCCAGGGTGTATCCTCCCTACACTTCTAGGATGACTTGAAACCATTTTAACTCTGTACTTGACAAGCAGTTATTAATAATGGGTGGATTCTATCTTTCTGTAGTTGTAATTTCAAAAATCTGACATTTAATGTGAATTGCTTTAGAATTATAATCTATATATCTTCTTTACTAATAAACTTCTTTAAATGCACTATATAAAATAATAATAATAATAATAGTAATAATAATAATAATATCCTAATTCTGATTGATAGCCTTTTCAAATTTAAGAACTTTAAAACTTTTTCTTTAGGGCTCATTATAGATGATGATGAAAGAATCATGAGATTTCTATAAAATGAGATTTAATTTCCTTGCATATTGGCTGAGCCTTTATGGACTCGATGTTCAACATTCTCTCTGACCAACTGAATGATCATTAAATGTTATATGTGATCCTGTTTTCAGAATTAAATTATTATTCAAATTCTAGCACTTCAGAATATGTTAATGTTGACATGAATTAGTGTTACACTAAAATTCGGAGCTTAAAATATGTACTGTACAAAATGTCATGTTTAAATTTACATTTACATTTATTCACTTAGCAGACGCTTTTGTCCAAAGCGACTTACAACGGATACTATGTAGTGTTACTAGCCTACACACCTTATTCACCAAGGTGACTACATTGCTAGATACACTACTTAGAAGGGGTTACTCATCCATGCATCAGTGAAACACACTCACTCCGTGACACTCACACACAATTTTAATACATTTTTGAACTTTTAAACTTTTAAAGTTGTGGTTATGTTTTCTATGGACTGTACTCTGTTTCTTATTTTTAAAAAAATACGTAATGATTTAGTTAGTCTACTAATCCATATAATGTTGCCTAAAGAAGACTATTGATCATACCAAGTTGGACAAATGGATTGTGTACTTCTCTGGCCCTACATACAAAAAGCACATTTTTATCTATTAATCTTTTATTATTTGTCTAGGTGATGGGGATTGCAATATTGATCGAGGAGCTCCAGGAGAACCGGGTAAACCTGGCCTTTCCGGAGAAGTGGGCCAGAAAGGTAAGAGTCATCACCATGACAACTCAAGGGCTTAAACTTTTAACTGAGTAATTTACAGTGTTACCTTGCTATCTCTCCCTGCCTTTTATTTTTCCTCAGGTGATCAAGGAGATACCTGTTTACATTGTTCAGCTTTTGGACCCCCTGGGTCTCCAGGCCCTCTGGGACCAGCTGGAGAGCCAGGTAAGCTGGAGAACACTATGTGCTCATGAATAATCCAGGTAGGAACTGAGATAGCCATGTTGTTTATATGCACTGAGATCAACTGAAATCTCAGAATGAGTAGGTTGGTGGTGAAGAAGAGTGAAAAATATCTTATGTAATATGTTTGTGCACATGGCTCTGAAACTTAATGACAGGTGTACCTGGATTGAAGGGCAATAAAGGAGTAAAGGGTGAACCTGGACTACAAGGCCCTCCAGGGGAACCAGTGAGTAAATGGCTAATTTTCTCTTTGTTCAGAAGGGAAACAATGCACTAGTTCTTGTTACTCTGATTTTGCTCACCTCCACAGGGTATTCAAGGCCCCCCTGGATTGATCGGTGCTCCAGGGGCACATGGCGATCCAGGGGACGTCTATGTGGCTCCAGGGCTGAAAGGCGAGAAGGGTGCCCAAGGCAGCACTGGCATCAGAGGCCTGCCAGGTCTAAATGGTCTTCCTGGACCAGATGGGATACCTGGGTTGCCTGGACCCAAAGGAGAACCAGTCAGTATCACTAGTTACGATGAGCTCATTGTCATTGTTATCCATGACCACATCTACTAGAACATCTAGTGATGATACCAAAGCCACACGAAGCACTGCAAAAAAGCACATCAGCACTAATTTAATGTTCACACATGATTTCCTAAGGATTCTCAAATGTACTGTCAATAACTTAATAACTTTGACTTTTCCAAGGCAACTGTGGGTACCAAGGGAGACCAAGGCCAAGCCGGAGATCCTGGTGAGATTGGCCTCCCAGGTGAAAGAGGTCCTCCAGGCATCCCAGGATTTGGACGTCTGGGAGAACCTGGAGAGAAAGGTGTTCCAGGGCTGCCTGGTCATCCAGGGGCACCAGGGCCTCCTGGTAGGTTATAGCAAAATGGGCAGACTTGTGTTATGTGTTTGGGTTACAGTGACAGACATAAAATTTCCATTGCCCAGAGCCTATAATATCAGATCTGTTTAGAAGTTTGCCTATTACAGAAAATGCTTGTCTAAGACCGTTATTTATAAGCTATACAGAAATATTGGTTTTTGTACTCTCAAAAATTAAATTGCTTAAGATTTAGGGATTACTTACTTGTCCAACATTTTGTGTAGGACCTAAAGGTGAACCTGGAAAAGGTGTCAGTTCACCTGGGCCCCAGGGTGCTCCTGGACCTCGAGGAGAAGCAGGAAGACCTGGACTCCAAGGTGAGTATCTATACTTTTGTGGACTGATGACACAACCAGAGTGTAGCGTTAAGTTTGTGAGATATATAAGAGCTCGGTAGGACAACCCTCTCTATATTAGCGGGCCTGTGGTTTCTCAGGAGTATTAAAGGAGAAATTTTTACCCAGAAGTATCTTCAAATCTTCTAACTCTGAAAATTATTCTTTAGATTAGTGAAGCATATGTATATGATGTTGTGTTCAATTTCCTAGGTGATCGAGGACCTCCTGGCGATCATGGAATGCCAGGCATCCCAGGCCAGAAGGGTGACCCAGGTTTGCCTGGCATTGGATTGCCTGGACCCCCTGGGCCTAAAGGTAAACACATTCTGACACCAGTGTAAGTGAAACCTGCTCAGAACTGCTGGATACTGACAAAATTTCTGTGTTCTGTTTCAAGCAATAAGTCAAACACTTCTTTTTACTCAGGACATATGGGAATACCAGGGACACGAGGGGTACCAGGAGACTTTGGACCTCTAGGCCAAGAAGGAGCACCTGGAAGGCCAGGCACACCTGGACAAAAGGTATTTAAGGAAAGGTTTAGTAAAGCCTACAGTACCTTGAAACAACTGTAATTATAGTAATCTCCTGGAGGTACATGAGGTTACCAGAACAAGTAACTAAAATGACAATGTCATGGAAATTAGTAGCATTCCTTTAAACTGTTAATTGCATGGCTTTGCAGATAAGTTCTAATATTTGATCCTCATTGATTACTGTTCTGAGTTCTAGGGTGAACCAGGACGTGGCCTGCCAGGACCAAAGGGCTCTCCAGGGCCTCCAGGAGTGCCAGGATTCCCTGGAGAGAAGGGGAATGTTGGGCTACCTGGTGCTCCAGGGCAGGAAGGGCAAACAGGTCCACCTGGGGAGCAAGGAATTAAAGGTACAAAAAGAATTCATGGTTACAAAATATCAACTCTGACATAGTTCTATGTAGGGGTAACATGTAGTATTGTGTTTAGCACTGATACCTTGTAATTTGAAAGGCCCCGTGTTGAAATCCTGCTTTTACACTTGAGCTTGGAAGTTTCCCCAAATTACTGTAGTCAGAATTACTTAGTTGAATAAATGGATAAATCTGTCAGGGACGAGGACTGGACGCAGGTAAGTCTGTGGACCCAATTGTGGGTTGGACTTTAATATCGTAGGACAGGTTCAAGGGACAAAGCAAGGTCAGAGTCAGAAACAGGTGTAGGTCAATCCAGGGACGAACTTGGCAATACAGGCAATCCAAAACTCGGTGGTCAAACAAAGAACAGCCAAGGGTCAAGACACAAGAGCAGGCAAGGAACAGATGCTGGGGAGAGACACTGAAACTGCAAAGGCACAGAGCAATTGCAAGAATCCGTGCCCGGGTGTGGACGCGGAGCCTCTTTTATCCCTGGTCTTCTTGAGTGGCTGCAAGTGTCTCTGCTTTGTTCGTTCCTGGGGGCGTGACAGTATCATTCTAAGCATCTCAATGTTCGAACCTAACGTTATAAGTCAGCTTGGAATAAAGTGCCATGCAAATAAATAAATTTAGTAAGGCCCTAGCACTGAGCTGCAATCTCCAGTAACTATAATTTATTGTATTTTGCCTAGCAATATGGTTGAAATTGTGTAATAATTTATACTAAAACACTTTCTCATGTGTTTCTAGGTGATCCTGGACCCCCAGGAGAACAGGGCATTGAGGGTCCTCCTGGAACCCCAGGAAGTGGTGAGCCTGGGCCACCAGGAGACATGGGTCCTCCTGGTTCACCAGGACCTCGAGGTAAGGCCATCTCTCAAGCATAAACCAAGAGTTCGCAGACTTTCCTGCAGCTTCACTGAATTCACTAATGACTATAATAAATGCAATCAGTATTATAGTTTACTCTTTCTCACAGAGCTTAAACCTACAGACGTTAAGAGGATGGACCTCCTGTTGTGTCATTAAAAAGGATGAAACAATCCTCATCAAGATGGATTTTGATTTCATTTCCATCTCTAATTTTTCTCATCTTGGATTTAAATAATGTTTTTTTCAAGGTTTGTTATCAGATTCAGCTGTTCTATTGTGATGTGCTTGACAGGACGGGGGTGCGGTGGCGCAGTGGGTTGGACCACAGTCCTGCTTTCCGGTGGGTCTGGGGTTCGAGTCCCGCTTGGGGTGCCTTGCGACGGACTGGCGTCCCGTCCTGGGTGTGTCCCCTCCCCCTCCGGCCTTACGCCCTGTGTTACCGGGTAGGCTCCGGTTCCCTGCAACCCCGTATGGGACAAGCGTTTCTGAAAATGTGTGTGTGTGTGTGTGTGTGTGTGTGTGTGTGTGTGTGTGCTTGACAGGACAAACTGGAGTAAAGGGAGAAAAGGGGCACCCTGGGGTTCAAGGCCTAGACATGCCAGGGCCTCAAGGAGAGAAGGGTGATGTGGGATTCCCTGGACCTCCAGGGGCTAAAGGATTGCGAGGTCGACCAGGCCCTGCAGGGAGAGATGGATTATCTGGTGAACCTGGTTAGTTCTAATATTTCTTTTATATGTGAAAAAAAATATTAATTTGTTGTTGAAATTAATGTTTGTCACCAGCCCTGATGCTTATACAAGAGCTCTCTAAAAAGGTTTTAAAAAAAATCCATGTTATTCCCAGGATCCAAAGGAGAAATGGGAGCGTTAGGATTTCCAGGAGTGCCAGGAATTCAGGGTCTCCCTGGCAGTCCTGGCATGCCAGGACCCAGAGGTAATAGACTGTCATATACTACCAGCACTAAATACAAAATTTAATCTGCAGTCTCTGTAGTAAAGTAGTCATCTCCAGCATTTCTTGAAGGCCTGTCATAAAAGGATGATACATCTTCACATGCTCATCATTAACCTTGTACTAAGTGTATGAGTAATGGTTTCTTTGCTTAGCTAACATAATTGTCAAAATTCTTTCTTTCACATTTTATATCAACATATTTTACTGAAGAATTTCTCACTATTACCTTTCTAAAGAGTGCAAAAGTAGGGCTCTTCATTGCACTTTTGACATGATGCCTAAATGACTGATATAACTGGTAAATCCAGACATCAAAAATGACCTCTGATCACTTTGTCATTGAGTAGTCTAATGATAGTCTTTCTTGATGTTTCTTCTTGCCAGGTGACCCTGGACTTGTGGGCCCAAGAGGAGATCTTGGTGAAATGGGACCCAAAGGAGAACGTGGAGAACGAGGTCTACAGGGACCTCCTGGGAACATAAGTGATGCCATGGCACACATGAAGGGTGAAAAAGGAGATGTTGGAGAAAAAGGTACAAAAGAAATCTTTCCATTACTGAGGTCAGTACAAGGCACAGGGCAGGTGAAGTAAGCTGTGACATTAATTCCAGCTAATTGGTTTCACTCAAAATAAGTTTCACCTCAAATTACCCTTAGTTAGGTGGCATAGTAATAAGATAATGTTAGATTTAAATTTATAAGATGTAAAATGAACAATATAAAGATTACTGTATAAATAGAGTTAAGCTAATAAATTTTATTGTCCAATCTTCACTCCCAGGTAATGTGGGACCTGCAGGAGAGCAAGGATACCTAGGAGAACCTGGAGTTCCAGGGATGCCAGGAATGGATGGAGAGCCAGGTTTATCTGGTCAGCCAGGTAAAACGCAAGTATTAAACAATTCATATTGTAATTATATTGACCTGTGCAATTTTAGTAGGTCAGTGAAATATACAGCAATTTTTATTCCTCTTATGTTAAATGCTACCTTCAGGTGAGAAAGGTGACACAGGTGTACCAGGAGAACCGGGACGTATTGGATTACCTGGACTAAAAGGCAGTGTGGGAGAAATGGGATTACCAGGTATGGGTTTATGCAAGTCATTATTTATTTTTCTTATGCAAATCTGTGCTTATTTGTGTTTTCTATTATTGCTTCTGTAAACAATACCATGAACATAATTCCTGTGATCAATGCAGTATGCATTTAGAATCTTCATGTGGCTCTCCAGGTATACTTGGAACAAAGGGTGAGAAAGGAGTCACGGGTACACCTGGTCACCCAGGATTTCCAGGTTCGGATGGTGAGAAAGGCCAGAAGGGGGATCAAGGTCAGCCAGGAACTGGAGTGCCAGGACCTCATGGAGAGAAGGTTGGCAGAGTGTTTTTTTTTTCTTGTGTCATCCATAGTGTGCATCTACAGAGGTTAATGTGGATGGGGTTGCTGTATATGTGTGTGAACAAGAAATACCCGTATTTCTGTGTAACACTTTTCCTAGGGTCAGCCAGGGACACCTGGCTTACCCGGTGTCCCAGGAGAAAAGGGCCAGAAGGGTGACGTTGGCATTTTAGGAATGCCAGGAAAACAAGGACCTAAAGGAGACAGAGGATTTGAGGGATCTCAAGGCAGGTGTTCCTCCAACATTGATATTTATCAGCTACTGGTGACCTGTCCTCTGCAATTACACTTATAACTGGAAAAGAGAACTGGTCAAGCACTTCTCCATATCTTCCACCTTCAAAAGAAATAAATATATATTCCTCAATTGATATGCAGGTCACCCTGGACCTCCAGGTGAAAAGGGAATCACTGGACTGCCTGGGTTACAAGGAGAGCCTGGATTACAGGGAGTGCCAGGTATGCGAGAGCAAACTTCTTCACTTTTACTACTATTTATCACACACACATCATTGACCATTGCTATTTTGTTTCTGAAAGCAATTTAGAAATGTAGAAATTTTTTTGCAGCATTTGAAGCTCGCCAGCTCAAGAGTGCAATAGCAACAAACTCAGTTGTAATTTCTCGGTGACCTTGCTGCCCTGGCCACTGCAGTACAAATAAAAAGGCATTAATTGAGTTAAAGAAAATTTAATTAACAAAATATTTCCATATTTCAGTTATAAGCAATGCTTTATGAAACTCTATTGCATCCAGGTGAACCAGGTGTACAGGGCTTCCCAGGCCCACCAGGGGAGAATGGCCTGCCCGGAGAGGATGGGATACCAGGATCTGTAGGCGAGAGGGGTGATCCAGGTTAGTGTACAAAATTTCCCAGTTGTATATAGGAACACATGGAAATTCTGGCATGTTGTGACAAAGACATAATTGTATATTGTGTATATGTAAATCATATATTCATATATTTTTTGTTTACCCATGGTAAAAAAACTAAAGTAAAACTGTCTAGTCAGTGAATGATTGTTATAGCACTCCTTTCTGACAGACTTTGTCACCAGTTCTTATTTTCTGACCTCCGTTATCACAGGTATACCTGGCACAGGGTTGCCCGGTTTACCGGGCCAACCTGGCAGCAAAGGTGAGACGCTCATGGCTTTCAAATGAACAAATATCTGTGACTCATTAGAACAGATGGTCTGTGCTACACACTGCTTTGTTGCTATGTTGCTCCTTATTTATGACTGTGTCTCACTATAACCCCCCCCACCACTGCCATTATTTACTCAACCCACATTTGAACTTAAAATTGAAAGTTGTTTGCATGTATTTAAAATAAGTGACGGACTGGCATCCCGTCCTGGGTGTGTCCCCTCCCACTCCAGCCTTACGCCCTGTGTTGCTGGGTTAGGCTCTGGCTCTCCGTGACCCTGTTTGGGACAAGTGGTTTCAGGTTGTGTGTGTGTGTGTGTGTGTGATATAAATTAAGTGAAAAGTACTGGAAATGTATATTAACCAGATGTGATTCCTGACTGTTAGTAAGTTAGGGGAAACATGCAATTAACTTCAAGTAACAGTACACATTAAAGAAAAAAACAAGAACCACTCAAAATGTAGACAAGCAGTGGTGATATAACTGGTATGTCTTTTATAATACAGTAATATGTGTTTTCTATAGCACTGAGGCATTGGTTATTACCTTCTGCCTCTCCTACATTTGCTTTTTTGTGCTAAGAAAATGTACCTCCAACAACTTAAAAAATGTACCTAAATACAGTAACTCTTGCCTGTCATTGCATCAGTAAAACAGCTAAGAATAAAGATGAAACATTATCAGATATAGCAAAGAAAATTAGGATAAGTAGTAAGTAAAAAGTTTTTGGCAAGGTTGCGGTCACAGTGAGAACATGGACTGGAGAACTCAAGTGAAACTCAACAAAGAAAACGTTTATTGCAAAATTTATTAGTTTAATTGCAACATTAATTAAACTAATTGCAACAAGGATGAGAAAAATCCAAAAACCCTTGAGGAAAATTTATGTAATCAAACATAAATTAAGCCCCTCTTTTGCCTATTGTTCTGGGAAGATCTCTGGAACATTTGACCCTGCATTGCACAACTGGTTATTGAAAATGGAGAGATGGGTTAAAAAAAAAGGCCCCAGGGTAGATGAGGATGTGCTTAAGAAATTAAATTTCTTGCCTGGTCTGGTAATGTCTCTGAATGGAGACTGTTGCCACAGAAAAGGAAGTATGGTCTCGTGCGCAACCTGTTGCTAGTAATTCCCACACCAGCATAAGTGGTTTTGAAAGTGAATGGACTTTCAACAAATACTGCCACTGTTTGTGGTTAGAGGCTCACAGTATCACTCATTTCTCTAGGCTGTCAGTGTGAGGAAAGTTAAATAACAAATACTAGACCTAACACTAAGATTTGCCTTGGACAAAGGAGTGAGCAAAGTAAGGAATTATAAATACCTGAACAACTGTCTTCTGCCACTCACCACCAGCAGTGTTCATTCCCCTCTCCAGGTGATAAAGGCACTGCAGGCATTCCCGGTGTTCCTGGCATCCCTGGTTTCCCAGGAGTAAAGGGGGAAAAAGGCTTTCCGGGTCTCCCGGGTCAACAGGGAAAGTCAGGAGAACGGGGCCTCCCAGGTCCGTCAGCAGACGGGCCCAAAGGGGACCAAGGACCACCAGGAGTGCCAGGGGAGAAAGGTAAGCTCATTGTGGGAAAACTGACCATTCGTGTATGTTACATTGCCAGCAAAGACAGACACAGAAACAGTCCACTGGCCCCTCATAGAAATGTTAAAGTTACAGATTTCCAGATACAGACATTTTCCAGTTTTTTAAGTGCGTTTCTAATTTTGTTTTCTTAACTGTGCCATTCTCTAGAATTTATGTCTGTTGTGGAGCAAAAGTGGACTGCATTTCTGCATTCAGCCTTTATTTAGTGGCAAAATGCACTCAACAGAATAGGAGTGAGAAATTGTCTAATATGCCTCCCTCCAAGTTTTTACACTTTGTGGCACAGTCTCTAAGTCATACACCTTACCACAGGTGAAATTGGGACTCCAGGCCCTCAAGGGATTCCAGGAAGTGCAGCTGAGAAGGGAGAGAAGGGAGACCAGGGCTTCCCAGGGCCTCCAGGAGAGACTGGAGAGAAAGGGGATATAGGTCCACCTGGGATGCCTGTGAGTCAGTGTCACTTATTTATTAGTGGCAGCAGCAAGACTCCCCTTTACTCCTCTCAGCAATACACAAATTTCTGTCCATCAAGGTGCAGCTTGTTATTTGCTTAAATTCATGGTAGGAGATCTTTATGAAGACCTCATCATTAAGTAACTCCTAATATGGGGACCATTCAATAAGCACATGAATTTGTTTTCTCTGTGTGTTTGTGGGCTCTAGGGACAAACTGGACTGTCTGGATACAATGGACAAAAGGGGGACATGGGACAACAAGGTTTTCCTGGATTCTCAGGTGTGTGGTCTAAGGAGCATGCATTTTCACGAGTGCTTGTGTGTTCTGTCATTGCAAAGAAAAGGGGATGCCATTTGTATACTATGCTGCTGTGCTCTGAGCTAAAACTCAGAACTTTCTTGCAGGTATAAAGGGTGAGCCTGGAATGATGGGATTCAAGGGAGAGACAGGAGACAGGGGCTTCCCTGGAGAAAAAGGTATAAGATACCGAGATTCATACAAGGCTCTCTTTGAGAAAATCTGGATACATAATGAAGTCACCTTCTCAGGAAATCACACAACCTTAAGCTGTAGATATGAATTTGCTACCCTAAATTGCTCCAGTAAAAACTACCCAGCTGTACAAACAGGTCAAGTAATGTAAGTAGCTTAAAATTGTTAGTTACTGTGGACAAAAGCATTAGCTAAATGAATAAATGTAAAATGTACATAAACGAAAACTTAACTGGGTGACTAGACTAGTGAAAACCTTGTAACACAGTATAAAAACCTGTATGACTTATGTAATGGATAACATCCCCAAATCAATTTATTGAACCCTTATTGTTTCACAGGTAATGAGGGACCCCCAGGACCTCCTGGTCCAGTCACCCGGATTAAGGGGGATGTTGGCCTTCCTGGAGAACCAGGGCCTCAAGGTCCAAGAGGACCTCAAGGATTCCCTGGTATTAAAGGCCAGCAAGGTAACTTATCGCTTGTTTTCATAATTCTATACATTACGTTTACATTTATCCATTTGACATAAGGACATTCAACATATAGTGAAATAATACATATGGTGGAAATAATATACTGTATGTATTATGGAAATTTGTATTGGTTCTGCAGATAGATCTCTATCAGCGGCTCACTCTGTACCCTCACAGGTGTGACTGGACCACAGGGCATAAAGGGAGAGGAAGGTCAACATGGATTTGATGGCAGACCTGGGACTAAAGGCGAACCTGGTCCAGTTGGACCTGAGGGTAAACGGTCGTGACAGTCTTAAACAATATAGTCAGAGAAGTGTGCAAGCCTTTAGTCCTTTTTGATGCTGTTCTGTGCTCTGTTGTAGGACCCAGAGGGCACCCTGGTCCCCCAGGAGCTGAAGGATTACCTGGTTTAATGGGGCTCCCAGGGCTTGCATCCATGGATCATGGATTCCTGGTCACACGGCATAGTCAGTCAGTGGAAGTTCCCCTTTGCCCTGAAGGCACCAAATTCATCTACGATGGGTACTCCCTCCTGTATGTCCAGGGTAATGAGCGCTCACATGGACAGGACCTGGGTAAGTGTCTGCTGTGCTACTTCAGTATTCAAGAAGCCAAGCATAGTCAAAACCTTCTCTGATCTTGACACCAGTCTCCTTCTTCTACCTACAGGAACATCAGGCAGTTGTCTGAAAAAGTTCAGCCCAATGCCTTTCCTGTTTTGTAACATCAACAATGTTTGCAATTTTGCCTCAAGGAACGACTATTCTTACTGGCTGACTTCCCCTGAGCCTATGCCCATGAGCATGGCACCAATCACAGGGGACAGCATCCAGCCCTTCATCAGCAGGTAAATGAATGCTAGGGGAAGGGGTACGAAAGAGGCATTCTGAAATATTGCTGCTTGAGCTCTACCAAGGTAATGTGTTGGCAGGTGTTCAGTGTGTGAGGCCCCTGCCATGGTTATGGCATTCCATAGCCAGTCTATCAGGATACCACCTTGTCCTGTAGGATGGGAGTCTCTGTGGATTGGCTATTCCTTTGTTATGGTAAGATTTATGTTCATCCAGTCAATAATTTATCATTGCATGTTAACTGAAACAATAGCACAGTTTTAATGAAATTCCTCTTTCTGGTAATTGCATTTCTGTGCTATACTCCTGCAAACTGTGTGTGATATGCAGCATTTGTTGTGAAAATATTGTTGCGTTTGCAGTTCTTCTTAGTACTGGTCACTTCTGATTGCTTTTCAACGTGCATGAAACATTATTCACTTTTAGTCGTGCTCACTCAGATCATTCTGAGATCAGTTGTACATGAATACTGTCAACTAAGTAAATGAAAAATGCAGGCTGATAGAGGGGTTCATGCTCTGTGGTGAAAGTTTATCCTAACTTAGTAAACTGCAGCATTCACTAGTTCTGTTGTTAATGGCAATTTTTCTTTTTTAGCAATTAAATGCCACCTAACTGCTGCTTTCTCCACCTCCCCTGCAGCACACCAGTGCTGGGGCAGAGGGCTCTGGACAGGCCTTAGCATCCCCTGGCTCCTGTCTGGAGGAGTTCCGCAGTGCCCCCTTCATTGAGTGTCACGGACGTGGAACGTGCAACTACTATGCCAACTCCTACAGCTTCTGGCTGGCCACCATTGAAGACGACGAGATGTTTGCGTAAGTCTGGCCTGCTCTCTCACACTGGCCATTTCTTCAGTTCTTATGGCTTTGCTGCCCTCTTTTCCCCTCACTTAAAAAATATTATCAGATTTTTTTTCTTTCCATCCCTTGAATACATAGTTGAAGAAATACAGTTGCTTGTGGTCCTTAGCTGTTTGTTCCAACCTGCCGAGAAGCAAGACTGTTCAGATTTAACAAGTTCAGTAAGTGGAATGAACACGGGCAGCGTAAAATATTTCACCATCTCATTTCAGAAATCCTGCCCCTGCAACCCTTAAAGCCGGAGACCTCCGAACTCACATAAGCAGATGTCATGTTTGCATGAAGAAGACATAATGCACCATCTCTGGACCTGCAAAACTTTTATGAAACATGATGGTGCTACTTTTTGAAGAGATGGGCAGGTCCATTATACATCCTCTCTGTTCTGAAAGAAAAGGAATATCACAAGAGCAGGAATCCAAACCATGGCACCTGTTATTGTGCTCATACAGAAAATTCAGTCTGCATTATTACAATTTATTGAATGGCAATTGTTCATGAATACAGTGATTACATATTTTTACTGCCCATTGAAAATGCGTTAATAGGAACCACCTGTGATCAATGCAGTTATTTGCTTGTTCATTATACGCCCATTAAATGACTAACAAGGTTTGCATGAAAACAAAAAAACTGATATAGATTCTGATAGTTGTGAACAAAATTTATGGCTCTTTGCTTCAAATATACTTCACAATGTAAGACAGGACAATAACGCATAGAGTAATTGAAGGTAGCCACAATATCTTACTTACAGGAGGGCAAATACTCTATGTTGAAACCAGGCAATATAAAAGCCCAAAGGGGGAAGCTGTGAGTACAGCTGCTGAGAGGTTTAGCTAACAGTCTAGTCGCTATGTGCTGCATGTGCAGATTCCTCCGGGGGCTCAGTAATGCACCTGAGGTAGCAGGAAATATGACACAGCAGCAACAGTATGCCTCCTACGTATAATTGCAGTCTGCCTTATAAGACTGCTCTGCAATATAAGAGATAAGATAAAACTTTATTCATCCCGAAGGAAATTCTTATCTATATACATGTGCACACTGTGTCCTTTACTGAGGTACATGTGGTTACATGGGTGGGGTACTGACACCGCACACAATAGTGTTCTAAAAACAGGAGTTATTAAGGAAAGCAAACCAGTTTAAGCAATCGAAAAAGAATGGAACATGTAAATAAACTATCATTAACATCCGTTTGCATCAAAAAAAAAAAATAAATCCACAAGATAACAGTCCAGCTACACTCCAACTTTCTGTCCCGCTGTCGCTTAAACTAGCTGTGTCACTAGGCTTGATAGGAGGCAGCTGGTTATCATTAGGTGACAAATAGAACTGGCAGTGCTTAGCAGTTGAACCAGTGCAAACCCACACCCGCAAGTTAAATTTCAAATACACAGAAATTTGAATCTCAGTTACAAGTTATTTCCTTATTTCTTGAATAAGCAGAAATTTCTTCAGTATTTGAAGATTTGAAGCATCTTCTATCAGTCTTGTGAAGTACTTAGATTTTATAATAATTATGCACTGAAACCTATGAATCCTGAATCTTGTACATCGTGCAAAAGAAACTGAACACAAGGTCATTTGGGTTTTTGTACTTTTTATACTAATAATATCAATATTACTAACATAGACCAGTCCCAGTGGGTTCTGGGTGCCCTCGAGGAAACGGACTCCTTACGGTGAAATGAGTGACATTGCGTATTTCAGGTAATATGTGTTTACTACTAACAAAAAATGTTTTTTCCCATCAACTCTTTCCAGCTCCAAAATGAACAACTCATTGAATAAAAAATAAACTGTATAAAACTAAGTAAGCTTCCTCCCTGGTATATGTGCTCCTCATTTCGTGTTGAAATAACTACTGAAGATGGCCATGAGCACCATCCTACAAAGACAAAGCTGCCTCTAGGAGGCGCCACAAGCACACAAGCTGAAGGCATAGTTTTGAGCTCTCGGGTGAGTGGTGGAGTGGTACAGCGTAGTGTAGGGAGAGACACCTGCAGCGGGTTGTTGACAGACACGAGACAGGAACACTGCCTGCCTGGCACAGCACGAGCCCAGAACATAAAGTCCTCTTCTTCACATAATGCACTTTTTGTGGTGAGTGCCTGCCGGGGCTCTCGATGGGGAAACAGGTGCTGGTTGAGGAGCACAGTGTCATTCCAAAGTTATAAATGTTAGTCTCCCCACCTCGGGAACGTGGTGTAATAGCAAAGTTACAGGCCGTCTTTAATCAGCCTTGATGGAACAAAGCAGCCCTGGCAGGTGCAGGAACACAGTGGTTTTTTGGGAAACAGGAACAAACACTGGGTGAGCAGGAGGGTTCTTGGGTGAGAAGATGGAAGGGGATGGCCCATCCTGTGTCCAGGGGCAGGTTCAGGCGGCTTTGCAGGGATTTTGTGTTCTCTAGCAGCAGACACGCACCTGCCATCAGCGAAGGGAAATAAACAGTAGAGACATTTGAGACTCCAAAGGTTACATAAGAAGAAGGGAAAGCCGTTCGCTGTTAGTCAGGTCACTGGCTGCAGACTCCGGGATATTAAAGGTTTGGAGAGAGGGAAAAAAAAACATTCCGCTGGAGAAAAGTCTTAGCTAAATATATAATCCGTATTTCTGGACATACATCTATATTTTAAGAATAAGTGTTCAAATGAAGTCTGAAAATCAGAGAATTAAAGTGCTGAGACTAATTCATTTGCTGTGCATGTTTTCTTTTGAAGCGATGGATGATCACTTCACCCATTAGCTGGGTATTTATACTGATCTAAACCAAGACTGAGGACCTCAGATTTCTGGATAACTAATGATACTGCATTTTACCTATGCTAAACTGGAATGCAATACACAGAATATGCGCAGGCTCTGTGATCACCCATTTATAAGACAATTACAAAACAACAGGGTTCACACTTTGCTTGGTTGTGGACTAAACAAGCAATGTCCAGAGTTCAAGGTCACGAAGACAGGACACCTTTAGAAAATAATTCACCATAATCAAATACGCCACTTCAGTGTTGGGCACTAAAGAGGTTTATATTGATCAGACAAGTACAAATGTGATCGAAATGCATCGAAGGCATTATGCAGGATCTGAGGCTCACCAGCACATTTTACTTTGCCCTTCTGCAGAGAGGTCAAGAGTTCATTACAAAAAGCATAATCCATACATCTTCCCTATCTCTCCAATGCTTTACAGAGCAAAGACAAGCCATCTGTTGACAGTAGGAGCCTCATGGAACTGCATTAGTAAATATGATGAGGATAGTGGTTTTCTGCTGGCTGATGACTATATTTTTGAAGACTTGTGTTTGACTTGCAGCAGGTGATTAATGGTGGAGGACAGACGGACTGGCGTCCTTGGCTCGCCCGGATACTCTTGTACAGGGAGCTAGACCGTGTCGCCAGCACTGTGCCTGAGCAGTTAATTCCCCAGCTGGCGATCTTTCAGCCCAGAGGGCATGATGGGCCCCTTGCCTCACTGCCCTTCCCAGTCCCAGCCCTACCCTCGAGGGATGCTATCCAATTAGGCCCCTCTGTGCAAAAACTTGTTAGGCTGCAAGGAGGAGGTGCAAGACGGCTGTGATTTGTCCCCAAGTCCTCTCCTCTTTCAGGGAGGCCGCAGGTACGCAATGTACCAGACAAAGCAGAGATATAGGCCAAATGCATCCCATCCATCCTGTTAAGGTGTTAATCTCATCCAACTGCAGCCATCGTATAACCTGAAGTAATCTCATCTGAATTGCCACAGTCCCTATAATCTTCCCTCTGGGGCACTGTGTGTGGGACTAGTTGGGAAGCAGCAAGTCCAGAACTCATGACACACCACCCACCACCCCATAGCAGCAGGAGAGCAGTGCAGTGTGACAGCACTCCTTCAGAAGCCTCGAGCGAAATTCATCTGAATCTTCATAAAAGCCACTGAATGAAAAAATGAGAAGCCATTACACCGGAAATGACGCTGGATTAGAACTTCTGCCAAGTAAATAATTCAAAGAGACAACAGAGGTGTGCATCTCAACTGCTTTCTTTGCATTAAGCAATAGGCCCAAGATCCACTCTTGCTTACACTTGGAAATAAGTACCATGAATATACTTTGGTCCGTTTCCCAAGAACATAAAGCATTATGATGCTGGTAGTCCAACAATCAGTGTGATGCTATCTGCTTTGCCCTCACTGCAATATTGACTTTTGTGCGATCACTTATTTAGGAGAAAAAGCTCATGCTTGTACAAGGAAGTTTAATTTGTGCAGTCTACAGCTCCGAAGCTCAGAGTAATATAGCAATCTAACCAGTTTTGATATATAACACGATAGTGCTTTCAGATTTTTGTTTTTCTTTGCTATATATAATACGACACCATGAAATGTAGGTTGATTTTAGGTGCAGGATAATATTGCCAATAAGAGGCAATTGCTTACCAGTACTGGACAAGTCAACAGAATTGCAAAGGAACAGAGCTTTAATTATTAGAAAGAGCAGATAAAAAAGTGTGGGCCAGGCCTCTATAAATGATGCCAGCACAGGTATTTAAAATCTCTCCCGATGTTCCTTTTCTGTGAAGAGAAAGTCTCAGGCTCAGACTATTAGGCCTTTAGAGCCTCACCGGGTTGGTGGCTCCAGTTAGCTGTACTCAGTAGTGGTGTCCATTTGGTAGGTCTCTGGGTAACATCCACTAAGGGCAACTTTAACAGGATGTTTTCCGCGGTGATTAGGGCAGGATTATCCTCACTGGAGCTCTTCCGCGACTCATCTCTCGCCAGTAATTTGTGAGAAATAGCAGCTTGGACAAGTGCTGACAAACAGCTTCTCTTTTCCACCTTCTTTTGTTTCTTTCATTCTTTCTGTCCTTTTGTCCTACTGCAAACAATAGTGGAACACCATTCATGGAATAAAATGCTGAGCTGTTTTCCAGAAGTTGGAAACACCAAAGGAGCACAAAGTGTGAATGGGGTTTGGGGAAGTGGAAGAGCAATGTAAACAATGTAAATAGACTTTTACAAAAGCATCACCTAAATTAACAACAACAAGAACAACGGGAATGATACATTGACATTACATTTACATTTATTCATTTAGCAGACGCTTTCGTCCAAAGCGACGTACATCTCGGCAAAAGTACAATTTATGCATGACATTAAGAGAAAGAGACATAGTTGCAGACATGTGATTCTTAAGTAATCCTAGTTTGTTACCTACCACTTGCTGCACCGAGGTTCATCGTTCAAGTAGGTGCATAAAACACAAGATAGACAAATCCTCAAACCCTCCTACCAATTTTTTTTTTTTTTTTATAATATTGTAAGATACACAAGCAAGCAAAAACAATGCTGGAGTAGTGGCTCAATAAAGGCTTTATCTGGCGATGCTCATGAAGTTAAGGTGCATGAACATTTACACGGTACATGAGCTGGAGAGATCTTGGGCGAAATGGGTCCGGAAAAGGTGAGTTTTCAGACCCTTCTTGAATGTAGACAGAGTTTCCACAGTTCTGAGTGAGAATAATAATAATAATAATAATAATAATAATAATAATAATAATAAAAATAAATATTACCCTCCAGCTGCAAGGTAGAAGCACTGTGCACTCGGACAACACGCTGCTATGTTCTTAACAAATACTTGTGCTTCTGCAACTGAGAGTAAACACTTGCAGGTCCAAAGATGATGTAGAAGTGTATATGGGAATAAAATGGCCGGTGGGAACTAATATATGTTGAAAGAGCAGTAGACAGAATGTACTGTTTAACATTTAATGAGCATTCTAAGGTTCATTTGTGGAACATTTTAATATATGTTAATACAAAACCTTTTTTCTTTTAACCTCACATGTAAAATAACACATTTTAATACATTACGTTCTGCCACCACAAAATATGATACATGTTGTAATAAGAATGTAATGTTTAATTTTTTCAGTGCATAGTACTACAGTACATACCACTGCTGTGGTGATGAACTGTTTAAGTGTTGGACTGGAATTCACTGGGTTCGATGGCATGTTCCTCTACTGCAAGTTTGCCAGAACCCACCCCAGCCGCATGCTTTGGCTCACTGATAATGCATCATGTCTGCTGAATGTGACACCTTCCAGATGTGCTAGGCTTGGGCCTCAGTGACAGAGTCCTTGCTGCTCTGGCACCCCAACAGCTCCAGAGAAACTGTCAACTTGACCCATGATGCAATGAAGCTGAGCATGTCAGAAGGAAAAAGAGAGGACTTCAACCAGTGGGATTCTGCTCTTATCAATACAAATCCTGCTGTTATTGATCACATACTCTACGTATCAACGTTGTTTCCCTCTGGGCTGTGTATGTCAGTTGCGGATGGATGAGTGCTGCTGTTGGAATAATCCTTTCTTGCTCTTACTAATGACTAGCTGTTTATACTTGATCCACAGTTTCTGCCCAATGTGGGGAACAATTTGCACCCTTGACCTGCTACCCCTAAAATGAATTCTTGGTGGGAGGCTGGTTGAATCTTCACAACAAACCTCTTCTTAATGGCTTCAGTAGGATTCCACCTGCTGAAATATTGATAGGATGCCATTGGGTAATGCTGCACTGGATTCATGCATAGATGTACTCTACAGATAAAAATGATGAGCATTCAACCTGGAAAACCACCACCCTTGTGCCTGCACAAAAAGTCAATCTCTTTGCCCATCGCAGCAACACACAGCAAGCTTGTTGAGCTCAGTGTGCCATTAAGTTGTTTATATCCGTTGAAAGTCCCTTCAGAAACTTCGCTAAATATTTGTGCACGTCTCTTTCTCCTCAAACACACGGAACAGGACTTCCAGTTTAACACACTGCACGCTAGCATTGATGTAGGCTTTACATAGGCACCTAAGAAACTGCGAGGGAGCACACAATGCAAGCCATGCTCAACCATGTAAACAAACACTGGCATTTGAAAAATGCCTTCCAACAGTTTGTTGTCCTCTCAGGGGAGGTCTTTCAATGATCAGGATCCAGGTAATTTTCTGTCCTGAGTGTGGATACTCAGTAAACATGGTGGCCACCTTGTACACCTGTAGTGATCTGGAACAAAGAGGTTTCCAATTCCAATGCCAGTATCATGCTTTTCAATAAATGCTGTACGGCAAACACTGGCGAAGTGTGTTCGATTGTGACGTATGTAGGCGAGCTTCAACAACAGCAGCTGGAATAAAAGCATGCAAACAACGTAGCCCTGAGCATACCGTGATGTGCACGTTTAGCACGCACCTGTCCTGCTGCGTCCCTCTGCAGGCCATCGGAGCAGCCCCTCGCCAGGAAGCCTCCCGACTTTCAGAACTCATTTCCATCTGGCACGCATAACTGAACAAAGCTGATGGTTCAGTTTACTACCCAGCATGCACAGTTGGGGCACTGCCAAGACCTTTCTGTTCATTTAGTGTCATTATCTAGAGAAAGCCAATCCCTGGAATTGTGGTGTCTGAAATATTCACCTGGTCTGGAAAAGAGATGGACATTTCTGTCACAGCTTAAAACACGTGGAAACAAGGAGAACACGCAGAGTTGTCACAGAGGTCATAACTGTGTTCTGTTGCATGTCACCTCAAGACAAAACTACATTGATAATCAATGCTGCCATAATACTGAGAATTTAAAAAAAATAATCAATGGCCTGAATTTTAACATAATATCAGCAAATTAATTGAAAACACAAAAATCACAGCTTAAAAAAAACAGGTGTCATGATGGCACAGTGAGTAATGCTGCTGTCTCACAGCACCTGGAGGGTGCGAGAGGATGTGGGTTCAGTCCCTGCTCAGTCTTTTTGGAGTTTGCATGGTTTTCCTCTGGGTGCTCTGGCTTCCTCCCACAGTTCAAAGGCATGCTGTTCAGGTTTACCCATAGTATGTGAGTGACAGAGAGTGTGTTCCACTGATGTATGGATGAGTGACCCAGTGTAAGTAGTGTATCTAGCAGTGTAAGTCACCGCGGTGAATAAGGTGTGTGGGCTGATAGCACTACATAGAGTTCATCGGAAGTTGCTTTGGAGAAAAGCATCTGCTAAATAAATAAATGTTAAAAAAAAAAAAAAAAAAACAATTGAAGAAAAAGACTGGCTTCACTAAGAGAAATATCTGTTGTCTAATTTACTTGTCCACTGAACAATGGTGAAAATAGTGAACAAGTCACATGACAGAACAATGAGGATAAATTTTTTTTTTCCCTCTTCCCCTCAGTGGTCTGACAAATACATACAGTATATATTCAAACAGAACCTTGGATTCAACTTATCATTTCGGCAAAAACAAGAACGGGCAGAGTGCCACAGGTGCCCTGCTTCCACGAACGCAGAAAACATCTGGTTAATATGATCATTTACATTGTGGTGAAGTCATGCACAAACATGGAACAGCTATGAGCAGTTATTTTAGAAATCCAAACCCCTCTTTGAAGTTTATGAAAAGAAACTTTTGCGGTTTTGGTGGTTAAGAAGACTGGCACTCACACAGTATTTTGTCAGAGTGAGCAAAGTCATTGCACGTACATATGCTAACTGACTATATTCAGGGGAACCATCAATAACTTCTGCATTGACACATTTCTTTGGACGCTGTCGCAATATTCAAGCCTCTTAAGCATTTGTAAAGAAAAATTTTATTTATAGGCCTCCAAGGGGAGGAATAGCCACTTTGCTACTACTGCTCTTAATGTTCAGCCAAAATTATGAGATAACACCACAAGGACTATTTTTGTTTCATCTTAATTAACTATTCTAAAGCAAGGACCAGTAGCATAAACTTTGCAGTGCAGCTGCCAAATAAGGGGAAAATAATGTGCTTCCAGTTCTGGAGGGCTCAATGTCACACTCCCACAAGCGCTGGCCGTTATAATGCTTTGAACCGCACAACATTTAAAAAAAAAAAAAAAAACACTGAATAGAGGAAGAAGTACTTCTATCCAGCATATCGAGTTCTTAGCTTGATCCACTGAGTGTACAGTCTGTTGGCTAGATATCTGCAAGAAGACTTCTGAGACGAAAGCCTCTCATCAGAATTCACAACAATTACAGTAAGCCCCACTTCTCCTCTGCATACAGTCATAAATATTAAAACTGTAAATGAATACAAGCACAGCCTTCATATGAGTGTATGCTCATGGGTTCTTCTCCAGAAAGAAAATGTTACACAAGGTAATATAATTCATAATTCATTCTGTCAAGTATATGTATCAAAACAAAATGCTTCAGATGGAAGGGGCACAACCACCTAGTGGAGCACATTGACAAAATAGATGTTGTTCATAACAGTTCCTCAGGGGGAAGGCCAACAGTAGGACAGGCTACAGCAATGAATATGGAAAATAATGCCAGGGTTTGAACCAATACGCTTGAGCTGGAGGAGGTGCAGTGGTGCAGCAGGTTTGGCTGGGTCCTGCTCTCTGATGGGTCTGGGGTTCGAGTCCTGCTTGGGGTGCCTTGTGATGAACAGGTGTCCTGTCCTGGGTGTGTTCCCTCCCTCTCCAACCTTGCGCCCTCTGTTGCCGGGTTAGGCTCTGGTTCGCCGCAACCCTGCTTGGGATGAGCAGTTTCAGACAGTGTGTGTGTCTGAGCTGGCTACTCTCTAGAGGAGATACATGTGTCCTGGGAGGGTATAATAGAGAGAACTGGGTATCCTACTACACAGAGACTTGGATGCTGATCTTCTACATTCCTGAAAGATCTGTAGTTCTTTGTGACTGCTACCATGGAAGAAACCAGCACAGGGCCCCCAGAAGAGTGCAGGAAAGAGGAGATGTTGCGCACCCTTCCGAGGCCAAGACTGAACCAACCACAAATTCATGTGTGCTACACATGACCTGCAACAGCACAGGGAGTATGAAAGCATCAACACCTGAGATGCAATACATGAAAATGAATGACATCTGAGTGGAGAAGAGAGGGTGTGTGACACTGTACCACTCCAAAGACAGGAGGATAGGGTAGTTAAGGCTATGGGCATGGGGCAGCTGGCAGCCCTGGCAGGTTTAGGGCTGAGAGCCAGGATTGGGGTGGCACACTGCTGTCCCACATGGTGCCATTTAACCACACTTAACCCAAATGGCTGCAGGAAAATAGCTCGGAGGAAAAATGATATTTTCATCAAAACGGGATGTGGCTCTTTGCTAAAATTTCACGTCTGGATACAGTTTCCACATCTGATATCATATGCCACATCAAACACCAACGTCACAAAACTGCAAATTAAAATTGTAATGTGTGGCTTCTTCTCTCCTAGCGGCTTATCACCTGGGTATATCAGCATAGTGCAGTACCATGTCACGGCAGAATTTTTGTGTAATGCGGCGGTGGACATGGACGACAACTGTACTTACTGGCAAGAGCGATACAAAAAAAGGGAAACAAAGCCTGCAGACAGCACTTTGTTGAAGAAAGTAGAAGATGATCAATTCTGCACCACACAGGCTCTCATGAAAGCAGCATAACACAGGCAGAATAATGGAGAAGGGAGAGGAGCTCTGACAGAGTGCGGAGGAGATGAGCGTGGAGGAGATGAATGGAGGGGAAGCCATGGCAACAGACTGAGTGTGGGCGTTGGGTGCTGAGTGGGTGTTCTGTGTGATATTTACTAGGGAGTGTCTCTCTCAGTCAGCAGGCCTTCGCTTTGCACATTCTGAATTGCCTCTCATAAAATCCCCCAAAACTAAAAGGTAAAAAATGATTGAAACACTTAGAGAGTCTAAAGCATGAAAATGGTGCTTTTGCACTCAAAATGGGGCTGGAATGTTGCCACCTGATGGTGCTGTGGTGGCAGCTTCAGTTCCCAAAGGGTGCCTAGTGCATTTCTTTTCTTGACTGGATATAAATAATATATTTAAAAGCACAATGCAAAAAATAAAGCACGAGAAAGAACAGTATGGTATCTCAAAGAATCTGGATAATGAATCTCAAACGCAAAGAAGCAATCAAATGAAAAACAGGAGATGGTTAAAGCACGGGCTGATCTCTCGCAGCCATTCATGAGCCGTGAGACCAACAAGTGTCAAATATAGTAAATCTACTGAAGAATCGTAAATGATAAAGGCAGGAAAAGGTAGGAAGGGTGAAAAAGATGCTTTCAAAAGCCTTTACAAAAAGTGAATTTTGTAGTCCTAAAAGGCACAATGCGCTGGCTGAAAAGGAGGTTGGAGAATTTGAGCAGAGCCAAGTTGTTTCCGGAAGGTGCAGCAAAATTCTGCCTTTCAGTAAGTGAACACAAAACAGTTGTTAGATCATTGCTGTGCATCATGTTCAAGAATGAAAGCTTAGCAAATCCAAGACCTCATCTGATGTTTGACAGTCTCACACATTAGATTACGGTGAAGTCATGCACAAACCTGAAACAGTTATGAGCAGTAGCGGCAGAATGACATGGGCTATGAGCACACGTTTCAAGATGTTAACGCCGTTTGAAAGGAAAGCAAATCATTTAAAGATCTAAAGTGTCTTGTCCTGTTCAAGATTTAGTCACTTTTTCCATTCTCAAGCTTCTATGAGACACATATTTGCATCTTACAAGTAAGAAATTATTGCCGTACTTTAAAAATTCAGTGAATGAGATGAATATTTGGAAAGTCAGCAAGTGTATTACCGAATTTTAATTTAACAAACAGGAAGATTCAAGCTGTCACAGTTCCACGGTCTTTTTTAAAAACGGTTTCCACAAGGAATGATGTAGTTGTGCACTTTATCACAATATATCAGTGTACCATGTTTTTGGGTGAGAGCTATAGGAGTGGGGAGCAATTTCAAAAGCTATTAACATGAAGTTATTTACAATATTCACTTTTTTTAGAATATATAACAGTGTATCTGAACTGCAGGACATGAAATTATGAATTCAGTTACTAGTTAAGGTGGCAGTACAGCTGGCGTTGTCTCAGCAAATTATGTTGTCCATCTTTTCATAAATGGTAGACTGATTGGACCAATTAATGGTACTATCTGACATGGCAGTGGAATGGAATGGAATGGAATGATTTGTAAATGTCCTGGGTGCACTGATTTCTTGTTGTACTCAAGAAAAATTTTTATTCTCTGTTTACTGCTGGGTGTTTTGAGGAGATGCCACTGAGGCACAGCAGGCAGCACTGGTGTCTCAGCTTCTGAATTGTGGGTTTGAAAATTACTCAGTTTGCATGTTCTCCTCTTCTTTTCTCCAGGTGCTCAGCTATCCTACCACAGCCCAAAGGTGTGAGGGTGACTCTAAACTGCCCTTATTGTGTGTGATCAAATGAGTGTGTGATTTCCATGTGATGGACTGATGTGCCATTCAGTGTTTACCCTCATGCTCTATGCTTCTGGGATAGACTCTGGGCCGCTATGACTCATACTTGGAGAAGCAATAATTAATGATGGATGGTTATTTCACAAAGGAGAGTGTGGTGGCACAGTGGGTTTGGGCTTTGCCTGCTCTCTGGTGGGTCTGGGGTTTGAGTCCCGCTTGGGGTGCTTTGTGGTGGACTGGCATCCCGTCCTGGGTGTGTCCTCTCCAGCCCACCCCCTGTGTTGCCAGGTGAGGCTCTGGCTTGCGGCAACCACCCCTTAGGGCAAGCAGTTTCAGTCAATGTGTGTGTGGTTGTTTCAAAGAATTAATGCAGGCAAACTCTATTCTAATGAGCTTTAGTACATCAGAATGCATTCTGATATGCATCACAATTCATTTAGCAATGAGAATGAAAAATTCTCCTTTTATGTTCTTTATCAGAAGCATAAAGAAAAAACTCTCATGTAAGTCTGAATATGAGTATGAAAAGGACAGTTATGTTCTTCACATGCATGTCATAATTACGCAATGGTTATCTTTAAAAATATGATAAAGGGCAGCATGCTCAACTCAAGCCAAACTAGGACCTGCAGTACTTCCAGGGAAGCATGTTACATGACCGCTCTGATGAAGCCAAATGCCATTCCTGGTGACCACCTGATCCTGTCTGCTTGCCTTTAGGCTGGTATTATCCAGTGGAAGAGATCACCTGACAAGGCACGAACAGACAGTCTCCTCTGGATGGCCCACACATGCATGAAATACATGTGGGGTCCAGAGATATAATTTTTCAGTTATTAAATTCTACACACAGCTAAAGTCACACACACACACACACACACTTGTCCCGAGCAGGATCACGGCAAGCCGGAGCCTAACCCAGCAACACAGGGCGCAAGGCTGAAGGGGGAGGGGACACAGCCAGGACGGGACGCCAGTCCGTCATAAGGGACCCCCAGCGAGACTCGAACCCCAGACCCACCAGAGAGCAGGACCCGACCACACCTGCTGCGCCACTTCATCCCCCCACAACTAAAATGACGACACTATTTTGAAATGTAAAGCATACAACGCTGATGGATTATTGCTTGTGTAAATCATGAGATATATGAAATTGAAGAGAAAAGACCACTGTGGTCACTGTGAAACATCTGACATGTTGAAATGCTGTTTCTCATGGGAGAAAACATAACAACTCACAGATTTACTTCTAAGAACGTTTTTGTTCTATCGGTTAGTTGTTTTTCCTGTGGACCACAAATTTAGAGAGAAAGTCGCAGTGGGGCAGCAGGAAGCAGACTGGTTAAGGACTTTGACTTGTAGCCTGAAGGGTTCTAGATGAAATCCTCACATGACTGCTGTAGCATGACTGAGTATGGTATGTTCCCTGAACTGGCCCAGTAAATATAACCTACTATATAAATGGGTAAAAAAATTGTAAGGTGCTTTGAAGAAATGCTAAATGAATAAATGCAAGAGCCTTGAACAGAGATTTTGCTGATTATCTGTTTTGGAGGCTTCCTGCCTTTTAATGCATTGTCACAGTGAATGCCATTTCAACTGGAAAGACAACAATAACTCAATTATTGTTCTGTTTCATTCTGGTTAGAAAACAAGGGAAACCAGTCAGGATTGTCACTATAGCACTGAAATCTAATGGAAAAACAAGTCCTATTATAAACAATTCCTGGAAATGTATAACTTTTCAAATGGCTCCTAAAATGTTCATATGCAGCTAATTCACTTTTCAAAATCAATGTTTAGTGCTTCGCAGGAACTTTTGAAGGCAGAAGATATCAGATCAGATTAGAACATTTTTTTTGAAGCACATGTGTGAATATACTGTGTGAACTCATGGGAAAATCCAGAAATACTGGTGATTTATCTGAGTAAATAAACCGGTACACCTGATGTCATGGCAAAACTGTACTTTTGCAATGAATTTAAATACAATATTATATTGCAAAGTGCGACTGAAAGAAAGCGGAATAACCCAAACGCAGTTCAATGTGCTTCTCAAACTCACAGTTTTATTAGTTTGCCTGTTTTCATCATCCTTCACAGCAAATTGTGCGTGTGTGTGTGTGTGTGTTTGTCAAAGTGCTGCCAACACACATGACTGCAAGGTTAGGAGAGCTTTACCAGAGAGGGGCTCCTTTGCTGAAAGCCTCAGTGTATGTAAGATATTTGAGCCAGTGAGGACTTCTTTACGCCTACTGTCTTTCGGGCTTCCTCTTTTGGTGACCTTCTGGCTGCCTGAGGGTTTTGGATTAGTGTCTCACAGGCTGATTGCTCTTAGTCCTGTCATGAGCGATCAGTCCTTCCTCCAGCCTTCTTGCACAGTGCTCTGCATGAAGTTCCCTGCGTGTTGCTTCAGGGTTCTCCCCTTAAATCACATGACAGAACAAATTCATATCACTGGCTCAGCATGGTCAAAACAAGCAAAGGGAGCATGATGTCCTCCAGTAACAGATCAAATAAGACAAAGTGGTGCTCCCTAGATCTGAGATTGAGGGATGACTCAAATTAAGGTACAGATTTTCTCCCCTCCTCATAGTTGTGCGGGTTTCTTGGTACAGCATCAAATAATGAGTGGAATTTCTGACACCACTAACTGTTTGGAATAGGTTAAACTATGGCTAAATGAAGAATACAAAACATATATGGCTATATGGTTCTAATCAATGATTATTCTATCTTGAGGCAGGCTGGCTATGAAAGGTTTTATCCAGCATTGGTTATGTCAGTGCTTCCAAACATGAAACTGTGTTAACTTCCTCTCTCCAACTCAAAGATAATAAAAGGTATGAGTTTAGAATACATAGTAACTAAAGAGTGCAGGAAGACAGTATTTCTTCTAGAATCCCCTACGTGGGCATAATAGGAAGGCAGCTGAAATACTGAAAGCCTACAAACAGGATAAATAACCAAGAGCCTAACCCCTTAATCCCAGTGTTGTTTATGAAATTGTGTTTCACTGTAGGAATTAAGGAATCAGTGGAATGCCTTGACCACAGAAGTGAAACAAGATACCAAACTGGAACACAGAGCTGGATTATTATTATTATTATTATTATTATTATTATTATTATTATTATTAGAGGACACAGTGTACAAAACTGGGTATTTTGTTTTAGAATTTCTGGGCAACTACATTAGTGACTGACATGATAGAGTAGCAGTGTTCAGGTTAGAAGTCTTTAATAGTGCTAACAACTTTATACCAACTGATATTAGAACCATATGCAAATTACAAACACATACACACACACACACAGTCTGAAACTGCTTGTCCCATGCAGGGGTTGCAGGGAGCCAGAGCCTAACCTGGCAACACAGGGCATAAGGCTGGAGGGGGAGGGGACACACCCAGGATGGGACGTCAGTCCGTCACAAGGCACTCCAAGGGGGACTTGAATCCCAGAACCCCAGAACTCCAGACCCTCCTGGAGAGCAGGACCCAGTCAAACCCACTGCACCACCGCACCCCCCACATACATATTCTGAAATAAGTAATTACAAATGAGTAAATGAATATGATAAGGAAATGCAGGTTTAAGTTGAGCTACAAGAGAGTGTATTGGGGAATTTGACACCTCACAGCAAAGTATATAGGGATAGGGTGAGAGATTGAGACATTAACATCACTCACTCGTTCACTTCCGTTACCAGCTTGTCCTTGTCAGGGTCACAGCAGGACATTAGCTCTCTCTGTAAAAAATATTGCATTAGCTGAACTATTAGAATGTAACAAGAAAGAGAGAAAAATGTACTGTGCCTTTCAAAAAATTATAGGATAAAAATTAAACTAACATTTAAATTTGGATATGTGTTTGTACTTGAAGAATACTGTTTCTTTGTTTTGCCCTCCTCACGTTCAGCAGGTGACCACTGGGACAAAATGAGAAAAAATAAACTTTCCTCCATTGGCAGCAATCAGTGATAGAGCGGACAAGCAAAAATTCTGATGAGGTCAACTGAATATTGAGGGAGAACATGGCCAGTAGACCTCTCAAAGTCTCACCCTTTGTCATATCCACATCACTATGAAATATTGATGCGGGGCTTAGTCTATCCTTCCTTTCACAGGTTCTCTGATGAAAAATCTAACAGGCCCATGCATAAATTCAGAAGGTCAGCAGGCTGGAGAGGACATTGTCTGATTTAGATAGTTTTATTCCTCCAAGAGTGATTGCTCTTGCTTCCTTTCATTCTGAGTGCCTCATTCCCTGGCTCACTGTTTGCAGGAAGACCACCCTGTGACATATTGGTATGAATGATGAGTGTAGAAGCCCTGCTATTCAATGAAGGCGTATGTGCAACAACTAAATGATAGTGCATGGGTAGAAGCGATGAGAACTTTGTTGGGGATTGGGGGTGAGGGTTGTCAGACCTTCTGGAGAATGACTGTAGGCCACGGATGCTGTTGTCAAGACATTGCTGACCACTTGGTGCTCAACCATTCTGTTAACACTCAGCCATCGCAGCAACACCCAGCCATTGTCCATGTGTTGATAAGAAAGCCACAGCGGTGGCTATTGTGTGCAGGAGACAATTACTCGGTACTTGATTTTCAGCACGTTTACAGTTTGAGTTTCACACTGGTCTGTCATAACTTCAAATGCCCGCAGCACTGCTGCAACACAAAAAAAACAAAAATGAAAGTTTCAATTAGTCAGGAAATTAACTTGAAGAATTGACTTCAGAATGACCCTCTTCCCTACTTCTTTGTCTTGCTCCCCACACTGAAATGTACACACCCAAGTACCTGGAGATGTTTACGTAAGAAGATGCCAGTTCCTAATAAACACAGCACTGATCTCATCATTACTACTCATTTGCCACTTAACTGAGACTTTTTCCAAAAGCAATTTATAGTATCTGATGTTTACACAGCTGGGTATTTTACTGGAGTAAGTCATGGTAAGTACCTTGTTCATGAGTCACACAGCAACAGTGGGAAAAACGGTTTTGAATCAACAACCTTAATGTAACAAGACCATGTCCTTAAGAGTACGCTATAAACCTGCCATATCGAGAATACCTCTTATGTAATACACACATGCTTTTTCCTCTTTGTCTGAGTCAGGGCTAAACATTATACATAAGATAATGCGTGTATAAGCATTCGGTGAATTCAGTGAATACTTCGGCCTCCTGCTCTCTGTCTTCTATGGTGCTCTATAAATACATGAGGGCATTTTGACAAATGTGTGATGACAAAGGTCACCGGGTGTCTTCTCATGTGGGGTGGGGTTGAACTGGCAAATTCTGAAGACTTGTGGCTTTAACCGACATGGAACCAGACGATTGTCACTGTAAAGGACATATTTTGTGTTAGTGTCCTCGGGTTTCACTGAGTTGTAATTAGTGGGACTAGGAAATTCTTCTGAGACAACACATGGCAGGCAAGGGATATGTTTTAAAGATTCCCTTCCAGCCTTCTTTCAGCCACTGGTGTATGTAGCGCTCGAACCCAGTTTCTCCCAGAAACAGGTTTGCACCCCAAAAAGCTTCAGTCTTGAACTATGCAGAATGTTAACTCTCTTTTAAACAATTTACACCTCAGAGCTTCTGCCATCCAGCAATCTGCTGTATATACAAGACTATATTAATCAGCCTACATAAGCACAACAGATGGAAATGATTTTTAGTCTGCTGGGAAATGCTTTGAAGAGAGGATCTCCAACAATCTGGCCGCCTTCTACTTTGTAACTCATTATATGAACTGTATCTCTTAGTGGTTAAAACTCAGTACGCCGAATAGCCTTAAGACATCGCCTCATCTGTGGACCCTCCATTTACTCTTTCTTTGATGTGATATTGAAATAAAAACAACTGAAACCATGAAAAGGGGAGTCACATGTTTGTCATTCTTTCCATCATAAATCTTCTGTATGTGCAGAAAGCTTCTTTGAAAACTAAGCCAAATCATACGCTGACAACCATGATAATGATGGTGGTGTGAGAGGCAGCATATGTCCAGTGGTAATATCTTTCAAAAACAGAGATAGAAGGAAGAGTTCAATGATACATCCCTTTCACTTGAACCTGGCAATAATTTATAAGTGACTGCTGGTAACTGTCCTAATGGTACTCTGATTACTCTGTATTTTTGCTGATACTGGGCATGAAAATGTTGACTTCAATTGAAAGTCCAAGCCCTAACCTGCTGATGAACTGATATGATGGATTCTAATAATACATGAATGGGGAATTTGCAGAAACTTCATTTTATTTGCTTGGCTGGAAAAGCTTTTGCAATATTAATGTATCCATTGTCGGGCATTTTGACAGATTCATCAATTCAGAGCCGTCTTTGTCTCAAAACCAGTATGTGGTATTCATTAGATATGTGGACATTCAATTTGTCAAGTGATCATCATGCTTCACTGAGCTAAGTTAATTCTAATTATTATAAATTTGATGACTTATTTCCTTGAACGCACACCATGTGGACAAAACCCATGTCAGAAATGAAGAACTGCAATGATATTAATTACATAAAAATATTTTGACTGGGTTTCCCCTGAATGACAGAGCTTGAATGTACATGCACTTCTTTAGAACATCAGTAAGGAGATAGAAGAAACGAAAACAGTAGAAGAAAAGCAGATAGAGCAAACAAAAACTGCCACTGTCGTGTCCTCACGCACATAACCTCCATGGTTCTTTGTCTGCCGGGGCCAAGCTGTCATTTCCAGCAGCAGAGGCTGTAATTAAGACAAGCTCGTGGTGCCACTGTTTGGGAGACTTGGTATGGTACCTCTCCACAAAACTGAGCTCTGGTCCCTGAGAACAAAGATCTCGTTTTTGACTCCCACCCCCGACCCCGAACCCCCTCAGTCCCCCCACCTTGGCTGCTCTTATGCCCTGCCTCACACACTGCCATTGGCCAGGCTCTGGAGTCAGAGAGATGTGAGCCAGTCTGGACAGGAACCTTCAGACACAATGGTACTGACATACTGCTTTGTTTCGCCCACCCTTTGCTTGATAGGACATATACAACTCTGCCTCTCCAAACAGCACGGACAAGGGAATCTCAGCAATCTCACGAGATTCATTCACTTTTCACTTCTTCTTTCCATACCAGGGAAATATACACTGAATTCCCTACATATTCTATAAACTATACTAAATGTGTACATTACATAAATATAAATAATATACAATACATAGCAATATACTGTATATGTAGTATTCATGTTTACATGTGCAGTACACACAGTGTTGAAGTTTCAAAATATTTGCATACTGAATGATGTCTAATACTATTTATCGAACTTTGACAATATAGATTTTGATTGACGTCTCACAGTTTTTACGTTTGAAAACAAAGATCAAAGTTTGAAGTTAAAGTGAATCCACCTGAGAAAAAAGATTATTACTCGTTTTCCTTTTTGATCTTTCTCTCTCCCTATGTTTATCACCAGGATTGAACTTTGTCTTGAATCAGCTTAAAGGAAGGACTTAGACAACAAGCTTTGCAATTAAATCTGAAGTTCTTGTTCTAAACTGTGCTTCAAAGGTGCTGACATCTCATAGGTGTTTAACAGAATTTTATTGCAGTATTTCAATATTATGAAAACGTGGAATTTATTTCAAAATTAGAGGAATAAAGCTGACTGTGATGTCTAGTATTTCACACTTTTTGTGTTACAGTGACCTTAATACATATCTAGGCCAACTGAGAGACTACCACTCTGGCTGAGATAATCAACTTTATTCTAATTGATAATGGTTTTAATTCATTATCGTATTTGCGTGCTATGTTCTGGGCCAGAATTAGAATGGATTTGTGTTCATAATGCTGCCTTTGTATTTAGAACCTCTCGTGATATATTATTTCCATCCGTTGAAGAGGTCCACAGAGGCATGCTGCATCCTCATCCGGTTTCAGAACAGAGCAACAGAGACATGTCAAAAGTCATATGACTGGACAGCAGCATGACCACTCCATCCAGCACGCATGTGCTGAGGAACTGAAGGCTATTCCTTACCCACATTCTCTGTTGGTCACTGGATGTATATACACCATGAAAACACCTCACTTCCATGAACAGTATACCTCGTGTCTCTGGTTCTGACTCTTTCCATGCAACAATTATGAGATGACGTTCTCCTTAACAGCAGAACTTCAGATTCGAAGTTGACATACTTAATTTCACCTCCCAGATCGGTTTCAAAGGGAAACGTTTTTTAATTCTGCACAGAGGGCTGCAAAATAAATCCCAGAAAGTCTAGAAGTCTGCATGATAGGTCTTTTGAATCTGAGAATTTGAGAAATAAAGGTCTCCTACATGACAAATTTTCTACTGCCCTTTACTATATATAAAGTATATATACTTTTATTATTAATACAGTGAAAATATATATAGCGTATTATAAATATGTATGTGTGTATTATATATATATATATATATATATATATATATACAGTATAAAATTGTATAGATGCATGTACTTATATGTGCATATGTGTGTATATAATTTTTCTTTACTGTTTCACTTAGTGTATATATTCCCCTTTGAGCACAGATCATACAACAATGTGCGTAGAAATAACTTCATCATCACCATTTCTCTGCAGCAGAACTCATTTTTCAAGAGGGAAATTGAACTGGTTACGGCAGTCAGAAGAGGAGCGCTGGGAAGCGCAGAGAAACATATGCACTCCAGTGAAAACACTCTTCTGTCTGGCCCTCCCTTCCCTCTGACGCACAACACTTTGGCGTGTGGGAGTACGAGTGGTCGTGTGGGTGTGCAGAATCACTCATAGTCAATTCTTATGAATCACATTCATCAGCAGTGAAGCCTTCATTTGTAACACTGATTACTGATTTTCATTTGCAGACGTTTGTCTGCAACATGACTGGGGGGCGCGGTGGCGCAGTGGGTTGGGCCACAGTCCTGCTCTCCGGTGGGTCTGGGGTTCGAGTCCTGCTTGGGGTGCCTTACGGCGGACTGGTGTCCCGTCCTGGGTGTGTCCCTTCCGCCCTGCAGCTGCCGGGTTAGGCTCCGGTTCCCCCGCGACCCCGTATGGGACAAGCGGTTCTGAAAATGTGTGTGTGTGTGTGTGTGTGTGTGTGTGTGTGTGTGTGTGTGTGTGTGACACACACCAGTATATATTACATGTTACATTAGTACTGCATATAATGCATGGTTGTGTCGGACTGAAAAAATGAGCAGTAGGCAGTGTAGTGGTTAAGGACATGCACCGAAAAACCGAACGTTGCTGCTGTACTACAGTACTTTTGATAGGGGTACTTACCCTTTGCAGGTCCAGTAAAAATCCGCAGCTGTGTAAATGGATGAAATACTGTAAGTTGGTTTAGAAAACAATCTGAGCTTGAGCGAAGCACTGAAATGAATAAATAATAAATAATAAATACACGGTACTGGAGAACGAAACAGAGAGTATTGGGGAAAGGCAACAACTGAATGTTTACGTGTATCCCTCCTCCACTGCTA